>NW_017728943.1:72760125-72774847 GCF_001723895.1 Crocodylus porosus | reverse complement strand
CACACACACACACACACACACTTTCCATGACTACACAAACACACACACACACACACACACACACACACACACTTTCCATGACTACAGAGCTGAGCTGGTATTCAGCTCACTGAAGAAGGCTTTTGCACACAACCCAGCCCTACCCAGCAAGAGATTCAGACAACTGCCATTTTCAGCCACTGGGCTGCCTTTCTTTCTCCTTCCCTCCTCCCTGCATAATTAACCTTCACATGACTCCAGCCAAAGATCAACGAAAAGGCAAACCTTGTTCTACGCTGACCCAGCTTTCTGTTCACAAACCCTGGAAACAGCAGCGCTGGGAAAGTGCTGACTCAGGACCCTTTGGCACATACTTTCAGCCACAGCCAAGCACTGTTGGAACAACACAACTTTCATTCCAGCAGCTCGTCACTGTCCTGCCCAAAAGGTCAGGGCCTAGGAAAAAGCAAGTGGAGGTGTCACGTTCGGGGGAAAAAAAATCAACCCTACACAGCCAGCCCCTATGTTGTCATGGGCCTGGTCTACTGCTATCTGCTGTGGCACAGTGAAGTTTATTTCCTATCTATGAGGACTTTTTACCATCTTGTACCATCTATACTTTCCCCAGAGCCTAACAAAGGGACTTTGATCCCGAAAGCTTGCAGAAAAGGACAATTTTCTTTGCAATTTCCCAGTTAGTCTAATAAAAGGTGCCATTTTGTACCCATGGTTCTAGTTTTTTGTGTGTTATATTATACTGTGCACTACCTGATAGTTGGACAGGGGAGGAATCCCATAAACATTTCGCTGGCACAATTTAGGGACAACCACTTTTCGCATAGGAAGTGGGGACCATTGTTTTGTTGTTTAAATATTAACTCTTAGCTCTATTACGGTACCCTGAAGAGGCCTGCACCAAAACTAGGGCCCTGTTGTGAGAGGCACCATACATCCATATAGGAAGAAGCAGCCTAGCCTTGTAGAGCTTCCAGTCTAACAGACATGATAGACAAAGAGTGAGGAAAGGGTATGGCACTATCCCCATTTTAAAGATGAAACTGAGGCTCAGAGGGAAAAGGTGCTGGCTCTCAGTCGCACAGGAAGTCTGCATCAGAGAGCGAAACATGAAATATGTAATATAGAGCTGCATGTTCCTGCCCCTGTGAGAGTCTCAATTGGTATAAATGCCGCATCGCCAGATGCTTAGGGAAACTTATCAGCCAGATGCTTTTCCCATCATCACACAGACCTGAAGCCCCTTTACACAGTGGTGTACTGGGCACACAGAGGAGGTCAGGCCTTGGCTCCAAGGGCGGAGGTTTCCAGTTTAACATTGCTTCTCCCTCTATTTCAACATCACTTTTGCAGTTTCTCTCCTATAAACACTGAAGACTCTTACACCCAAAGTTCCCCGCAAGGGCCTCCAATCAGCCAGCTGTGCCTCACAAGAAAAACAAAGGGCCAGATCCTGCTGTTACGTTGACTTCAGTGGGAGTTCCTCCAGGGAAGATATCGATTACTTGCCCCCACCCCTAACCCACTTCAAATGATTAAGCAAAAGAGACCAGGTGGGACTTGGGCATAATGAGCCAAAGGTGCCAGTGCTCAGTCTGATTAGGAGGTGTAGTTCATGGGCAGCTTTGTGGAATTAGCCTGCGGTTGTTAACTAAGTCCAATGGGCAACAGTGAGTTGGAAAGTGAACAAAGTCTGAGGAAAAGGTGTGCAAACACCCAGGCTAATCATTTACAGCCATATCCTACTTCAGATGTCAATTGATCCTAAAATGTTGAGGTTACTTGAGAGTCACAGCCAAAAGGAGATGTTGTGAAGGAAGGTATGAGAAAACGTGGCCTTCCTATTGAAATAGAGATGAGCAAAAAGAGGCAACAAAGCAGATTTTCAGAATGAATACATTTTTGGCAACTGATTCGTGTCGCTTCCTACATCGCTGAGCAATACCCACCACCAACACATATTAAAACAATGCAGTATTCCTGTCCTGCAAATAGCAAACAGTCTCAATGAAAATCTCTAATAAGCACAGTTAGTCAGAAACTTAGTTGAATGTCTCCATCAAAAAGACATATGTGCCCCTTCCCTGAAGTGAAGGGTGGCAGCATTTAAAAAGTGCCCAGCAGCACCACATGCCAGGTCAGGCAGAAGAACACAAAGAATACAGGAAGCAAAATCTTAGGGAAACTGAGCTGGAATCACATTTTGATAAATGCATCACACCAAAAAGCTGCATTAAAAGAAGAGCAAGGCAACAGCAAGGGGTCACTGAGAGGACAGTAAAGATAGGTCCTAGACCTGCTATCACTACTATTACCACAGCAGGGTAGAGCTTCAGGGAAAATCCTATGGAGCCCTCGGCTTCAACATGGCAATGTGGATAGACTCCTCAGGGAAGTCAGCTGCTAAAAAACGTGAGGTCTCTGCTGATCATGTGAGAACCAAGATTTTCAAAGATATTCAGCTTCACCCAATCCAGGCAGATTTGGTCTATCCTCATTCTCAGATATGTGCAAACCATTTTGCTAACTTTTTTGTTGCCGGACAGGAGGAATCAATCAGAAGCAATCACCCGGCAAGGCAAATTTTAAACCAAATGCTTAAAGTCTGGAAAAGCTATAAGACACTGAAAACCATGTCTTAAAATGGGAAGGGTCAGGGAATTTTAATAATAGGTGGAGCTACTAGTGCCCCCTATAATAAAGGGCCAGATTCTGCTCCAGAATAAATCATTCCAAGAGCTGAATTGAAATGACACCACTGGAACTCGGAGGTGAGCCAGGCTATGTGTATTTAACTTCTATGCAATTACATTATATAGAGAGAGCACATTTAAAGCATGGATATTCTGGATCAGCTTCAACCCTGAAAAATCAGGCTCAGCTCTCCGAGAAGTTAATTGGCTCCCCCTGCTATCGCATTTCTCTTACAAAAATCTCTTCTTTATCCTTATTGATTGTTTTGGCTGTGATACAATTGGGGATCAGTGAGCCCCACTGCAAATACACTTGCATCATAAAAGATCTTGCAAGTGCACATTTTTCTAAAATGGGGGGAAATATCTGAACAGAAGTACGGCTGGGGTCTGTGTGCAGCTGTCTCAGCAGACTATGTTTATCACAATTAGGTATAAATGATAATGCAGGTCTGTCTGAGTAGTTTAACAGCTTATACCATAATTAAGCAAAGCCTCTCAACCTAGCGGCACTAATTATATGAATCTGCACTAAATTACCAACAGTTCACAGCTTCTTGTAAAATCTCTTTATAATAGCCTTAGAAAATGACATTCTCCCTTGGCAATAAGCACTCCAGCCTATACGGCAAATGCTAAGCTCCCTTGGCTATTTTTGATACCATTTCAAAAAATCTTAGATGTGCTCTTCCCCTACTGACTTTGTTCCAGGGAGCATTAAAAGTAGCACCTTGACTCATTCTACCATGTAAACATCCTGCTGCCCTCATACAACCTGTTATTGTCTTCCTCCCAGGATGAGAAGCTGAATAATAAGTGACAATTACAGCTCCTGTCTGGAGGAAAACAGGAAGTGTCTCAGTTGTACAACCATTCTAAACATTGTCATACCTGCTTTATTCCTTGAATGAAATGTGAATCCTCTTTCCTTTCCTCTCAGATAATACTGTTTCTGACCCAGGGAGACGATCCCTCTTCATGTGCTATTGCTGGAATTCCTGAGGTTGCCAACAGATTGCATTGAGCGGAAGATGCATTTTGACTTGGGCCTGCCATGAACTTTGCATCTCAAAACCCATAATGGTATTGTTTCAAAGCCCTTTCTCTCTGACAGCATTGATGGCCCTTGCGTTAAATGAGTTTGGTGACATTAGTCCTAATATGAGCAGACTAGTGTCCACATTGCTACACCCCTATTGTTCACCACCACCTCTGCTACCTACCAATGGCTCTTATTACCTTTTAGGAAAGCTGTGCATAGCCTGCAAGAGCTGAAGAGAACCCAGGAAATGGTATTTAACAGTTTAAATCCCAGGTTCCCTAGAGATAAGGATGAAACCCCCAGTTTTGGGAGTTACCCAAAGTAACTGATGGTTGACACTTTTTTTGCAAGACGAAAGTGCTATGGGCAGTGCCGTAGTAAGGTGGTGGGGGGATGGGGTTTGAGCGGGGTGACCACCCCAGGCACCAAAGTAAAGGGGTGACAACAGGCGCTGCCGAGCTGGAGCAGTGTGTGGGACAGAGCTGTGAGCAGGTCATTTGGCGGGCGGGGGGCGTTGTGATGGGGGAAGGGTGGTTCCCACCACTGCATGTACTCCTGGGGAAGTATGGGGGGGGTATGTGTGCCCCCCCAGATCTGTGCACAAAGTGAGAGCAGGCTGCTGCTGCAGGCTTTGCCCTGGGCACCCCATCTCATTGCTATGGCATTGGCTATGGGACTTTTTAATGAGGAGAGGGTTAAAAGTATGTGTATTTAAACCACTGATTTAATGCTCAACCTGTTAGGGCCAACCTGATGCCCATAACCTGGAATAATTTGCTATTATTCCTGTTGCACCTGGGTGTGGCTCTGAGAGAAGATCATGTTGCAAAGAGTTTCTGTGATACTTCTATTTCCAGTTAGCGTTACCAACTGTGCCCTGTTTACTGCTGCACAGCATCCAAGCAATCCTAATCCTGTTGTTGTCTGAGAAAGACACAGTACTGACTGCGCATTTCTATCACATCACAATCAGCAGACCAGAGTTCTCAGAGTCAGTTTTCTCCCTATCACCTTTGTATTTGATCTCCTACCTTCTCTTCCCCTGCTGTGCCCCACAGTGAAGATACTGAAGGACTGAATATCTCTTTTGGGATAACTTAACTGCATCAAAAATTGGTATGACCAGTGGATTTAGGGAACTTGCTAGTTTTCATTTACATTAGATTCAAAGGAAATTCCTCAGCCAGTCTCCACATTCTATGCTTGATAGTGGCTATTGGTGCCTATACATGAGCATAGAGGCTGCTTCGATGGACTGGATTTCCAGCATGTCGGAGCAGACTCGGCTGAAGCGTGGCAATCGCCATGTTCCAGCAGCCTTCTGCATCTTGTGCATCAGCATCCCTACACTTAAAAATGGCAGGTCAGTGGGGGTGCTTGAACTAAAGTTTGTGGAATGAGCTTTAGCTCAAGCACCCCTACCACCATTTTAAAGTGCAGGGACTCTGATACAGGAGACACAGCGGCACTTTAATTAGAGCGGCTCTCAGAGCCGCTCTAATTAAAACGCTGTCCCCCGCTCACTCGCGGAGCATGTATAAAAGTGGATATGCACAGAGAAAGGAGCTCCAAAACAAGCTGTATACTCAAAACCGCAGCCTGATCAATTTATTTTGAAATGCCATAGCTTCCTATAGGCACCTGAAATTTTGCCCATATGCCTTGTTCTGTTAACGGGCTGCACATCCACCGGGTTGCTAGTCAACAGAGAAGAGACTTGCATCTTAGTTCATTGTTCTATAATGACCGTATCTGATTTCTTGTCGTGGAAAAAAGATTTTTCTCATTTAGAATGCTACTCTCAGAAGGCAGCAATTTGTATGATGCTTGTTACTCTAATACTTCCCTGGAATGACTGATCATATGAAGAATTTGGCAGCCTTTCCTGCTCTACAGCATTAAACACTGAGATGTCAAATCTACGTTTCCAAGTTCTGGCCTTCCAAGAAGAGACAGGAGAAAAGTAGTTTTCTAACTTGCTCCTCCTTTCAACCACAAGGTTAAAAATATCCCTTGATGAATTGACTAAGATTTGCCATCACAGAAGAAAATTCACATCCCCATAAACAGACCTCAGCACACGCTGCATCCTCCACACATATACAGAGGTTATTTCAAGGAAGATCCTTGTGCTACTTTCTCTGTTTTAATGTGTGTGGAACAAAAATCTGGGATTTATACAGCATGCATCTGATTAAGATGATGGTCACAAGTAACAATACTTTGTAAAACACTGAAGAGTGGGAAAGAATGAAATATGAGAAAGTTCACCCAAATACAAAATGATTTTTGAAGAGACTCGGGCATATGGGTAAAACAGAATTCAGGCTCAGCAGCTACCATGTAGTCATCGTTGGGGCTAAATCCTGCAGTCAAACCAGCCACTACATTTCATTTGAGGTAAAGGGATTTCATTAGGAGTGTTGCCTGAACAGGGAGCACCAGATGCAAGGTGTACTGTTACAGAAAACCAGAACTTGCTATCCAGATTTCAATCATGTTATGTTTCCATTGTGCAGGATTTTCTTGGTTGAGTTAAATGTTGACAAAGGATGCTGCATTCTCCATCCTAAGCACTGAGATCAACACTGGCAAAGTCCTGGAGCATGAAGTCCTTTAGCTACATACCTAGCAGATACCAGGTAAGTAGCAGCAGCACGTATTTCTCCCACTCCAGCCAAACATTAATCATCAACCTGAAGGGATGACCTCAAGGGGTGCTGATTACTTAATCCAGAACCATCATGCTAAGACAGCAAAGCAGTGTGTTTCTTGGGGCCCGAATGATAATTACATAGACTCTTGTTGACTAGGAAAAATGTTGAGTCCAGCAAATAGGCCTCAGAATTGATTTCAGATGCCAAGACTCTGCAGGCCCTATTGAGCCTGGGACAGACTCAAATCCCCTCCCCCCACCCCGGGGTTTTAATTATGCAGGCTTTGGCAACATTAAGGGCCAGATTCTATTCTACCTATTAGGAGTGTAAATGGCCTTGGGTGTCCAAGTGCAATGCTATTCCACACTGCTCAAATCCCTGAAAAACAGTTAATACAAAAAGGTGGGTGGGTCCTCCTCCTCCTGGCTGTTTTTTGCAATGATGGTGTATTATATAAATAGATGGTAGTGTTAGAGTGATGTTGTAGCCATGATGATCCAATTATCCCCATGCTTCTCCATGGGTGTGAGACGTGGGTGACATATCAAAGCCATCTTCAGCTCCTGGAATGGTTCCATCAGCGTTGCCTCAGGAGAATCCTTTGCATTAGATGGGAAGACCACTGCATCAATGCCAGCATCCTCTCTGCAGCTAACATAACCAGCACTAAGGCAAAGATCATGAACATCAACTCTGCTGGGCTGGCCACTGTGTGTGGATGGCTGACAATCGTCTCCCAAAGCAAGTCCCCTTCTCTCAACTTAGTCATGGTAAAAGGACCTGCAGAGGGCAGCCTACAAGGACACCCTGAGCATCCCTTGAGAAGGGTGGCATCAACCCTACAAACTGAGAAGTGCTGGCTGGTAACAGGTCTCAATGGCACTGCACCATACATCAAGCTACAGCCCACTTCAAAGAGAAATGTCTTGCTCAGGAAGCCAAGAAATGGCAGAGGAGGATAGAAAGTGCACAGCTTCCTGGCCAACAGTTGTGACTCCCTCAAGGCACCACTTGTCATTTCTATGGAAAAACTTGCAGAGCATGGATTGGATTCCTCAGCCACCTTAAAACTCCCCAGTAATCCCTCCCCGCACAAGACATCATCCTCATGGGATAGCCAATGTTGATGTTGGTCCATGAATTATGCAAGAGACAAGGATTTCTGAGGGTGATATCTCTTATAGGATCCACTGTAGAGTTGGGATTGAGTTCAACACGCTTTTGAATGCAAAACATTCTTTGTCAGGCCACTGTTCAGCCCTGATGAAGATGTCTTGTATTCAAAATCTTGTCTAACTCTATCCCAACTATACAGCTGATCCAATAAAACTTAGCACCCTAAGAAATCCTTGTCTGTCTTATAAAAGTAGATTTTAGAAAAGTAGATAAAAGTAAAAATTAATGGATTTTTAGAACTTGAACAGAGTAGAATAGAATCACATGGAGGTGCCTAAGTCTGCTTAGATGCCCAATACATGGAACAGAATCTAACCCCAATCCCAAACATTGCTGCCTGTGTGCTTGGAGTCTGTTTTCTCCAGCACAACACTGGCTTCCAGAAATGGATGTATTGAAAAGGGCACCAGACCTGTAGAATCTGCACCTCTGAGTATCACTTTTAAACTGTGGGAAATTAAGATGGTGAAGACCTACTAGGTTATGCAATCTGTCCACTCTGGGGTGGTCCCACAATTCTCCCTGGCTTAAAGAGCCTTTGGGAAGGAAGAGCAGGAAGTATTATTAAGTAGGGCTGTGCGAAGCTTCGGTCCCTGATTCAATTTAGTGGAAATTTGGCCCAATTTGGTGGCCGAATCTCCAAATCTGAATCAAATCAGAGGACCCTTTAATCTCTCCAAATCGATTTGGAGAGATTTGGAAAGATTTAGAGATTCAGACATAGAGACAGCTTTAAATATTTTTTCTACATACTTCAAGGTACCAGCACGGCTTGTGATTGCTGTGATGCTGGGGTGCATGTAGTGTCCCACAGGGGTGTGCGGGACTCCCCAGTGCATTGAGCAGCAGACCCAGAAGTGGACTGGAAGCACTTCCAATCTACTTCTGGGTTCACCAACAAGTACTTGGAGGGCCCTCCCCACGCTCCTGTGGGATGCTCCATGCGCCCCAGCATCATAGCAATCACAAGCTGTGCTGGTAGCTTGAGGCATGTAGAAAAATTTTTTAAAGCTGTGTCTGTGGTTGAATCACTGATTCTCTGAATCAGCATTGAAACTTCAGATTCAGATTTGGCTGAACTAAATCAGGGACAGTAATCCAAATCAACAAATCAAATCACTGTCCCTGATACAGGCCAAATCCAAATCGATTACAGCCTGCTTTGCACACCCCTATTATTAAGCTGCAGATGTTGGAGAAGGCCTTAGACTGCTTTGTCATCAGGGGTTAGCTCAACCACTGGCCGGACTCAACATCACTGGATCAAGTTAGTTAATGAATGCAGCTCTGGCATTAGCCAACAATAAAGCCCTGTGCCTCCATGTTACTGGTCTAGCAGTGAAGAATGGATGGCATAAGGTAAGGTCTTTTTTTTATTATTATTTTACAACAGATGGGATGACCATGTAGACAGATGTGTAATGCCAGTCCTCTCCTTCCAGTTCTTCACTACCACAACACCTTCAAAACAGGTGGCAGACTCCCCTTCTCATGTTTGTACTCTAGGCTCAGGTTCTTAGCAACCTCTAGTGGCCAAGGTGCAAAACAACAGGCAGGACTTACCTGAATTAAATAAAACTGCTCATTGGCTTTTATTTCACTAGATTTACAAAGACAAATGTGAATTTATGTCATGATCCTACCAAAAAGAGCCACGAGAACAAGTATAACAAAATAAGCAACAAAATGAGACATTAAATCTGCACATGGAGTGCAGCCTGATAGCTTGATTCATAGTGGACATGACTAGAGTCTAGATGTCTAGAGTTTGTTTTGTGCACTTCTCCTGAGGGCACTAGACTGACCGAGTTTTATACACATCATTTTTTTTTAAATATAAAGAGGTAGAGTGCATTTATTTTTCATCCAGAGAACATATGTTCATGTTCAGTTTACAGATTTGTCCTTGATCAGCTGTATAAAAATACACTGGGCAAATCCACAGCAGTGACTCCAGCAGTATCCCTGTTTGTAGTAGTGGTAGGGCTTGGCAAAGTCCCTATAGAGTATAATTTAATTTAAATAAAGGAGGAATTGTCCCTACATTCCAGTGATAAATGCTTAACAACGAGAACCTTCCTCCCACCCCCTAGTACAGTTATCAGTATTAATCTAATTGCTACTGGGCACATCTACACAAGACGCTTAATGCACAGAAGACCAATTCTACTAACCATTAAGACAACAAAACCCAGGATAGGCAAAACCTGTGATAATGCACTAATGCACAGTAGATTTAGTCTAATGCACATTAACGTCACTAAAAATAAGTTCATTTGCACTAATGCACAGTAGCACCAATTACACATATTAAGCTGGTACCTGGCATTACAGGTACTAAACGTAATGCGCCATAATTACAGCACATTAATGAATGTGTAGATGCATCCACTGATTAACAAAAACAGGCCAATTTTTCTCTGTGTTAGCCTGAAGCCTGGGATTGGCCCTCAGGCAACCTGAGTCATATTCCCAGCTTTACTGCCTGCCTGCTGGGTGATTCCCAGCAAGTTACATCTCCCCTTTGCCCCTCAGTTTCACCATTTCTTGCAAAGGTTCTTTGAGTTCTAGGGATGAACTCTGCTAAATAAGAACACGTTCCTATTAGTATTACACAGCCCAGGAACTCTCTGGGCCAGGGGCTGTTCTTTATTCCCTGTTTGTACAGTGCCTAGCACACTGAAGGCTGGGTCCATGACTGGGGCTCTTAGGGCAGGGCTCTGGCCTCCTTAGTCTTGGGATATGCAGTGGCTGTATTGAATTTGGCAGTGAAAGGGGCATTAACATTGACAATGATGACTCACAGTACTGCAGGGCCAATTGGTTTTGGCTCTTGTATTAAATATGGGAATCCCAGTACACAGCGTCCCTTCCAGTACTAACATACAATCCCACATGAAAGATGAAAAAAAAGTCGGCATGCGTCTCAGACTCATCTGAATCCCTGAGTGCCGCTGGGGATTCAGCTGGCTTCTAAACTTAGAGTCAGTGCTATAACAGCTGCTGATTTCTTTCTTTTCAGGCAGCGTATATTATAAATAATCAAATTCCATTCCCTGTTCCCTAAAAAGGCTCTGCAATGCTTTCTCATGTATGGAGCACCCTCTGGTGGCAACAGAGAGCTTGACTGGCTCTAGACATTACTGAAAACTTTGCCGAGAGGCGAGCGGGAAAGATCTGTGCAGCTGACAGGAACGCTCATCATTTCTTCACAGGAGGCCCGGAATAAACAACTTGCTAGGCCTGTGCGAAGCAGCTAGTATTCGCTTTGCATTCAGTCGATTTAGGGGACAGTGATTCGATTCAGTGATTCGAATTGCTGTCCCGAATTGATTCAGCTGAAACTGATTCAGAGATTCAGCTGCTGCCGAACCAGTCAAATATCCGAATCACAGGGGCCCCATCCCCTGCCCGCCCCAGCTCCCGGCTCTTTGAAAACCAAAAGCCTGTACTCACCAGTTCCTGCCTGGTGGGGGGACAATCCCCGCTGCCCCGTGCTGCGTGAAGGCCTTTGCACGAGCCCCCAGAAGCCCCAAGGTCTCTAATGGTAAGTTGGGGGTTTTGGGGTGGTTTTTTTTCTTAAAGTGCCGGGAGCTGGGGCAGGTGAGGCAGCCATGGAGGGGCTGGAAAAGCAGGTAGGGGTCAGGGGGTTCATGGCAGAGCCCCCCCACATGGTGGGGGGCAGCAGGGATCGCCCCCGTACCAGGCAGCACCTGGTGAGTAGGGGCTGTTTTTCAAATGCTGGGAGCTGGGGCAGGCAGGGCAGGCAAGGGTGGGGAGTGGGCAGGGGTCAGGGGCACTCAAAGGGGCTGGGGTCTGGGATGGGGCCTGGCAGGGGTCCCCCACATGGTCCCCTCCTCCAGCCTCCCCTCCCCCGAACCCTATTTATCAGCTCCGAGTCTGGCTCCAGCTCCCTGCTGCAGCAGGGGGACTGCCTGAATCACTGATGCTCTCTGAAACTTTTCCAAATCAATCTGGAGAGCTTCGCATTTATTTGTATCTTTTAATTGGTCCCCTGATTCGATTTGGATTCAGAGACTCAGCCACCAAATCAGGCCAAATCTCCTCTGAATCAAGCCAGCACCCGAAGCTTCGCACAGCCCTACAACTTGCTTTCTGAGCTTCCAGCTTGTTAAATCTATAGGGACCTTGTGCAAGAAACACTTAACAAAAAACAACACTCACACACTGGCCACATCACTCCCTGCATCTCAAATCCTAATGACCTAACAGACGGACCTTGTACTGCATCAATACAGAACTCATTTTTCCATCTCTAAAACGTCCCACCTCATGTTTTACAATTCAGCCCCCTTTCCTGCCTATAAGCAGCTGTCACTTTTTTTTAAAGCACAAAATTTCATCAACTACATTCAATTCCAACCTATGCGAGTGTCCTTCCTTGAGCTGACTTAAAATGTACCAGTAGGTTGGGCCTTTGCCAGGAGGCAACTATGATGCCAGGCTGGTGTGCTGTGGGGAGAGGCCAGATCAGTGCAGGGAACACCGCTCAGCAGGAAAAGAGATTTTAGAGAATTGCTCCTCATTTTGCAGGTTTTGTATTCTACAGCACCACGGGACCTCAGTGTTGTTGACCTTTTTCTTCCTCCGTGTTTTGGATACACACACTCACTGCATCCCAAAGGCATAATAGACAGGGTCTGCACCCCGGGTGGGCATGGAGGTGACCGGGGCTGTGTTTGTTGCAATGGCTGCAGCAGCTGAACTGTAGTCACTCAGGAATGCACCCTGGTGTTGCGGGCAGCAGGCCAGGATTCATCTGACCAGATTTCTGAACCTAGCTGGCCAGCTGGGGGACCTTGAGCCAGTCACTTCACCTCTTTGGGCATGTCTACATGTTCAATTAAAGTGCTTTAGGTCATGCACATTAAATCTAATACCTCCATTGTGAAGTACTGGAAAAATGCACATTAGCTTATTCTAATAAGCATTAGCTAAAGCACACTTTTTGTGATGCTTTAATGCACATTAAAATAAGCTAATGCACATTAAAATGCCTTTGTAGATGCATCATTTGTGTCTCCATTTTCCTTCCCGCCTTTTTTCCTGTGGTGTTTATTCAGGCTATAGGCCCCATGAGGCAGGGGCTGCATCCTGCTGTACCTCTGCACTGTGCCTAGTAAAGAGGTGCATTAGTCTCATGCAGATCATCTAGATGTGTTGTTATACTAATAGCAATGACAGTGTCTCTGAGACCGTTAAACTAAGCAACACTGCACTGAGGGGCACCTTAGGGTGGTCCCTGTCTGGGAGATGCAGAGGGGCCAACCACACTCAGCCATTCTCACCCTCAACTCCTGTTGGGCTGTCTGACCACACCTATGCATGTACACTCCTGAGTACTATCCTCATTCATTATTTAGAGTGAGACAGCATCTAGGAGCTACAGGCAGGGACCAGAGCTTCTGGTCCCTGGTAGTTATTGCATAGACACACAACAAGCAGGCAGTCCCTCTCCCAAGGAGTTTCTTGTCTTGGACGGTAAGCAACTGGTGGATATAAAATAGACAGGCAAAAGGGAGAGATTGTGCTGTGTAATCTGCAAGAGGGAGTCCTTTTTCACCCTCTCTCTGGGACTTTCTCTAAGCACAAGGATGGATATCGGTAAACTGAGCTGTTGCACAAAAAGTACTTTAACCCTGCCCGAAGGCCCACATCTCTCAGAGTAAACATGCAGGAGGTAGTCTTTTGCCATTACTTCAGGGCTACACCCTTGGTTTCATTATTATTTCCTCGTGCAGCAGCTTGGAGATGTACAAAAAAATGAGATTCTACCCCCGACTCATGGTTTTGGCTCTCCTGTTCTTTTCCCTGGTGGTTTGGAGGCAGCTTCTCAGGAGTCAGTCACACTACAGAGGAGGTAAGGTTGGACTGTTCCTAGCAATGCAGTGCACAGGCAGAAAAATCTGCCCCATTTGATAATGACTGAAATTCAGTACCAGCTGGTGGCTCCCTAATGGCTTACATTAACTGATCTGGTGAGTTTAATCCAGATTTTCTGTGGATACCTACCTCATGAAAAACACTGCCATTGTTGAGAGTAACTAGCCTTATTGCTGGCAGTGTCAGTCAAAAAGCCAAGGACTGAACAGCAGAGAAATACAGCTATTCTTCCGGCCTCATATCATGTAAGTCTCTTTGTATAGTCATTTACTTGAGCCCAAAGTGAGAGCAAGGCGGGTTTCCAGCACTAGCAGTCTAAGGTGATTATACCTGTAACGGACTGCCAGTGTGGACTCACCAGATTGGCTTGAGATACTTACCCGGGGCTAGAGACAAAGCAGGTGAACTCTGAGCAGCCCCAAGGGTGGAGCAGGGGCGCCCTGCCCTGGGGAAAAGGGGAAGCCAGTCCAAAGGGGTTTTCAATCCCCTCATTCGCATGGAACGGGGATGGCCGGGGTTGGGGGCTAGCTACCCTGAGCCCTGGCTGGCCGGTTTGCAAGCCAGGGAGGGACTGCCGGAGGGGATAAAAGCAGCAGCCGAACTGGCATGTGGCAGGGGGGCTGCTGACTGGGGAACAATGCAGGAGGCCCAAGATGAGCTGGGGTGAGCTGACCCAGCAGAGGGAGCAGAGAGACCCCTCTGAAGAGCCTCGAAGGCCCTGGGGGAAGAAGGCAGCGTCAGTCAGCCGTGCCTCCAGCCCTGCAGCAGAGAGGGAGCTGCGGCCAGGGCTTGGGGCAGAGAGCTGGGGCCCCAAGGCCCATTGCAGTGTGCTGGACATGCCAGGCGTCCTGGAGGCTAGGGGTGGCAGTCGGCCCCCCACTCCACTGCAGAGAAGAGGCAGCGGCCAGGAGTGCAAGCAGCATCCTTATCCAGAGCAGGGAGCTGGGCCGGTGAGTTGAGGAAACCCCTTACCTTCCTCAGGGAAGCGGGACAGCAGCAGGCAAGGCACTGGGATCCTGAGGAGCAGCAGAGCGCCAGGATGAGGGTCCCTGGGAGCTTGGGGCACAGGCCGGTGCTCAGGAACAGGATACATGAGCCACAAGGTGTGTGGAGTGCCCAGCCAGTCATCTGGAGCAGGGGGTTAGAGCAGCGACCCCTGGGAGCTGCCTGTGCTGCTGACCCTCTGCCATTGACTGCCCCAGAGGGGACTTGGTCCTGTCCCTTATTCTGCAGCTGATTGTCATCGGATGGAGTCC
>NW_017728943.1:72757251-72759995 GCF_001723895.1 Crocodylus porosus | reverse complement strand
GTGACCACCTTGCTTCCTTGCTGTAGCACCTCAGCAGTGGCTGAAAGCTGCCAGTTACCCTACCTGTGGTTCTTGAACCAAGAGTTGACTAATGCATTCTGGTTTGTTTTGATTCTTGTTATGCCATTTAAGTTCACTTGTAAATAACCTTCCCTATTATTCTTGTTTTGTAAATAAAATGTAAATAGTTAAATCAGTTAAGTGTTAGACCTTCTTGGGACCATGGGCTGCTCTGTGGGGAGCAGGGGCCAGCTGGAAAGTAAATTGGTGCTGGCCGGAAGCCCTGCCCCACTCTCACCACACCATCCCTGATATTGGGCAGGGGTGGCAACTATTGGGCTGCCACTCAGGTTACACACCAATGTACAGTGGGCTTCAAATGGTAAGGACTGCACCCAGGAAAAGGTGGTGAAGGACCAGGTGACAAAGCATTGGGACAGAAACAGGAACATGGTTGGGGCAGCATGGAGAAGCTTGCATGCCCTTTAACTACTTCATACCTGGTCAGAGGATTTCAGTCTCCTTCCAGAGCTGCCAACCCAGCACCCTTTGTTGTTGGTAAAGCAAGGGGGCACAGTCAGGTTGAATCTGGTCAATTTAAAGAAAACGAGTTTAAAATTGTTTCATGGAGCACTTGTGTCCCCAAATCCATAATCACCTCCATAATAGAACTAGCACCTGAAGGGAGCTGTGGCACTCCCCTAGTGGCCATCCTAATCCTGCTCACACTCCAGTTCCTCAGCGTCCTCCCTGGCAATTTTCTGCCATGCCTTGATGTATATAAATTGGGAGGCTGCCTCTGAATTCTGGAGTGATCCTGACTGACTGACCAGGATGCTTGGTCCTGCTCATCTGTCTCTGGATCCACAGTCCAATATCACAACTGTTCTGCACCCTTTCTAACCCTACAAGCAACATTTGTGGCTCTACAAGCCCTACCTGTGCCTTACAGCCTTTTTTGTACCAGGACCCATTTGCAAACATCGATAGCCAGTCCTGACCCTGTACCCCTCACTCCCAACCTGCTGCCACCCCGCCCCCAGGACTTAGTCCCCACAATGTCTGGAGCAGGGAGTAGGGGTGGGGCAGCGGGGGGCACCCAGGCAGCCCTTTGCAGACTGGAACTCTGCTAGCCTGCAAGGGAAAATCCTCAGTTTCCCACGTTTTTCTCTTTTAAAGGAGAATCCGTTTTTAAAGTTTGTTCATGATTCTGACATATTCTTGTGACCCACTTTTGGGTCACAAGCTATGAGATGCCTTATGGGACTAACTTTCCTTAAGGGCATTAATCATGGCCTCCAGCTGACCTCATAGCCACACCCATGCATCACAAGTCTCACTCAGTCATCTTTCACTGGCACCCTCTGGTCCTATACAAACTTCCAACTGCTCAGCCCCTGGTCCCTCTTAGATAGCTCTAGTCCACTTGGGTCCCTCAGCCCTGCCTCTGTTACACTGGGTCCCCTGTCCCTGGTGTCTTTGGCCCTGGCCTCCTCTGCAGGGTGGCTTAGTCACTACCCCTTCACAGCTTGGCTTTGATCTACACAACCCACAAGGCCCCAGACTCTTGTGGGGTTTTACTCTGACCTCAGTCCCTGATAATGAGAGGTGTCTCCCAGATACACCACCCATTGCCTCCACCTCCCTGATAGTCACAACCCAAAACCTCCTATCTTTAGCATCCCATAATATTCCCACCCTCCAGACCTTTCTCCAGACTCCTATTCTGCTTGGCTGGCCTCTCCCCACCCCTGGACCTATTCACAGTTCCCTTTGCCTGTCATCTCTATGCCAGGAGCTAATTTCACTAACACAGCCTAAGCCAGACTGCCTGCCCTGGCTGGAGAGCTGAGCTGAGCTTCATCTCCCTGGGCTCCATCCTTTGGATCATGATCCTGACCAGCTACAGGTGTGGCCCATCTGCCCAATAAGCAACCTGCTTTGCTCAACTGCATTTGGCTCAGCAGAGCTGCAGTCTTTCCTCCCTTCCTGGAGCTCTGCCCTGCTTGCCTATTGCCTGGCTCGCTCCCAAGTTATTATAGGCAGCCCTATAACCCTTCTCTGGGTTTTCCTCTGGCTGCTTATTCAAATACAGCTGGCCCTAGCTCAGCTGTCTCAAGCAGAACAGGGCTCTAGCCTGCTCCTTTCCCTTCTTAAAGACCCCTGTTATACCCTATTGCTTCCCCAGTCCATCTACTCTGAGAGTCCTGGTAGAATCTGAGAGCAGCCTAGTTGCCCAGAGAAGTGGTGGACTCTCCATCCTTGGAGGATTTTAAGACCTGGGTAGACAAAACCTTGGCTGGGATGATCTAGATGGGGATGGTCCTGCTTTGAGCAGGTGATTAGACTAGACGACCTCCTGAGGTCCCTCCCAACCCTCATTTTCTATTGTTCTATGATTCTAGTGCCACATCACTCTCCAGGGGTGGCAATACACAACTGTAGGGTGGATAATGGCATAGTTGGGCAGCAAGTCTGGACTCCAGGATACTCTCAGTGCTGCTAAAAAATAGCAGTATAGACACAGCCCCCACTTCCCTTTTTCCCTTTTCTATTGTTTCCTCTTCCCCATTTTCTATTGCTTCTTCTTCCCCATTTTCTATTGTTTCCTCTATAGAAGACTCATGCAAACAATGGTGAAAACAGGTTAACTACCTACCAGCCCCCTGAAACTGGCCCAAAGGACTGCTGCATGAAAAAAAAATCAACCAAGAAAATGAGGAGAACTAAGATCTTCCAGCTAG
>NW_017728943.1:72731652-72757040 GCF_001723895.1 Crocodylus porosus | reverse complement strand
GTCGGGGCGGCAGATTGCCCCCTCAGTGCCCCGCAGGATGGAGTCTCCCACAACAAACACCTTTCGCTTTGTCTTGGGGGGAGCGGGGCCAGTAGCTGTGGTTGAGCCTGGGTTGCCTGCGGGAGCCGGCAACTGAGCAGGCTCTGCTGGGGCTGCAAGAGGTGCAAACCTGTTGCTAAGCTGTTAGGATGGGTAACTTCCTATTACAAACCTGTTTATCATTCCTATGCTTGTTACAGTATTTTTATTTAGATTTGTTACTTCCTAAATGCAGCTCAACCCAGCTCTGTTAATGGAAGGGCAGGCCAGGAAAGCTGAAAAGCAAAAAGTCCCTTGCTTCAATGGGGAAATGTATCCACAGTCTAAAGCCCAGAGCCAGATCAGTCTTCAAATCCCAGGGGAGTTCCAACCTGGAGCCCCGTTCTATGAGAGCATGCAAACCTCATCAGTAATAACAGGCAAGGGATTCAAAACAATGCTGTTCAAATAAGTTGCTGCTTTTATTTTTCCAGATGTCCAGCAGGGTCAAGACCCATTCCCAAGGCAAAAATTTCCTCTCTGATCCTCTCTACCTTGCTGCCCATCCTTTGGTTCATTTCACTTGACTCCAGCCACAGATTTTCCATCAACATCCCAGAAGTCTTGAACCAGGGAATGACTGGGAAAAAAAAGCAGCAACGCCTTGCATTGTACTAGGACCTTCTGTAGCACTGGTTTGAGTGCAGAGTTTTGCTCTAAGTTTCCTGACTTAGCTGGATTTGAAAATAAGACAGGGAAGAGATGTACCTTATAGACCAACTAAATCAGAGATGCATAAGTTTTTGTGAGCCTAAGCCTAAGCTCATTTCTTCAGGTAATGTCCACTCTCCACTTGTTGTTTTGCAGATGACCCTGTCACAGAGGTGAAAGATGATTTTCTTCTGACATTTGACACCTTTCTTCATGTTCAACAGCTCAGGAAAAAGAGACTGAGATCTTTCTGCAGCAGCACCAGTCAAGTTGGCAAGCTTCTGTCTAACCAGCAAGAAGCCACCCGAGTCCTTTCAAGGATCAGGGTGAACACCCAGCTGGACTTCCTGTACTGCCAAGTACCAGCAATTGGGCTGGAAGGCTGGGAATGGCTTTTGCAGATGCTCGAGGAGAAAGCAAATGTGACAGCCCCAGTGCTGGTCCCCCATTATCAGCAACATCGTAAGCAGAAACAACTGAGCAAGTATAACCTGACAGCAATAGAGGCTATGCTGAGATCCTACACCAAGGTGCTGTTCATCAGGGACCCTTTTATGAGACTCATCTCTGCTTATATGAAAAGAATGACAAATGGCCAAACCTTCAGCATGTTCACTCAGAGCATTTTAGATGGAGGACTGAGGAATGCCAGCGCTGAGTGGAGGCCACTAGTGAACCTGTGCCGGCCTTGTCTCATACAGTACGACTATGTGATAATGTTCAGCTTTCTCAGTCATGAGGTGCACCACCTATTTTATCATGCAGGGCTACCCCAGGATATCCACTTTCCTGAGTTTACAGACTCCCAAATCCAGTGGACTTATAGCTGGCTATCAGAGCAGTTATTCAGTGAACTGTCACTCACGCAAAGGAGGCGGCTGTCCTATTTCTATCGCTGGGACTTTGCTGCTTTTCAATTTTCTACCAGTTTGCTTAAGGATTTTTCCTAGCTCCTCAAGCAACCAGTAGGGCTCCCTGGGCTAGGGGAAAAACTACAGAGAGCATCAGTTCAAGTGCTTATGCAGACAGTTCAGTACAGAACTGAACAGTTTTTTACAACTTCTAAAGATGAATCCGGTTTCTCCCCATCTCAGGGGCAGGATACCAGATTAGATGGCTGCATTGGACCATTGGTCAGCAGCTTTAAAAAAAACAGCATTTCCTAGAGCAGGTTTGCTTAAAGACACTGCAACTCATAAGAAAGTAGCGCTATGCAAAATTTCACCTGGTGTTTTGTTTCAAAGCTGTTTTGATGCATTTCAAGCTTGAAACAGCAAAATCAGATGACAGACCGGCGCTGTCACCCACCAGGCAGATCAGGGGCCTGCACCCCCGAGAGGACTCCGGCACATCCTCCGCAGCCCTACTGGGGGTGCCGGTGGGCCCCGATCTGCCTGCTGGCTGGCAGGAGCCAGGTGCTGCCATCTGAGGCCAGCAGGACTGGGGCAGATCAGCTCAGGCAGGGACCTGCCACACTGATCCCGGGGCAGGGGAGTGTCCCCACACTAGCTGATCTGCCCTGGCCCCCTCCTGGAGCAGCTCCGGTAGGGGGTGGGGCAGATCAGCTCAGGTGGGGACCTGCCACCCTGATCCCCAGGTGAGGGAACGTCTCTGCACCAGCTGATCTGCCCCAGGCCCTCACCAGAAGCACCTGGCTCCTGTCAGCTGGCAGGCAGATCATAGACCCACCGGCACCCCCGGGAGGGCTGCAGGGACTGTGTCAGAGTACTCTTGGGGGTGCAGGTGAGCCCCCGCTCTGCCTGCCAGGTGACAGGAGCTGGGTGCTGCCACCCGGGCAGCAGCACCAGTCTTCCTGGAGCTGGTCCCAGGTAGCAGCACCCAGCTTCTCACATCTGGCAGGCAGATCAGGCACTCACACCACCAGGTGGACTTGGGCACAGCCCCAGCAGCCCTCCTGGGGGTGCAGGCGAGCCCTCAATCTGCCCGCTGCATTTTATGTTTCCCCATAATAACCTATGGGTGAAACATTAAAACAGCATTGAAACAGCAAAAGAGTCAATGAAACGAAACAGAATAGTGCTTTCAAAATTAAATGAAACTCGAAACGAAACACTGTTTTGTCGAATCATCAAAATGGAAGTCAAATCAGAATGATGCTGTTTTGACAGCCCTATAAGAAACACTCTCCCCATCACCCCCATTCCCTCAGCAATTCTTAGGGAACACTGAATATGGCCCATTTCATCTTAAAGGGTCCACAGGATGAGGAACACCTTCAACTACCCATACCCACATGCACCTGTCTTCCATTACTATCTTCCATTTTCATGGCTGAACAACTCCATTGACCCATAGAAGTGATGAGCCCATGAAGGAGGCTCCTCTATACCCAAGAAAGATGTGTACAGTGGCTGCTTTCTCCAAGTGCTGTGGATGGTATCAGACCTTTCCTGCATGGTTTTAGACTCCTGAGTGATCCTGGTCTTAAGAGTTTTATCTTAGTCCTTAAATACCTGCAATGAGTCAGCTAGTTATACATGTAAGCATTTACCACAGCTTCATTGCTATGCAGATGGCGCCAGCTAGCCAGATTCAAGTGCCTACCCAAGCTGACCTTTGATTACAATGTAAACAGGCCCATTGTTGTGCAGATGAGCTAAGGGGTTGCTGAGATATATTCCTGCACATTCTATCTCTTATCAGCCGACTTGATAAGTTGAGGCAACTAAACCATCTCTACCGACCTTTCTTAAATGCTTTTCATAGCAGCACACCTAAGTGGCTGTTGTAAACTTCTCTCCACATAATAGGCATCTCATATTTATCATGAAAATGAGTATTTCTCAGAGAAAGGCTTTTAAAGAGCCTGCCAACTCTTTATTGGTTTTAGAATGCAGTTTACTACTGGGCTCTAAGCAGGTATACCATGGATAATTATGATACCTTATGCAATGATATGCTAGTGATCAGATTTGTCACTGACTTTAAGCAAAAGGACGTCATGGAGATCAGTCAGTTATACTGCAGCAGTTTAGCATTGGAAAAAAGTCCTGGACTTCTGCCAGTTGAGATGTACTATGATTGTCATCAGTTCTGAGATCAATGGGGTACTGTGCAGCTTAGTTAACATGTGCATGAAACCCTGGATTTTTAAGTGGCAAGTGATACAAAAGTGCAAAGGTGAACAGAAGACACTTTCTATGCCTGAAGACAGGTGACTGTGCCCAAAAGCTTGCTAAGAACTTTTTCCCAACTACTCAGTTGGTCCAATAAAAGATAGCACATCTACTCAATGAACATTGCCTACAAAAGTACAAAGGAGCATGGCAGAATAATCCACTGGCCAGAGCACCTATTTGGAATTCCAAAGACATGGTCTCTCATTCTGTCTCTGCCACTGACCAGCTGGATAACTGTAGGTTTTTGTGCCTCAGCTTCCCTAACTATAAAAAGGGATGAAGGTCCCTCCTTCAAAAAGTGTTTTGGAATCTACTGTTGAAAAGTACTATGCAAAAGCTTAGTAACTTCATGTTATTATTAAAACACTAGGTCACAGTTGTCATTGTTAGCACACCAGTTCCAGAAGAACTTTTTAATTTTTTTTATTCTTGCTTAGTAGTAATATTTAGTTCATGCAGAATTTCTTACACATTCATGTGACAACGATATCAATTAACAACAACGCTCATTAAAATAATGTTAGTTATTTTAGAAAACAACTGATTAAAACAGACCTAAGCAGTTAATGGAAACCTGTCTGTCTCTTACATGGAAGCCTATCAACAGACATCATACCAAGTGACCTAACATCATTCTCCGCTAGACTATCACATTACAGAGATATTTTCTAAAGTGCAATTATTGTGTACAATGCTTTATAGTCTAGCAAGAGGGTAAGGTCCAGATTTTAAGAATACAGTTTTGGATGGGGAGCAATAGAAAATGAGTCAGGACATTCCCAGCTCATTCATAACATTAATTCAGGTATCCATACTCAGCCTTATTGAAAAAACACTGAGAAAGGTAATATTTGATTTTTTTATGTGCAGACTTTTATTTAGCTGTAGCAATATTAAGTCTTATGAAATTATGACTAGATTTGTCATTCCAGACAGCAAAGGGCAGTAGTGAGAAAAAAAATCATGCTAGGAGAATGGTTCTCAAACATTTTTTGCTGGGGACTTATTTTTAAGGTCTGGGTCCTCCCTCCATTCCTGATGCCACTCTTTCCCTAAAGCAAGAGCAGTGCTCAGCTTCATTGAAGAATAATTAATAAAATGTTAAGACATCAGTGAGACAAAATGAAAACAAAGTCACCTTTCTATGTTTATTATGTTCCTTGTCCTCTCCCCATAGTTTTGGTATCTCTGCAGATATGTTTCCTCGCCCTGAAAGCAGACCTCTAGGATGATCTCCCTTTCCTAAATCATGTGGATTTTTAATCCTTTTGAACTCACCTTGGTGTTTGCTCCCAATCAGGTTCCAGCATCTCATCCAGCTTTAATCACAATTAAATTTACAACAAGGAACATCCTGATGAGAAAAGACATAAAACAGCTGTGCTGGGGACAGCCTGAAACTTGTTGTTTTTTAGATGGTTACTCTGAAGAACCCAAATAGATCCCTGAACTGGGATATAGTTTACGGCAAGCACCAATGTGTAAAAATTGATGGATCAGGAATACTTTACCCCTTTGCCAGAAGCAGCTCTTTTGATCTGCACGCTACAGTTTGAGAACCACTCTAACTAGCTGGAACCAAACACTGAATATTTACAAAGCTTAAATACATACATCTGGCAGTAATTCATAAAAGTAAATCAGAGATATAAGTCCCCTTTTTTGACCAACCAAACACCAAATAGTTGTATTGATGTTGGTCATTAGGGCTGTGCAAAGCTTCAGTCACTGATTTGATTCGGAGGAGATTCAGCCCGATTTGGGGGCCAAATCTCCGGATCCAAATTGAGAGATCCATTAAAAGCTCTGTATCGATCTGGGGCGTCCAAATCGCTTCAGAAAAGATTTGGGGATTCAGAGATTTGGATCAGCCAGGGACAGGCAGGCACAGCCAGGTGGCTGCAGGTTCTCCCACAGCTCCTCTAACTGTGCCTGCCTCTTCCCGGGTGGGGGGAGCTGCAGGAAAAGCCCCATGGCTGCCATGCTCAACCCCATCCCCCACCTGGCTCAGCCTCCCGGCACCTTAAAAAAAAAAAGGCCCCATACTCACCAGCTGCAGCAGTCATCCGGAGCCCGGCAGCGCTCATCCCCAGCAGCCCCAGCTCCCAGCGAGTGTGCAGCGCGCTGCCAAACCATGCTGCATACGCAGGTGCCAGGCAGGAGGGTGGGGGGGTAATCCCTGCTGCCCCCATGCTGCATGGGGGAGGGCTCTGCCATGAGTGCCCAGAGGCCCTGATCGCCACTGCTTCAGCCTGTGAGTATGGGCCTTTTTTTTTCCCCAAGTGCTGGGAGGCTGGGACTGGGCAGAGCAGCCATGGGGGCTTCCTGCCTCATGGGGGCTTCTCCCACAGCTGCCTCTGCGTGGGAAGAAGCAGGAACAGCTGGAGGAGCCATGGGAGAACCTGTAGCCACCTGCTGTGCCTGCCTCTCCCAGGCCAATCCAAATCACCGAATCTCTCAATGCTAATTCAGCCTAATCAAATGCAGACAGTGATTCAAATGACTGAATCAAATCACTATCTTCCAAATCACCCGAATCCAAATCAAATACTTCCCTACTCACACAGGCCTATTGGTCATATGCTGAATCCAAATCCAAAGGATGCGTGTGCAGAAATAGGCCCAGAGACAGCAGATGCTGATTCACTATCATTAGTTGCATCACAGTAGCACACTAAGGCCCAAATCAGAATCAGGGCCACATACATGTTAAGCATCACAAGTGCACTGTAGGGTGACAGTGTCCCTTCTTTATTGCATATACAATCTAACAGGCAATTCGTGAGTTCAGTATAATTCACAGAGGTTTGGCTTGGCAGAGGTAATACCCAGCTGATGTAATATTGTCCAGTATCCCCTGGCTACTGTTAGACATTCCCTTTGTTTTGTTTGTCTATTTACTACAAATAGATTAGTGCCGGCCTTGGACTAAGAGCACCTAGGAAACTCATGAGGTTGTAATGTCTTTTTTGCTTTCTATCATCTGTTCTAATTACAGATTTTGTGTTTTGAATCCATGCCTGTCCAGAACATAAATCCACTGACTCTAGCAGCTACTGTTGCAAATAAATGGTTTCAATTGTCCTCTCTCAAGCAGAGATTCTAAAATTTTGCCAATTTTCCAGGAGGAAGAACATTTTTCCCTAGGTTCCTCTGACTTTAAACATCAAGTGGAAAATAAACACATTTCAATTAAGAAAAAGCCAAAGTAGCAAACAGATCAGACACAAGATATAGGCAGTCCTCGACTTACGGCGTTTCTACTTACAGCGATTCGCACTTGTGGCGCTCTGCCATTTACACTCATGTTATTACTTACGGCGCTGGATCCTCGCGCTTACGGCACTACAGAAAAATTTACAATGAGAAAAAGAGGGCAGCAAAACAAACATCCCTGGATCAGTTTCTCAAAAAGCCATCAAGTGGCCCTAGGTCTCCCCAAAATCTCCCCAAAGAAGCCCTTCTGAATTCCATGACACTGATGAAGGTGTTCCTTCACCTTCTGATTAAATAAAATTTTGTGTGATTAGTTACTGTATTGCCGTTTAATCAATTTATATACAGTACACTTTAGAAAGCTTTGTACTGTACAGTGTATATAATTTATAGTTGATTAACCTGTTAATTTAAATACGATGTTTATAGTCATTTCTATAAAAAGTGGGCATCAGGCCCTTGGTCAGGAACATAACCCCCTATTATAACATTGTTTCTATGGGAAAATCAGATTTGACCTACATCGTTTTGACTAACAGAACCCTTTCCAGGAACATAACCTGCTGTAAGTGCAAGGACTGCCTGTACTTAGTGTCTGCATCTTGTGTGTACAACCTCCCTTTTTAAAATGATATACATGATGTTCATAGTATTTTAAGCTAAAGATTAGTTCTAGATATTTCAAAATGTTTACCTTGGAGTGCTTAAAACGTTAAGCTTGGTTTCATTGTGCAAGAATTTTAAAGTGATAAAACAGGCCAAATTCAAATTAGAATAATAGCCTATTAGAGTCCCTGGAGTTACATCTGCTTATACTACATATGATTACAGCCCTAAGGAGTGAGAAAAGGAAAAAACATTTTAATAGTGTCACAGAACTGAGAGATGACAGGAAAGTTTGCAACAGATGAGGAGGCACAGTGGCTGCATCTAAATAAGCAGCCAACTGTGTAGTTGTTACTGCACAGTCATTTATTACTTGCTTATCTGAGTACTAAGTGACTGCACAGTAACCAGTGTTACTGCCCAGTCTCATCACTGCACAGGTATTTTTAGATGCTACTGCACAGTAGCAAAACGCTGTGCAGTAACTCATTACTACTGTGCAGTAGCGTCATCATCATGGTTCAGGCCTGGCAATATTACAATGCTGTAGCAGTGAGCTCATTGCTACTGTGCCAGAGCATCTCATGTAAATGCACCCAGTGTGTATCTGAGATCTAATACATGTAGGTGTAACATGTTATGACCACATAAAATCAGTCTTTGACATGAAGAGTGACATTTGATGGGTGGGATCTGGTGGGCCAGAGTGAAGAGGGATACACCAGTCCATGTCTGGACTGTAAGAAAAGTTATGTATGCAAATTCCATTAATCCCAAAGTACACTGGAATCATGCATTAAACTATTTAATCAAACAGCTGGCACATTCAGGAATATTTATGCATCCCCCTAACTTTACCAAAAACAAGTGGCTGTTTTTAAAAAAGATAGGGTTCAGGAAAGACAGGAGTGAAAACTGGTGTGTTTATCACATACAAAAGGTTGACTTCTTGAGGGCACTGAATTCTAGAAGACAACCTATTAATCCACAGTTGCCTTCTATTCACATCTAGATTATGCCTCATTGGTACAGTTAGCTTCCCTTATTATCCAACCCTATACTTTTTCTGTGCATTTCTGTTGTCCTCAAATCTTTTCCAGAAAAGAGGTATATGGACAGAAACTAGTCAGTACTTGCTGATAAACCTCACAGCATCTCTGGCCTGGTCTTCATTAGGTAAAATAAAAAGTACTTCAGCATGTGCTAACTAACTTGTGCAAAATTACTTGAATAAACAATGCAGCTGTCATTTTAACACACCATCTGGTCAAACCCTCATGGGTTTTTCAACATGTGTGAAAATTACAACTTTCTTACCTAGACCCAGGTTTAAAACAGATTAGCTAACACAGATTGAAACCCACCTTTTTTCTTCTTAGTACGGATATGGCCTCTTTAAGCAGATTAAAAAAAAACAGGGTCCTGCCTCACCCTTTTAGATGGGACAGTTCACCCGAAAAAAGGATGGTTCACCTGGATTCAACACATCCAAGTCTCCCCTGGTTTAACATATCTCTGAATCTCATAATTGCATTTAAAAAAATAAACACCTCTTCCAATATACTAGTGATAAGTATTGCTCTGATCCTTGCAGCAAACTTAAATGAACCTTGTAAGATTTTCAATTACACAGGCAGCAAAACCATCAATTCACTTTTCATTTACATTTACATCACAGCAATAATTGCCGCCAGTACCCTTCCCTTAAGGAAATGATTCAACAATTGAATTAGAAAGCTTCATGAATCAATGGATGAGCCACATGAATACAGATTTCTCTCCTGCTTCACTGTTTCTCTTTTGATCCTGTAAGGTAAAGCCAGTTTCATGAGCAGAGTTTGTTCTTCATCTTCTCTTTTATGCCCTCACGGACCATGGCTTAAAGGTCCCTGGTTCGGCAGATGGACACTGTAAAGTTAAAAAAGGGAGTAAGTAACCACCTAGGGGCACACCTTGACTTCTCTATAAAGCTAGACTGATTGGCCCATTGGCAGCTATGGCAAGTGGACTTCAGTCTGTTGAATATCAGAGCTCAAAATCCCGCTCTTCCAGAATGTTGAACTATACATCAGATAGAGCTAGCAATGACAAGTCTGCAACAGGCTCTGGTACAGAAGATGATGCTAAATATACTAGGCATAATCCTGACCTCTTTACCTGGAACTGAATGCTGCTCATCTTCACATGACAGATCATGAGCCACAAGTAGGATGACAAGGCATTAGCTCTCAGGGTGCTACCTTTCCATTAACTGCAATGAAGTTATAGTTGAGTAAAGACCAGTGCCACAGTTCTGCAAGTTGTTAAGAGCCCCACTGAACATGACAGTGCTCTACCCAGGTCCTGGAATACACTCCTACATATACAGGGTACTGACTGCAATGGGGTAATGCAAGGAAGCTGACTCAGCCCACATAGGCTCAGTTGCAGGATTATGGCCTACATGAAGACTTAGAAGGAAGACTGAAGAGGTTTTAATATCCACCAGTAGTCATCAAGGCCTACAATTTTTTTATTTTCCATAACAGAGGTCTTTACTCTTAACAACAGGCCTGAGATATGTATTAACATTCATCAGGGTCTCAGAGATGAAGGTGAGGAACACCACAGGGATGCCAATAAATAAATATACCTTTATACTACAAAAAGCTGAAGTTACTGGAATCTGACCTATCCCCATTAGCTAATAAAGATTGGGGACTTTTTACAATTTACATGTATGTGTTTTATTAAATGGACTTGAGACACAGCCGGCTTCTAATCTTGTTAGACTGCTATTTTGATTTTTATCTCTGTTTAATTTTAGCACTTCCTTCTGTGTAGACTATTTTTACTCCTGTTTCTCCATTTTCCAGACGAGATTCAGGTTAACAGTTTCTCCATCAATTACTGAAGTAAAAGAAGAAGCATTGTTGTTGTCCCTGGCAGCAATGAAAGCTCTTTGGAAACAGATTTGCATTTCTCTTTCAGTAACATTCAAAGTACTAGCCCAAAACCCTCCCAGCTGCCTAAGTAAAAACGTCTTTGTCTGATCACATGAGCACTTCCACGGTGCTTTATACAGGACCCCGGGTGGGCTGGTGGGACGGTGTTGCTGAACTGGACCATAGCACACTACAAAGCTGAAAGTGCCTTAAGTACTGTACCAGTTTGGTGAAGATGTCAACACAAGCATTTCGGATCCTCTCCGGGGTGGCAGGACTGTCAAGTCTGAATGGCTCTGTCAGGCCAGACTCTCTCCTCGCTGAGAAGATGGCATCTTTAATGGCATAAAACACGGAGGCAGAGAGGAACAGTGGGGGCTCTCCCACAGCCTGGGGAGACAGAAAGCAGGAGAGAATCAGATGAAATCTGAAACACACCTGTCAGAGCTGGGGTTGTGGGGCCCCTGTAAAGGAGGGAGGGAGGAGGAGGCTCCTGAGCAATCTTGTAAGCTCTTCTGCTTTCCCTCAGTTTCCTCTGTTCAAGTGCCTTCCTGCTAACAGCACTGTGCATGAATAGCAGTAATTGCTGAAAAACAACTTTACTGATTTGGCAAGAAGTTTCCCTGGGGCAGGAGGAAAGGGGAGAAAGGATGGACACCATTAGCTATATGCCAATATTTAGATTATAATGTTTTGGGGGTGTTTTTGGGTGTCCCCTTGAGCTAAGAATGCACCAAGCACTCTCTGAACATACGCTAGCATTGTATGTCAAACTGCAGACTACCCAATACCTATGGCATGGCCACCTATAGACACCAGTTGATCTGTCATGACATCTGAAGAATATTGCCAGTACGCTATTAATTCCTTTTGGTGGGTGCATCTATGCATGCAATTAATGTGCACAGATAAACCTTGTAGCTTATTGCTCCAGAGTTTATTCATGCACAGCATATGGAGCCCTGTCAGAGCAGCCCGGGCTGGCATGTGACCCGGGGGGGTCAACCTGCCAGCCCAGGACAGCTCTGACAGGGCTCCATGTGCTATGGAGTGGCTGGCTAGGGCATTAGGGTGCTTCAGAGGGCTGGCTAGGGCATGAGGGTCTACATGATTGTGAAGCAGGGGCTGGGAGCTCCTGGCTGCCAGAGCAGGGGGACATTGTCCCTGCCTGAGCTCCAGTGGCAGAGCCCACCCCTGCAATGGGTAGCTCCCAGGGGCAGAAAGCATTCTCCTGCCCTCTGCTACCCAGCTAACCAAGAGCACATTTGCTCCTGGTCAGGAGTCCACACGTGCGCTACTGCACAGTAAGTAATCCTGAGTAAATTTGCTACTTGCATTTGCAGGTAGCAAATTTACTCATGATTAGAGTCAATTACTACACAGTAAGCACCTGCATATGTAGATGTGGACACTTACTGTGCAGTAATTAGCTCTACTGTGCAGTCTTGTGTAGACACATCCTATTACCATTAATTTGGTTCCATTGCACAGGTCTTTTAACACACACAGTTTCCAAGAATGCATGGCTTACTAATGAGTATACAGAGCCTCCAGAGATACCTTGGATGAATAAATTGCTTTGCTATTTGGACAGTTGCGGAGAAGAGACACATGGAATTCTGATGGGATGTCTCCAAATGCGGGAATCTTGTACATTCCAGGCCCCCGGGTATATAAGTTTCCTTCAGGTGAATAGCGCAGTTCCTCCAGGGTAAAGAGCCCAATGCCCTGTACAAAAGCTCCCTCTGTCTATAAAACGCATGGAAAAGAGAAGTTAAATTCTTCTTTTTTTCTCATTCATAAGAAAAACAATGACAAATCCAAATGGGACATTTTGCAAAGGGACTTTAACCCTGATATTGTAGGCAAATAGCCAGGTGGACAAAAGATTTTACCAAACAAAACTCGCTTCTTGCATATGGATATAACACTCTGCATCTGCACACCTCTTGTCCTTTCACTTGGGAATAACATTCTTCTTCTGCCTTCACCTTAAACTTGTCATGCCCTGCAATTTCCCTGCTATGGAGTTCCCAAGCCTGGCTTAGAAATTGTTCCATGTTCACAGTGTATGGAACAGTTCGTACACACACACACATGCACACGCACACACAGAGTTTATGAGAGTGCTTAGGGATAAAAAATTGCTAGGGCATGTAAATATAAGATGTTTACAACCCCTAGCAATAAATATCTGATGTTTTTATGCAGGAGCTAAAACTGAATGCATGTAAACAGCTGTAGTAATGACTTCCTCTTAGGTAGGTTTAAATCTGAATGCAACTATGTATTATAGCCAATACTAATTCAACTTTTCAGTGCAGGAAAAGCATTCTAGAAGCTGATGATGACAGAAGGTTTCCCTAAAAACAAATGATTTTACTTATTTTATTCATATCAAAATAAAATTTCCCACTGCTCTGTTATACAGTAGGTCATTGGCAAAAATACCCAGAAAAACGTGGAGGTAAAGATAAGTGTCTTGATGGCGATTTGCACACCATAAGAATCAGAAAGGCTGAGGCTTCTTCAGTCACTGCTTAGATGGTATAATGATAGGATCCTCAGAAAAGCTTCAGACTTTCCAAAAATTCTACTGGACTTGAAAGTAAACATAACTTAGATGCCTAATTCACTTATGTGCTTTTGAAAAATGTGCCCAAAGATAGAAGAAAGATTAGCTAATGCTCTAGTAGAAAATTCCCAGATGTACTCTGGAACACAGAAGGATAGTAATGGAACTGCACAGTAACTAATGACAATAACGAAGGTTGGAAAAAGGGAAGTTAGAAAGGCGCTGGTTATAAAGATGGTAGAATCATTTTCTAGCGTATGCCTCATTCTCTTCACCAGCCCTGAACACCAATATAGAGAGAGATTGGGTGCAGGGATACTGCCTAAGGGCTGCAATGTATTTTGTGCTCCCTTCTTTCCTCAGGCACCACATTTTGGTTGACCCTCCAGCCATATCATCTCTCTCCCACAGAGCCTTGACAATAAATAAGAAAATCTCTTGGAGGGACATAGGCTAAGAAGATCCTTTGAACAGCCTCCCCCTCCTCAACCTCCATGACTCAAGATTGTAAGTCAGATTTTCCTTAATAGGATCATTTTTTCCTCACAAAAGACTTCACTCTAAGTGGGAGTCTCCCTGTAACCAAGATAGGGTCCTCTGATGCACAAGGATCATTTCAGCCCTACATCCTGCATCAGTATGAGTGGAATTATACTGTCCATGTTAACTGTTCACAGGTGAAGACCACTGTATTCAGCCATTCACTATGTACAGACAGACTTCTAATCATTCAGCCAGCAGAATGCAGAAAATTCCTGAATTTATTGCCAGCAGTAATCAGAAAACATTACTCAGCTTATTACTGTACGGAAGACAGAAAAAAGCACTGCCCTTGATCAGGGAACTTACAAGCTAAGCTATTGGTCTAGGTTCTAATATAGCCCCTAGTCCATGGTTATCCGAGCTGTTTGAGAACTAATCCTTCAATTTTGATTCATAAACACAGTCTTTAATCATTCAAGCATTCCTAATGACTTTAATGAAATAATGACTTTGGTGGGACCAGAGACACAAAACTCAATACGTAAATATCCTATCTCCTTCCCTTCCCTCATAAACTTTCTCTGAGTGCATTCCTCACCTGGGGTTAAATTTAGAAACACATCAATGTAATAATTAGCAACCACATAACAGTCTTCATGAACAACCCCTGGTCCAGACAAGATGGTATATTCTGCAAAAAGATTGAGTCTGTCGCTTCTCCAGTTTTGGAGATCAGTCATCAGCTAGACCAGGAGGTGTCTCTGGATAGCCTACAATGCTGTATTTGTCAAGAGGCAGTGGAAGGAAACAAGGGTTCCCTACAAATAGCCTACAGCAGCATAAGATCAAGCATACTGAAGTTAAATAGGTGATATATTGCTTACCTGTCCTATATCTATGGCTGGGTTCAGGCTGGTGCCAACATCCATAACTATGTCAGTGCGAAGGTTCTAAATATTAGAGGAAGTCAGGAACAAAGAAGAACAAAGAATATTTAAAATTGATCACTGTGACCCTGCGCCATGAGAGTCAACGTATCCAATGCCAAATGCCTTTTGGTCAACGCTCCTGTTTACACATACTTGTACGGTATATAATGACTTCACGCTAGGACTCATTAATTAAAAGGTGATCATCTTTTTAAAAATTAATAATGAGTCTTAACTTTAATTCATCCCTGAGGTAACAGAGATGAAGCCAATTACATTTCCTTGGAGATCTGTTTGACAAATTATGCATTAATTCTTGTCTCCTAGTAATCATTGCTTTGTCTCAAACACAATAAAGGGTAGGTTCAAACAAGCTGCCATTTTTTCCTGCTGAAAACTCTCACAGCCCTATTTTGAATGATTAACTTGATTCTCTGATCTCTTACTGCTGCTTTATGCTGGCACCTTTAATTTTACAATCTCAGATGGCTTTGCAAGCATTAATTGTGCGTCTCAGTTTTTCCGTGAGGTAGAAAATTTTCGCTTTACTATGCTTTACAGATGGTTCCATTAAGAAACAGAAAGTAATAAATTAGCTCAAGGTCACAGAGCAAGTCAATGGCACAGCTGGAAATGGATGGACACCCAGGACTTGCTCCAACCTTTAGACATAATCCCTTAACCTAACTGTAAAGGGTTTTTTTAACCATCTATCCCACTCACCTTGTGGTCACCTGTCAGGCAATCTATCTCAACCTCAGAGCAAGCAACACCGTATGTGAAGTAGCAGAAAGGCTTCCCCTCATTTTTATCAAAGTCATATCCAAGGTCAGGAATTCTTAATAAAAGAAAAGAAGAAATTTCTGGTTCCATGAGCAGTCAAAATGAATAAGTTTTGACTGAAGCACACTGAATTTCATATAAATTGATTTTCTTACACTTCACTCATTTTTCTGGGTGTGGGCTAGAAGCACAAAGGAAAATAAGGAAATACAATCAAGACTAGCTTGCATTTCATGAACTTAAAAGGTCTCTCATGAAAGATCTTTATGAATTAATCTGATGCCTCAGGACCTCCACATTTATATTGTCCTTAACCATCTTTATCCCAAGACTACAATATCAAATACTTTATTTCAGAAACAAACTTGTGTGTGTCCTGGAACTGGTTAAATTTGGGGAAGAAATGAAATTGTTCCAAATAATAAAACTGAGATGTTCAGCACTTCATTTTTTTAGAAGTAATTCCCAGCAAACCCTTTGTTATACAGCCTTGACTGTTTATATTCTTTATTAATACTGACATCTTATTAAACAGTGAGAGACCTACTTAAGTAGAAGACTAACACATTTCACAGACACAGCAGAAATTGGCTCACATCATACATTTCAGAGCATTTATTCTCAGTATTGTGTTTAATGTTTTGTGACACATTCTGTGCCCCTTAGTGATGACACAGCCTTGTTTGCCTCTAAGACCTAAGCTGATTGATGGGACAAAAGTGCCATTTTACAGCTACACAAGAAACAACACGAACAAGAAAGTTTTTTAAATGTGGGAGTGAAATTGAAAACAAAAGGATCCGCTGGTGCACTGGAGGGCAGGATGTGACTTCAATTGACTGCTGAAAGCAATCATTAGCTTTCTGAAAGCAATAATTATCATGTTTGGGGCTTCTATAAGGGTCATATATTGGCCCCTTTTCTAGCAGGCATGAAATGCTCAATGGGCCATGAAATAAGCGTGAATGCAGGGGCCTGGGAGCCACAGCAAGTGGTACAAACTGAGGGAACAGACTGTGATCTCATATACACCTTGTTAATTTTAAATTAACTCAACAGAAGGCAGGTGTTAGATGAACTCCTGACCTGAACAGCTGGAAGTGAGATCTGAATCTGGCGCCATCTGTAGATCACAACTCTGCTTCACCAGGGATTCATCCTCTTGAGCCAGGAAGGCATTTGGAGATAGAGGTTTGACTACTACAAACATCCTTCAGTTCAATTCTCATACAGGTGATGCATGCAACTGCTAAGAAAACTAGAGCAGCCCTAGCCTGGTCTAGGTGGCAGTATGTGTTCCTCCCAATAACCCTTGTGGTATATGGTTGCATTTAAGTCACATTACTAAGTAAGAATATTACTGCATTTCCCCAGCTTTAATACTCACCTATAAAACCCTGTGGCTGACAGGCTCACACAGTTGACATAGGCTGCTTGAATCTGACAAAGTAAACAGATATTTAAAGTTACTGTTATCCATCCAATTTTTGTGTCATAACTTTCTCAGAATGCATTCCAAGAATGCAACTTTCAGTAATGGGTGACTGCTGCAATGCCAGTGCAGTTATGATAAAGGGGTAAACCTTTGACTACTGCCTGAGGTATCACTGTTAGGCCCTATCAATTCACCCACATGCAGAGGGACTAGCACAAGACCTTTGCCTCACTTGCATTGGCTATCTGCTTAGAGAAGGGGATACACATTTCAGCTCAAAGTGAAAACTTACTTCCACTAAAGTCACAGCAATAGTCCCATGACCAGGATTTCCCCTATGTGGTTTTCAACCCCACCCTCCTTTTCTCTCCATCCTCCCAACATACTCTTTCAATTTCTTAATTCCTTCACTTACTTTACCCCATGACTGAAGGATAAAATATTTCCCCAAGATCCTGAAAATTAAACTTTTGATTCTCAAAGCTGGCTGGGAGTCTCTAACATGTAGGTATTTCAACTGAGAAGGTCCTTGACAATACAGTACAAGGTGTAGCCAATCTGTAAATGTCAGGGTAAGGGAGATATTGGGCGCATCTACATGTGGTGATTTAAGGTGCATTAGCCATTTTTAAGGTGCATTAAGGGCATGGGTCTACATGTGTGTGCACTTAATGTGCCTTAAAAATGGCGATTTTAGGCTAATCATGCCTACATTTAATACCTGCATTAAGCAAGTATCAAATTTACGTGTGATTAGTTAAGATGCCTTAATGCATGTGTAGACACCCGTAAGATTTCATAGGCTTTCACAGACATTTGGGCTGGAAGGTACCCCGGAGGATCATTGAGTCCAGCCCCCTGACCCAGGGGCAGGAAGTCAGCAGGGATCATAGGATCCCAGCAAGATAAGCATCCAAATGTGTCTTGAAGGCATTCAGAGTGGGTGCTTGAACCACCTCTGGTGGCAGTCTGTTCCAAACCTGGGGGGCTCGGACAGTAAAGAAGTTCTTCCTTATGTCCAGCCTGAATCGGTCACAGTGGAGTTTGTGACTGTTCGACTTTGTCATCCCTTGGGGCGCTCTGGTGAACAGACGTTCCCCAGATCCTGGTGAACACCCCAATAAACTTATAGGTGGCCACCCGATCACCCCTGAGCCTACGCTTTTCCAGGCTAAAGAGCCCCATGACTCTCAGCCTCTCATCATAAGGTCTGTTTTCCTGACCTCTGATCATGTGCATGGCTCTCCTCTGCACTTTCTCAAGCTTCTCCACATCTCTTTTGAATTGTGGAGCCCAAAACTGAATGCCTTAACACTGTGACTGAGCAGGCTGGAGGCAAGCCTGTGGGGCTGCATGCTGCCGCCAAGATGTGGCGGGTGCTGTTCTGCAAGGCACAGATGCTGGGCGTGGAGCAGTGTTTCCAGCAGCAGCGGTCCCTGTCAGTGTGCGATAAGTCAGTGGAGGGGGAAGGAGGTGCGAGGACTCCTGCCAAAGTACAGGGGACAGCCTCACCCCTCTCCCTCCCCCATGACTCCCTGCAGGGGAAGGGGGCAGCACAGCACAGCCTTTGCAAGCAGCTTCCCTGTGCCTCTCCCTCAGGGTGGATTTGGTAACTGGGCAATGCAGCCCTGCAGGGGTGGGATGCCTCGCTGGCCACCCAGGATTCAGGCACCCTAGAAGTCTGCTCTGGGACTCCCACCCAGGACATCAGGCAGGCTGGGACTACATCTGCCCTCAGTGCCCACCACAGCTTTCCCTGCTCCACCCACCTCCGTCCCAGGCAAGTGCCTGACCTCGATGCCAGACGCTGTGGATGGGAGAGTCAGCATCAGCTCCTGGGGGCTCTGAATGGCTCAGCCCAGGCAGGCTGGGCACCATACAGGTGGGGGCTCAGCTGTGGATCAGGTGGACCAAGGACAGAGCTCAGCCCCTGTCCCACATTGCACCCAGCCTGCCTGGGCTGAGCTGCGCAGAGCCCCAGGAGCTATCAATGCCTCTCCTACCCACAGTGTCTGGCATCGAGGACAGACACTTGCCTGGGACGGATGTGGGTAGAGCAGGGAAAACTGTGGTGGGCACTGAGGGCAGATGTAGTCCCAGCCCGCCTGATGTCCTGGGTGAGAGCCCCAGCACAGACTTCTAGGGTGCCTGAATCCTGGGTAGCCAGTGAGGCATCCCACCCCTGCAGGGCTGCACTGCCCAGTCAGCAAACCTGCCATGAGGCAGAGTCACAGGAGCCCCAGCGCAGGCTTCAAAGGGCACCTGAATCCCAGGCAGGCAGTGAATCATCCCCCCCTATAGGGCTGCATTGCCTGGCACAGGGGAGCTCCTAGCAAAGGCCCTGCCTTCACTGCACTGCCGCCTTCCCCTGCAGGGAGTCACAGGGGAGCCTGTCCCTTGTGCTTTGACAGGAGCCCTCGCAACTCCTGCCCCCTCTGCTGACTTAGTCCCAAGTCGGTCATCACACCAACAGGGACTGCTGCTGCCAGAGCTGCCGTACCAGCTCCAGCATCTGTGCTGCCACCCCTTCTTCTTGGCGGTACCTGGCAGCAGTGTGGGGCCCTGTGGGCTCAGCTTTGGCCTCTCTTGTTCAACACTGGGGAAGCAGGAACACAGGGAGTGGGTTAGATCTGAGGCCGGGGCCAGGACCAAGCCGATTGCATCCAGGGGGGACTGGAGGCTCCCATCCCCTCAGCTGTGGCACTACCTCCCGGTGACACTACCATGGGCTTCTAGGGGCTGCCTAGGGTGCTGACCAGGGCAGACAGCCCAGCAAGCTGCGTTAAGGCTCCTTAAGGCGTCCACATATAGACGCATGCCTAAATTGCCTTAATGCACCTTAGGTTAAGGTGCATTAAGTTTAGGCACATAAAGATTTACATGGAGACAGGCCCATCATCTTCACTGAGACAAGTTGAATGGTGTCTTGAAAGTTCTTAACAGAACAGTCATCTTTCTCACAAAACCACGAAACAAAGGTGTCACTCCAAGCAGGTTTGCAGTCTGATGCATTGGAACTATTTGAGATTCTTAATTTAACTTCACTGGAGATTGAACTGCATTTGTGACAAAATCTGCATTAGCTACTTCCAGCACACTGGGAAATTGTCATGTCAAAACCACTGCAAGAACCTAGTTATGATCCCTTGGAGACTTAGATCTCTCATATGTATCTACTTCCAGGACCAAATTTCTGCTCCATTTCCTATCCTAGAACTTTCTGGAGCATTTCCTTAAAGAGTTGAAGAAGGGACTGCAGATTTGTCTATAGGCTTGATTTGCCAATAAAAGGATTCTCTATATAACCCACCTGTAACAAGTGTAAACAACTTACCCAGTCTTCCCAGGATCCTTTAGGGTTAGACTGTTTGAATGGCTCCAGCCTTTTTAAAATAGTCTGGCATGCATTCTTAAAAAAAAAAAATATATATATATATATATAATTTTTAGAGCAGCCATTTGAAAAGTCAATATGTAACACAAGGTTCAGTATCATCACGCAATAACCCTCTGCCTCAATCAATATTTCCCTTAGGACACTGATACATCAATAAAAGAACAAGGTTCAGTAACTGGGAGACTGATTATAAAGAACAGGGCTGACCAAAACACAATTATTCTAAAGCTGACTGTGTTAATAACACAGGGGACCCCCATTACAAAGATAGCACTGGAAAGCCATCAACTCAAAGACATTAATGATCATATTGCTCTATAAGAATGTCAGGTATACTTCTTGCTGTCTGTTTAGATGGAAATTCCATCTACATGCAAGTAACATTAAACAGTGTAGCAAGCCTTCAATTTAATGCCACAGTCATTACCAGGAAATTTGTCATTTATATGGCTCTCTTGCTTTCTTCAGTTTACTAATTTCAGACTATAAATTTGGTGGTTAATAACAGACTGAACATGACAGTCTCATAAAAGTCTGAAATAAACATAATCATTTGTTACCAGCTATATGCTAGTAACTGTGGCAGTCACAAATAATTAGGAGTATTCTATGTCCCTTTTTCAAGGACATTAGGCATTCTGTGTCTTTCTAAAGCAACATAGACATGACACATTTATCTACTCTGGAGCCCTAGGCTATTATATAGAGGCATGAGTTACTTAGTTTCCATACATAGACAGCCATCCCGTTAATGTCTGAGCTGACAGAAGCAGCTGTTGGAGACGTATTTGGGACTGTGTTAGTGCTTGTCTCACTGATGTAAATCTTCGATGTGGGAATTCCCAGAGTTTTGCTGGCAACCTGCAGAGTAACAAAAATATGACTGTTTAATATACATATTTGAGAGTCAAGGACATTCTCTAGCTAGAGTATCTATGTTGCTGACCCTAAGTATGTAACCCTTCCTCTTCTCGAACCCAAACGTCAGTTGGTGATTTGTTGGTTGTGTTGCTGCAAGTTGCCTCTAGATTTTGAGAGGTCAAATTCAAAAACCTGTGTGTTCATACAAGCTTGCAAGCATATGTATGTGCGTGTATGTGTGTGCTGTCCACATACTTGCAACCCTTTCATTCTGCAGGTAACACTTATTTATTTGGATTATTATACTCCAAGCCATAGAGTTAACAATTACTGACATAAGGGATTCAGTTCATATCCCTGACAATTCAAAACTGTTGTCTATAGTAGAGTTTTGTCCCATCTATCTGCAAATTTTCCAAATCAGAGCTGTCCAACTTGGAAGCCCTTCGGGGCCACATCAGCAGGGGGCCACACACCTTGGAGGCTGCACCAGGTGCACCATGCAGAAGCTGCCCCCCACCCAACCTTGTACAGCATGACCCCCACCACTGTGTCACATAGTACATAATCTCAAATAAATCCAGAGTAATTCCTTCCACCTCTGTGGAGTTACTCTATACCCACACTGTCATGAAAACAGCATCCATCTTTCCTGACACTTACCAGAGAAGCCAAACGCAAAAGTGAGAGGAAGATTAGTATAAAAATAGCATGGAAATTGCAGTTTAATGGTATCAGAGAGAAATGATCGCAACCAGGCCATAACTAGTACAGCCTTGTTTGTTCTGCCTGGTCTAAAGTAAAGTGGAAATAATAGTTTAAACTAGAGAAAAGATAAAGGGTTCTGTCAACCCTTTATCCCCTTATCAAGGTGTTTATATAAAGCAGATTACAAGTCTCGCTTTCACTTTGGAAATCTAGCACTATTACAGATACAGTCAGGGTGATTATTAGGATTTGGTACCCTTTGCCATTTCAGCAGCACCTCTACCACCAGCTGGAGAGAACACTGCAAGAGTGAAAGTGCAAAGCGATATAATGCGATATAAATAATTACCTGGATCATCTTGGTGTGAAGTCCTTGACCCATCTCGGTTCCACCATGCGTAAGCAGCACTGAACCATCTGTATATACATGCAGCAGAGCCCCAGCCTGCAATAGAGATTATTTAAAAGATAAAGGGTCACCACAATTAAGCTTGAATATAGCTTGACAAATTTTATTTCCAGAGTACACAAATAAAAACTTTGGGACTTGGCTACAGAGGGGTTAGAAGCTAATTGGAGACAAATACCAAGGAACCAGGATCCTCTCTAATATTGCTCTCTTACACTCAAGCACAGTTTGGTCACCTTCTTTAACTGAGGTTCAAATTACAGTTTTCACAACATCAGCTGACATTTTCAGTAAAACCAAGTAAAGTGAGCCAAGCTGGGTCTCTCATTAGTAGGTCATGAAACAGACAAGGAACCTCTCCCCCAGATTTTACATGATGACAAAAACCCCTGCTCACCCAAAGGAATGATCCAGTGTATGTGGATAACAGTGATTTTTGAATGACCTCAGATCCATTCTATTTTGCATGGCTGATATCTTTGAGATACTAAGGGGAGAAAATGGAGCCAAGCAGAATGAACATAGGTGCATTGTGGTGACTTATGAATATATGTAAACTGGGAGCTGTGGTATATACTGTCTGTGTTGAACAAGAAAAATTCATATCATTTCTCCCATAGAGACCTTCATAAGCATTAAGCAATCTTGATGCATAGGGAGAGCCTGGATTGGTGAACATAAAATCCAGTAAATCTCCAGCAAAGATGTGTGACTCTTACAGACCTGGTTCAAAAAGGGAACAGTGAAGCTGATTCCAAACTTTGTAGGAATAATGGCCATCCCCCTCTTCTTCCAGCGATTCTGTCTGTGAGACCAAACACAGTTACTTACTCTCCACTCTTCCTTCATGTGTTCATACTACATGATAGCTATTAAGAACGTACCTTGTTTTTGGATCCCAGTAAAAGGAGGTCTGAACTGAGTTTATTTCCTCCTCCCCTCCCTCCCTCCATAAAGATTCAAGAAATGATTGTCCCCATTTATTTAGTAATTGTGAATACAAGTCAAATGAAGAAGATGAAATGGCAGTATAAAACCCATCTAGAAGTGTCCTCGTGGCCCTCTGAAACACAAGATCTAGTTTGCATCAGTCCTTCCCTACATCTCACTTCACCTACAGAAAAGTAAACCTTTAGAGGCTAAATTTATTCGTGGTGTTAAATCAGTGGGATGAATTTGGTCCATTATGTACAAAGCATCCTTCCCACACTAGGACCAAAGAGACTTCAAGAAGTAAAAAAAAAAAATCAGTATCTTTATCATATGATTTTGACCCTAAGTTACTCAAGTTATATGGATAGAACTTGAAAAGATAATGGAAAATAGGTACAGTTAATATTGCTGCATAGTAGAAAATTCCTACCTGTTGAATTCATCTATGAGTTGCCTTCTGGCATGATAGTTTGAGCTCTCCAGACACTCTTCCCAACATCTCTGCACAGTAAATCCCTCAAGCTTTTGGTTAAAGTGGGTCAGGTCTCCTTCATTGTACAAATTCAGTTTTCTCACCTTCCCAAAGAAAGATACATCCAGGACTGATTAAACACAACACTTCTGGTGCTTCAGTCTGAGTCATTCAATTGAACAGCACTGGGTGCATCTACATGTTCATTAATGAGTTTTTCCTATTAAGCATTAAATTTAGTACCTCTAATGTGAGGCACTAAATAAATGCACATTAGGCTGCCCAACTGCACAGTAGTGGAAGTGCATGCTTTTTTAATGATATGTAATGTGCAGTATCCTATCTTTACTGCACATCAGCATATTAGCAATTTCTGATGTGACATTTTAATGGGCAGTAAAACAGGCTATTGCAGATTAAAGGGTACATGTAGACGTGCTCACCAAGAGCAAATTTACCTTCAGTTCTCATACTGTGCTCATAAAAAAACATGGTGACATGATCATGGGCTTGGTTTTTTCAAGAAAGAAGTTGTGGGATTTAGACACATAATCCCATGGAATTTGGGCCTCTAGCTCCTTATGCTTCATTGAAAGCATTGTCATTAAAGCTAATACTAGACAATGAGACAAAATTGAAACTGGAAGATGAATTAAGTGAAGCAGATTATAATTCAAGGCTTCCCTGAGTGATTTAGTACTGATAAACAGAAAGAATTCCTGTGCGTACCACCTACTTACTGTAGTATGTCAAATTCCTGAAGCTTTGCTAGTATGCTGCACTGCACTGAAATATAATTCAAATGATTTGTACCTGCTCTGCTGGCAGGCCACACTTCATAGCAATGTCATGCATCCAGCACTCAGCAATCATCATTCCCTGTGGACCACCAAAGCCACGGAACGCTGTGTTGGAGGAGAGGTTAGTCTTACAGACGATGCCCAGGCTGCTGACATTAGGGATGTTGTAACTATTATCCAAATGAAACAAAGCCCTTTCCATAACCTGGTGAAGGCAGATACAAAAAAGGAGAGGGGAAATAATTTTTTTAACATATTTCCCATGCCAGATTTTGCCCTCCTTACTGGAGCAGGACTGAGATGCAGCAAGGGCTTGTGTACAAAATGGGCTGCTTTACCTTATTGCCAAGGGCATACAATTAACCCACCAGGGGAGTGAAGAGGCAGAGGCATGGCTACACTCTTCTTCTTCACTAGCAGACAGGGTTGGCTGGTATCAGATAAAGGCACGTGCTGCATGTTTCCAAAGGCTGTTGCAACATGCATACTCCCTCTGTGATCCCTGAGGCTCCAGGAAGGACTGTGACTTCTGAAGCACAGTCTTCTTAAAGTTCCTCCTGGCCTGGTTTTGTCCCACGTCATTCCCTACTTCAGGCTGTGGCTACAGGCCACAATCCAATGGGTGGTGTTCAGCTGTTTTCTAAAGTCAATGCTCTTGAAATCACCTGCTTTGTCTAGATTATGACAGTTTTATGGAAGATTGTATATCAGATTGGAAGACTGTGGCAGAGTCCATGCTGGAGATAGCTCAGAGAGCAATCACTGGTAATACACAATGAGCCAAATTCTGATGCCAGTTACAATAAAGAACATAATGCATGAGTGGCATTGGAGGCAGCTGAAAGATAAGCTCAGTTTTCTGACTAGGAATAATGGTCACATGCTGGCAGAGGGTAGATTTAGGTTAGATATCAGGAGGCACTACTTCACAGTCAGGGCGGCTAGGGTCTGGAACCAGCTTCCAAGAGAAGTGGTGCTGGCTCCTACC
>NW_017728943.1:72723586-72731552 GCF_001723895.1 Crocodylus porosus | reverse complement strand
GAGGAGGCTAGACGAACACCTTGCTGGGGTCGTTTGACCCCAGTACTCTTTCCTGCCATGGCAGGGGGTCTGACTTGATGATCTGCTCAGGTCCCTCCCGACCCTAGAAACTATGAAACTATGAAATGCAACAAGCTTTACATGCTGGCTTACAAAAATGCTGAGTCAGTGTTTCCTCAACACTATTTCTTTTGTTATCAAACAGGAGGTTTCTCTTACTTACGCCATAAGATAGGTCTACAGAGTTGCCACCATTGGAATAATAGGACACCTCCAGACTATTGACTTTCCCGTTGTTCATAAAGCCAACCTGCCAAAAAACAAACCTCTTCAGCTTATACTTACCAGCTGCATAAAAACATGCAGACCTTAAGAACTTGACAAGATTTCAGGGGTGTAGGTTGTAGCCATGTTGGTCTAAGGACATAGGCCTAAGGACATAGGCAGATAAGGTTCTTTGGGTGAATCTGATATTTTTATTAAACCAACTTAAATAGTTGAAAAAAAAATTGTTTTTCCAAGTTTTCAAATTTCAGTATTCAGCTGCAAAAGACAAAGTGCCATAAGACAATTTTGTTCCTTCCTTCAGGAAAAAAAAATGTTTTTTATGATGATGAATGGTGCCATCTTAGCAGCACTCCACTTACACAGCAGAACAACTGTCATACAAGCAAAACTTCTGGAAGCTTCCCCACCACTGGCCTCACCACTGTGGGTCACACCCTCACCCCACAAGGCACTTCTCTAACATGTAGTTCATCCACGGTGATCAAACCTTCTTTATTTCAAAGAGCAGCCAAATGAAAATGTAAGAGAAAAGTTAAAGGAACACAGAATAGTTTTCCAATTAACTATTCCATGAATTGGCTGGAATAGTGCACAATTCCAGCCAATTCATGGACATCTAAGACCACCACCACAACAGTCACCATGCCACTTATTATGGCAGTGACAGGCAATTATTTCAGCTGGAGGGCCACTTAATAAGTTTTGGTGAGCTGTCAAGGGCCACCAGGGTAGCCCCACCCCCTGACAGGTGCCCCGCCCCCTGGTCACCATCTTGGAACCAGAAATCTTGGGACCCCTGACTTTGCCACCAAAAGTCCCTCCCCTTGCCCCCAGAAGTACTATTTTTTGGAAGGGGCTTGCCATCTTGGAACCAGAAAAAAACAAATTATATACTAAAAATCAAGCATTGACAAAAACATATTTTAATTTTACTTCTAAAAAAAATGTCCTGTTTTATGTTTGTTTGTGAGGTGTATATAGAGGTGAATGCAGAATAACTCAAAATGAATTCTCACTCTTGTATATTGTGGGGGGGGGGAATAGGTAGTGGGTATGGGGTTTGTGGGGAGCTCTGGGTGTGTGTATGTGGGATGTGGGGGAGGATGTGGGGGTATGTGTGGCTGTGGGTGGCTGGGTATGGGGGGTGTCTGTAGGGATGTGTGGGTGGGTGTGTGGGTGGGTATGGGGTGTGTGGAAGGGGAGGTTGGCTGGGGAGTGTGTGTGGGGTGTGCATGGCAGGGTGGGTGCATGTAGCAGTCAGTGGGTCTCCCCCCAGAAGCACATGGGTGTGTGTGTGTGAGAAGGGATGTGGGGGAGGGAGTGGATGGGTGAAATGCTTGTAGGGCATGCAGGGGAGGGTTTGCAGATATGGTGGGGTGTGCATGGGAGCCCCCCTGCACACTCCCCTGAATCAGTCAGCATCTGCCCCAGCCCTGGAACAGCCAGGAGCCCATGCATCATGTGGCACCTCCCTGCCACTGTCAACAGAGTACAGCCCCAGCTCCACCCCACCCCATGGGGACTCATCCCTGTGGGAGCAGATCATCTGGAACCCAGGCCCAGCCCTGATCCAGCCCACCCCATACCTGCTTTGCACCACCCGCCCATGATGCATCCTACCACCACCCGGGCACACAGAGGGGCTGGGGTGGCTCTGCAGCTGGACTGCCTTTCTAGGCAGCCCAGATGGCAGCGGCTCCTTCCAGTGGCTGCCACTGCTGGCCCCATCCTCACAGTACCCTGGGGGAGCTGTGCCACACAGCCAAGACCGGGCCTGTCCTGCACCTGCTCCAGACTCACCAGCCCAGACTTAGCAGCGGTAGGTGTTGCTCAGTGTAGGGAACTCTTGCTCAGTGTGGAGAAAAAAGAAGACAGTCCCCCTCACTGCTGCCAGGCCCTTCCTGCTGCAACTGCCCAGAGCCCGCACCAGGCTGCCCTGTGTCTGCTCTGTGCTGCCACCACTGCCCCACTGGGCAGCCTGGAGGTAGCAGAAATGTAGGTCAGTCCAGCATGGGCTCCAGGTAGCTGCAGCAAGAAAGGCCCAGCTGCAGCAAGGGGGAGGGTCTGCTTTTCTCCCACACTGAGCAAGTTTCTGCCCAGCTGCCACCACTGTTGAGTCTGGGCAGGCAAGTTCGGAGCAGGTACAGGGTAGGCCAGGTCAGAGCTGTGTGGCACGGATCCCAACCAGTACCATGGGTTTGGGGCAGCAGCAGCATCTGCCAGAAGGAGCCGTCACCATCTGGGCTGTCTAGAAAGGCAGTCCAGCCATGGAGCCACCCCAAACCTGCTGCATGCCTAGGGGGCGGCAGGATGCACTATGGCTAGATGGTGCCTGGGCTAGGCGGGACCAAGAAGAACCCACTGTGGGGCAAACAAAGACCCTCCATGGGCCAGATATGACCCATGGGCTGTATTTTACCCACCCCTGTGTTATGGCTACAGCGAAGACCAAAGTCAGATTTTTCTCTCCAAACCTCTGGCTTCCTGCTGGAGTTAGAGGAAAATCTTTGTTCTCTGGGAGAATGTACAGCAACTATGACCTACTCTAATCCTGTCCATTAGAGGGCAGTGGACACAAACACACACATGCACATGCACACAAACACACACATTAGCTCATTACAATACCTTTCACTTCCTAAAGGACAGGTTTAAAATAATACACTTTAAAAAAAATAGTTCATACCTTATACTGCCCCAAAAAGGGATGTCTTCCACCACTAATTAGCATGTCCTCATCACGATCAAGCATGCATCGTACTGGAAAACCAGTCCTGTTAAAGAAAACTTTTTTTCATATAGAGTTTGAAACTTACTGGCCTTCTTCTTTGGAAGAATCTTCCTAAACAGCTAAGTCTCAGAAAGTCAATAGCCACATAAGATAGATCACTAGGATTCTTCCATTTTCTCTTAAGCAAATGGATTAGGTAGAAAATTGTCACACAATAGGACTTGATATTCCTCAAAATTCTTGCAATTCATACTAACCAGCAAAAATATGGCTCTTTAGGAACATGGAAGTGAATGCATAATCTTTAATATTCTCTAGCCAGCTTCTCAGAGTATTGCTCTAACCTTCGCTAGGAAAAAAAATACGTATTAATTATGTAATAGGGGTATGCTAACTAGCCCTGTTTGACCTCTTGACTTTAGCTGACTAATTATTTAACTGACTATATATTTCACCTTTAGCAGGAGGAGTTCTCCCTCTCTGTCTGAGTCTGACATCCTTCCACTGCTCTTCCTGATGTTTCCAAGCAGAAACATCTGCGGACATGAAATAACTTTTATGGCTGACAGAGGACAGAAGAACAAACAACACATTTTAATGATTTATCATTAAAGGCAAGATGCTTGCTTTGAACTGGAAAGGAAAAAGTTGCCTGGGCATATAAGCTCCCTTTTAGATACTTTCTGCCACAGTAAGCAACCTCAGTATGCCCTGTCAAAGTTATTGCTACAGCAAGGAACATGAGCAGGATGGAACTGGGCATGTAATGTGTGGTCCATGCAACTCTCACTTCATGGTCAGTGTTCAGTTAAAACCACAAGAACGGTGCACAGAGACAGAGACCTAAATCAAAACTCCAGCAATGAAAACCTGAATGGTTGTGTGGGATCCCAAACCCAGATCCTAATCCAGTGCTCACAAATGGTCACAATCTGGATGGAACAAAAACTCCAAACCCAAGCATCCCTAAATCTTGGCTCTTATGAAGCTTGGTTCACTATTTTATGGTTTGGGGCCATTTCAAGTTACAAGCAGGAGGTGTGAGTGTAGCCAGAAAGAACAAAAGAAGAGAAAGGCAAAGAAGTGGTGGTCCAGGTTAGGTAGCAATAGACAACACAAAGCAATAGATAACATAACTGGCTGTTGCACCTTTATTTTCCACAGTGCTGCTGAAACAAGGTTTAGCGTTCAGTTCTAAACAAAGGTTGGGACCCACTTCAGTGGAGGGAAGGGACAGAGAGCATCATATACAATGGCTTTATGGATGCAGCAATAGTCCAGGCATGTGGCTTCTCTCCTTTAGGATCTTCAGATATAGCCGACATCCCACTGTTCTCCACATTTTATTGCTATTACATTCCTCTGTAAGAACAGTCCATTCAAGGGCTGCACGTACTTACAAGAAGTTTATATTTCCTTTTCCAGCTAAAAATACTATTATTGACCTGCCCTAGAAATTCACAAGCCATTTGGGAATGAAAAGCTGATGAGGATCCTACTACAGAAAAGCAAGTGCTGAAGCCCAAGTTCTGATCCAAAAGTACATCTACCTGCTTCCTCTTCTTAATAATATAAAAAAGACAGTACTATGTGCTGTGGAGTGAGGAATGATCCCACCTCTCAGCACCAACACTTACTTGAATGCAGCTACAGCTACAACTGTTGACAAAATAGTATTTCTGGTCTCCTTTCCTCCAAACCCTCCTCCCATTCTCTTCACTCGAATCAAAATTCGATTTGAGGGCACACCTAATACATTGGCAACAAATTCCTACAGGAAAAGGAAAAGATGTTAGTCATACAGACAGCAAGGTTAGCAATGGGAGTTGGAAACAATACCATCTCTCAGGCTTGATCTGTTATCTTCATTATCTGTAGCCTCAATGTAAGCACTTAGAGAGTTTGCCAGGGGGTCAGACAAGTACATGGGCATATAATATAGCCTCCAAAAATATGGGTCTTATCTTCACCAGCAGCAATGGCTCCCTGATCATCAATCAGTGTCCTCTCACAAGAAGCTTGGAACCAAAGAACTGGAATCCCAAGGCCCCTGCTTCCTACTTTCCTTGTCTAGCAGTAAGTATTTTTAAACAGTTAAGCAGGCACTGTCACACTGGGCCAAACCAACAGCTCAGCTAAGTCCAGTATCCTGTCTCAGGGTGGCCAGACCAGATCCCTTGCCCCCCTACCCATCCAACCAGAAGTGCCTGCAACCGCTGCTGCCTGCCCACTCCCACCACTTACCATATGACCAGTGGTTGCAGAGGTAGCAGCTCCAGCCCAGGATGCTGGAGCTTCTGCCACTACTGCTGCTGCTGTGTAGCTGAACCAGGATCAGGGCCAGAGCTTCCATGTGCCCTATGCCCCCATCTGTATGAGGGGTGGAGCCATGACTGACAGTATGCAGTGGGAAGGAGCAGAGGCTGTGAGGCAGAGGTGCTGGGAGTAGGCAGAGATGATGAAGGGGGCAACAGCTGTATCTCTGACTCCAACCTCAATGTCAGTTGGAGCCAGGGTCAGAGCTGCAGCAGACATCTTCCCTCCTCTCTCCCCTTACCTTGTACTCATATCCAAGACAAGGAGCATTTTTCCATATGTGTAATGGCAGGGGGGTCCTCATCTTGGATTTGAGGAAATACGGTAATCAGCACTCAGTGCAAACCAAGATGGAAATTTTTTGCAGAATAAGCCCATGCTACTTGGACTAAGAATCCTGGTGACCTAATTATTTCACTATATTCCCCTCTGAGCAATCCAAGCTAGTCCAATATGTTCACACAAGCACAACCTAGAACCAATAACAAATTAAGTGTTTATCCCAGCCTAATATGAGTAACCCCCACAAAAGCAAATTAACCAGAGAGAGCAGGACAACTGAGTTACCTGTGTCTTTGTTAGATTCTGGGTGGACACAAAGAGCTCCATCTCCCCATCTTCACCTTTTGGCACAGCAACAGTACAGTGAGTCTCCAGATAAAAGTGGTCCTGCCCACCAATATACATCTCCCCTGAAAAACCAATAAAAATGTGATCAGAAACCTATGGGTTTACCATATCTATGGCCTTAATTGCTGCTTTGTTCCTTCTCTGGTTTCTCCAATTGCACTCCTGCAGGTGACAGAACTCATGGTCTGCAGTTGAAATTCACTATTTCCCCCTCTCTTCAACCAGGATTAAAGTAACAATGATCTATCTATGAGATCCAATTATTATCCTGCAGATCTGACTGGACACCTACATTTCTTCCTTTCAGGAGACAGCAATGCACAATAACCAAAACATCTTTAAAGAGAAGTAGTCATATATAGCAATAGGATTTTAAAAAAAAGTCTACAAATGTATCTCTCTCTCCTAAAGCTCTATTATTCCATGGCAGCAATCTATATGGAGATTACCATGGAGTAGATCTATTTATGGAAGAGGTCTACTTCAATGTAATGTTTTCAGTGTGATGTAGCCTTCTGAGTCCTTGCCCACATGGAAAATGAACCAAAAGAGTTATTACAGAATAAAGTATTCTGGAATAGCCATTACAGAACAGCTCTCTGCGTGGACATTATCTCACTAAACACGTAATTATTCCTTAGTAATTTGACTTTTATTCTTGAAGAGTGTCTAAATGGGGAATTATTATGGAATAATTCATTCCAGGCATTTTGAAACAGTTCCCTCTGTACTCACTATTTCATAACTGCTTATTTTACAGTTATTTCCTGCCAACTATCTTGTTTGAAAAGAAATGATAACTCACCTTCCAAAATGTGGTCAGACTCTTCAAATCCTTTCTGGACATTTCCTTTGTTAATCTTCCTTATAAGCTTAAAAAAGGACTTTTTCTCAATTGCTTCCTGAGAATCATAGCACATATTTAGTTTTGTTAGGGAGACAGAATGGGTTTTCAACAAAGGAAATGTTTGCAAAGAATGTCTGTTTCCATGGAAAATGTTAATTTTTCATAAAAATATGCTGGCTAAAATTGAGCTATTGTAGTTTGCTCTTTATACCTCATCCTCCTCTAGTGGCTGGATCCCTTAGTGCACCAGGGCAATGGACTCCATACAGCTTCCCCCATACCAAGAGAAATATGATGCATTGTGGGAAATGTAATTCTTTGGATTCCTGGGCCATAACAGAAAATAGGGGTGCAAGGACCAAACTGCAGACCCAGGAACTATTGCAAGAAGCATAAAAACTATGAAGGGCTAAACAATAATTTAAAAAAAACCCTAAAAACCTCTATTAGGGGTGCACCGATAAAGATTTTCTTGGCCGATACCAATAGCTGATGATTAACCAACCATATTAGCTGATCTGATAACCAATATTTAGTAATAGTGCAAGGCATTTTAAACTACTGACACAGACTTTTTTTCTGTTTGTTTTTCATTTATAACACACACACACACACACACACACACACACACACACACACAGATAGATGGGTAGATTTTTTTGTGTGTTCCTGCTTCTAAAAACATATTGTAACAAAATAAAAACAAACACATATTAACTTTAAAACTTTTACTCCTAAAACGGTAGTTTGCAGTATAAACTTTATATACTTACATAAGGATTCATTTGACAGCAAAGTCATTATAGAACTCAATGTTCACTTTGTTCCTTAAGGAAACAATACTCAGGGCCCGAGGGGTGTCCATCCCAACAAGAAGCAAGGGGGGCAGGAGTGCCTGAAAGCCCCCCTGGCTCACCAAGGGCATCCGGGAATGCCTGCTTGCCGAAAAGGCGGCGTACACCCGGTGGAAGGCAGGTGCTATCTCCAAAGAGGAGTATACCTCCTCTGCTCGGGCCTGTAGGGGGCTGTCAGGAAAGCTAAGGCGGACATAGAGCTAGGACTAGCATCCAAAATCAAGGATAATAAAAAGTCCTTTTTCAAATATATAGGGAGGATGAAGAAGGCACTGGGTAATGTGGGGCCCCTGCAAAGTA
>NW_017728943.1:72715170-72721372 GCF_001723895.1 Crocodylus porosus | reverse complement strand
CAATGAGAGACTGCGGGACCTGAACCTGTTCAGCCTTCACAAGAGAAGGCTGAGGGGGGACCTGATGACGGTCTACAAACTCACTAGGGGGGACCAGAAGGGTTTGGGAGAGACACTGTTTCCCCTAGCGCCCCCGGCATAACAAGGAATAATGGCCACAAGTTGTCAGAGACTGGGTTTAGATTAGACATCAGCAAAAACTACTTCACAGTCAGGGCGGCTGGAGCTGGAACCAACTTCCAAGGGAAGTGGTGCTGGCTCCTACCCTGGGGGTCTTTAAGAAGAGGCTTGATGCCTACCTGGCTGGACTCACTTGAGTCCAGTTTTTCTCCTGCCCTGGCAGGAGGTCGGACTTGAAGATCTACAAGGTCCCTTCCTACCCTACTTCTATGATTCTATGAAAAATCACCCCAACAAAATCAGAAAAAATGGCATAATCACAATTCAAAATAAACCCATGAGAAATGCATATCAAGAAATAATAATTACCAAATTAAAAATGTTAAGGTACAGTTTGTAGTCATAAAACCATTGTAATAATAATTATTATTATAAATTACTTACAGTATTGGTAGAGTAAAAAAAAAGACATATTTATAGCTTCCTCATTGCTTACCCACAGCTTTAGCATAGCAAGTGGGTGATTGGAAGTCTTTTCTTAACAAAAAACAACATTTCTGATTTTTCATACGTCAGTCAGTTCCTCTTCTCATCCACAACATGTTAAGCTGCACTGAATAGCCGTTCACGCTCAACAGTACTGTAGGGGGCAGAGCAGCTTCAGGCAAAATGGAAAATCATTTTGCTCTCTCAGTACTTGTTGCTCTCCCAGTATTTCAAGTCTTTTTGCACTTCTTGGAAGAGTGGGCTCACTCAGGTAGCTTTGCTTCTGAAGCATTACATTGCTGTTTACCCCACCAGTTTCTACCCCACAGGTACTTTTCGCCAATATCTCATCATACACGGTGTTCAGTTTTGTAGTGCTGTCATCTGCTTCTTTTGATTTCTTTGTGGTGGGTTCTGTCTGTTCTGCATCATTCCTGTTGGCTTGCATTCTTTCCAGGCATGTCACCAACATTTGTGTAGCCAGCAGCAGCTTTTTGCTATTATCAGTAAAGTACCTGTCCTTGTAGCTTGTATCCAGCTGCATTACAATGCAGTAGAGAAGTTCTGATGCAATTTCAACAAAGCACATTTCCCCAGCTTCCAGCAAAGTGATTTTCATAGTTTTAATTCCATGGTCTGAATCTGTAACTTTGCTCAAAAGCCTTTTTAAAGGCACAACAGATGGGATGACATCAGAAGCAGAGGCTGAGGATGAACTCAATTCATGTGATAGTTCTTCACAAGGCACTAGAATTATCACTATTTTTTCCATCCCCCCCCACTGATGTATGGTAAGAGTCGCAAGGATTGTCACTGTCAACTGCATACACTCCAAGTGCACATTTCTGCTCCAAAAGACTTTGTAGCATGTAAGTTGCACCTTGTCTGTACATCCTGCTGTAGCCTCTTGGAAGGCATTTCTACTTCAATCTGCACACCTTGAAAACGAGAACAGGCCAATGGAGAGTGTTTGAAGCATGCAATGATTTTTTTGTCCTATAGCCAGTATGTCAGACTTGTTGCGCTGTGATAACACTCCTTCATTCACAATGAGCCGGGGTGTATGTGCTACTCAAGATAAGCTTGGCAAACCAGAGTCTCGCATTGCCCTTGCTATGTTTCTTGTGTTATCCCTGATAACCGCATGAACTTTTGTGCTTGGGATTTTCCATGCTGCAAACATCCTGTCAAATGCCATTGAAATAGCCTCAGCCATATGGGAACCACTGAGCTCCTGGGCCTGCAGTACTGTCCTCTGTAAATTGTAATTCACATCTATCCATTTGGCACTTAAACTCGGCATTGACACAAGTGACACATAAGAGCTCCAAAAAGCAGTTGTAAAGGTAAATGCTGATATATGATTCAGGGACTGTGGTTTCCTTTGTTTAAAAATCACAAATTCTCTGATTAAAACCCCCAAATCCATGTTTTTCCATGATTAAAATGAAACTCCACTCTCTATATAGGGATCGGCTGAACACAGGATTTTATTGATATATTTACAATTTTAAAGCAATTTGGAAGCCTCCCAGTGCCTCAATCACTACAATAAAATACATTCTAAATGCCTATAAATTTTGGCATTCGATTTTGAGTTTTTTATTATGGAAAAATCAGAGCTCCCCCTGCCCCCTTCGCTCACCAGGACACAGGTCCAGCTGCAGCTGTCCCGCCTCACTGCTTTGTGGTACTAAGCAGCCCTGATATGCTTGTGCCTTGCCCATGCCATTGCCCCTCACTCCCAACCCACAGCCCTCACAGTCCTGCCAGTGCCCCTCACTCCCCACCCACAGCCCCCCGCCTCCCCTAGCCCTGCTGGAGGGGACACCCAGCTACCGAGGCTACTGGGCCAGGGACCTGGGTCTGCAGCCCCCTGCATCTGTGCCCAAGCCCCAGTTCCCCCTCCCCCACAGGCAGCATGGCCGAAGCGGAGCCCACTGGGGGGCGGGTCAGGCTGGCCACTGTGGACTCAGGCTCCCTACCCTGCTGCCCTCCCCAACCCGCCGTGGCCTCCGGAGCCCAGCGGGATGGACCCAGCGTCACAGAGCAGAGCAGGTCCGAAGTTTAAAGCCACCAGCACAAGCCCCGGGCGGGCAAGGGGCACCTTACCATGGTGGTGCGGAGCTCCCAGTGGTGGTAACTAGCTTACATGCCCTGCTTTGCTGGGTTCTGCCCCTTGGGCTGCAGAAGCCCTGGCCCGAGCCCTGGCCCAAGCCCACACAGCCCCGCCCTGCACACAGATCTGGGAAGCACATGCCTCCCATGCCTCACCAGGAGAGCACACAGTGGCAGGGAGCCAGGCCCCACCCTTCAGATGAGCTGCCTGCAGCTCCATCCCACTCCCTACCTGGGCCCTGCGGCAGCGCGTTCCAGACCCAGGCCCCACGCACCACTCACTTCCCAGCTGGGCAGCACCCCAGCCCCAGCCCTGCTTTGCCCTGCCCTGCCCAACTTCCTCCCTTCCCCCCTCACTATGAGGGCCTCAATTTCTGCTCCCCACTCAACTTACCTACCAGAGCTGCTCTCTAGGCTGCCTGGTGGCCATGTGCATAAGTATGTGTACACATGCACATGGCACCCCCTGCTGATCACCCTTTCCCTATTTCTCCCAGTCCCTTACAGGCTGGAAGTCTGCCAGCCTGCAATGGGAAACCCACTGTTTCCCACATTTTTCTCCTTTAAAGGATAAAATCTAGGTTTTGCCACATATTTCCATGGTGAACGGAAAACCCAGATCCCTGATGTTCATCTTCAACTAGTATCTATATGCATTTTAAAATGACACTGTACAGCTCTGGCAGCACAGTCTCAGGTATAAACTTTCTTCTTCTGTAACAAGGCTCCAGGCATTCAACAAGACAGCAGAATCCAGTATATTCTACGGTGGAAAGTGCCAATCATCCAGAGCTATATATTCCACCAAACAGTTAGTAATTTCTTTAGCCCTGACATCTCCACCTCCAAATTTCTGTGAACATTTTAGTGCTTCATGTAATGATAGTTGCTTTGGCACAGCTTGCTCCTGCCCTGATTCTTTCTTTTCTGGAGCCATCTTCAGGAAATTGTTGTATTCCGTAGCATGGTACATCTTAAGGGGCTGTATTAACTTTGTTGTGTTGAAATATTTACTGGTGCTGTCATCACATAAAATATCTGCAGCACTTACTTTGCAATCAGCTCATCTGTTGTTTTTTTCAGACACTTTAAAAAAATCCATATTGCGCACCTTTGAGACATATTTACAGTTGATAAAGATTGCACAGTACACACCACAGCAAATACTTTCTTGTCTCACAGCTTACACATCACAGCACTCCATGTGCCAGAAGGCCTAATTATCAGTATATATTATCGGCTACAATGACCAAAACAAGCTGATAGCCAATAACATCATTCCTCCTTTTATTAGTGCCAATCCAATACCCAATCGATATATCGGTGCACCTCTAATCCCTATGTATTTAGGTATAAGAGCTAAACTGGTGTATTCTGGGGTCTTGGGCTGACTAATCACAGGCTAGGCCTATGCTTCCTTACCTCAATTGTGACAATAGGCGTGAGGTCTTCATACTTGATCTTCACAGCTTTAGCAGCTCTTCGGGAATGTTCTTGAGTGTCTGCGAGAACTCCACCAATGATATGGCCCACACAAGTAACCTATGCATGAAAGGAGATTCCATTATTACCCAAGTTATTCATGAAGTTAGTTTCTCCTCTCTTCCTTCTGCAATATTCCCTCATCTGCCTCCCCCTTTTTAGAACAAATGGAATACACCTTCACATATAATGGAAACATTTCTAATTTCTAGCTGCACTGCTATAAATTCAAACGAATGATTTTTTGCCAGCATTTAGGGATTTCAGACCTCTTCCCTGCCTTCATATGACAAAAGCTACTCCAAAGGCATACACCAAGAGTTACTTGCATCCCATTGTAAGAAAATATGGCCCCTGCTAAGCATGAAGAATAATTGGTTTGGATGAGTGTTCCAGCTGTAAGCAGTCTAAGGAAGAGCATTCAGGTGCAGTCAGGTGGGGGATGAAATCCTGGCCCTCTGGAGTTAAGGACAAAACTCCCATTAACTTCAGTAGGGTCAGGATTTTATCATGCAGTGGAGGGCTTCAGTGCACAAGTAACCACATACTCACCTGGCATTGTACTACTCCTTGGAAATAACCTTTAAAAAAGAATAAGAAACTACATACTGTGTCATCAGCAAAGACAGTCTCATCATTAGCAATCCCAGTGACATTGCTCCCAGGAATATCCTTAGCAGAGATGAAACACACAAAGCCAGGGACACTCTGGGCTTCAGTTGTATCTACAGAACTAAAGAAAAGAATGGCACAAGCAACAGAGAATTATTATCCTGCATTTACATTGCTCTATAAAGAAGTGCACATGGTGTATTATGAAATATATACAGCCTACTTCTCTCTAGTCTTGCCCTTTGTACAGCTGTTCACATGTGGCAAATGGATAGAAAATGACAAACAGATCAAAACAAGGACTTTGCTTCCACCTTGCACTCTTTTTGCATGAAGATAAATGGGTATGCAAGGTGCAGGGCAGGGCACAATCATGTTTTCAGAGTCCAGAGGTCAGGATGGTTATAAATAATTACTGACTGCTGCACTGTTACCAACATTAAGAAATTAGTAATAGAAAACTCTAATCTATTTAGATGTTTTGCAATATGTTACTACTAGAATTCCGCCTGTAACTTAGTATTACATTAATTGCTAACCATTTGAAAACTGCATACATACAGTATTTTATTTAGAAACACAGATACAGAGTGGTTTGGGTTACTATTCTGCTTAAACTTATCATTAACAAGTACCTGGCTCTAAATTTGATTACAGCTTAAAATCCTGTAAACAATCTGACCAAACTTCTATTTCCAAAATGACTAAAGATATCATTTAGTAACACTTTTGTCTATAGAATGTCACTTTTTGTTACAGCCATTAAATGTTGCTCCAGTTAAAAACAATTTTTACTACACCAGTATTTTCCAGGTTGCTACAGTCATTCCAAAAAGGATCAGAAAATGTATTGTAAGTATCTAACATAAGGAATAATCTAATACACAATACAGCAATGTTTATACAGAGATGCAAAAAAATGTTATAACGATAGATACACACTATTATTTCTGACTGTAGAGTGGGAGTCAAAGCATGAAGATGTGAAGCAACTTCCCCATGCTCACAGAAGCAGTCAATACTCAAGATAGGAACAGCATCCAGTTAAAACAAGAATTAATTCAGGGAAATCTTATGGCCTGTATTATGAAGTACAACAGACTAAATGATCATAATGATCCCTTCTTGCCATAGAGTCTATGAATCTTGACTCCCAGCCCAATAATTAACAGATCAATCTACTTCCCCAGACTACAATGTAATACATAGCTTTCAGATGAAATAGGAGTGTATACCTAATCTTTCTGATCACTGGGATTGTTAAGGGTCACATGGCACCTTTTGCAAGTTATGACTGGGCCAAAAATAGCCTTGTATTATCCAAAGCGGGCTCGTGGTGGGAAGGGGTTAACTCCTCGCTCCCTGGGACGAGGCGGCTGCCTGG
>NW_017728943.1:72696228-72715070 GCF_001723895.1 Crocodylus porosus | reverse complement strand
TTCAGGCTGGACATAAGGAAGAATTTCTTTACTGTCCGAGCCCCCAAGGTCTGGAACAGTCTGCCAGCAGAGGTGGTTTAAGCACCTACATTGAGCACCTTCAAGAGTAAATTGGATGCTTATCTTGCTGAGATCCTACGACCCCAGCTGACTTCCTGCTCTTTGGGCAGGAGGCTGGACTCGATGATCTCCCAAGGTCCCTTCCAGCCCTAATGTCTATGAAATCTATGAAAAGTAACATTATAGTGCGTACATAGGAGGTCTGATCTTTGTGCACAGTTAGTTAAACTTAGGATTCCACTGGGACAAAATATACTACAAAAACATAATAAACTGCTCCATTTAGCAACCACTGAAATGCAACCACTACTAAGCAGAAATATGGATGCAAGATTTTGATTCCCTAAGGTCCATTTATGATTGATGTACACCTGAAACAATGTAAATGAAAACAAAAGCTCAAAAGGGGGGTTGGAAATCAGTAGATATCTTTCTGAAGGTCAACAAAAGAGGCATTCACCCAACATTTGTCTCTCAAAGGTGTGTACAGATTCATAACTGAGTGCTTGTAAGTGATGGATGGAACAGGCAACAATAAAACCCACAGTACTATTCATTTTTTTATATACTGACCTTCATAAAAACATATTACAAGTGACTTAAGGTTTCACTGAGGCATTTTGCAAACAAAATGTATAACTATCTGGGTTAATAAGGGAGCCATTACAAATAGAAGGGCCACTGGTTTGCTGCAGCTGAATGATTTATTGTCTTCAGCAAAATTCCTTTAATATTTTCAGTGTCTTTAGTTTGAGTTCCTAAAACTCCCATGCAAATTTTGCCTTAAATTTTTCCACTGAGCTGCTGCTTTTTGATAAATAAGTACTTGTAGAATGGAATGCATAAAAAGAACATCTAATACTGAAAAACAGGGATTCTAAATGTACAGGCAGTCATGCATGAGCCATTTAAACTATCACGAGTTAAAGGCTATGCTAGATTTCACAGAAAAGTTTATTTTTCACTGCTTTTGAAATAAGGTATCAGAAATGCCCTCTAAATGGTCTCCAAGCCATTAATATACAAGCAAACACACGCATTTTGGTAGATTTGCTAACTGACAATTAATCGAGTGTCACTGAAGAAAATGAGTTTTCCCATTGATTTGAATGGATCTAGGATTTCACCCAGTGACTCTATAGGCTGATATATGCTTACTCTAATATGGATGAATCTTCCACCCTTAACCTGCTCCTGTACAACATGGATCAACTTTCTTGTTTCTAATGCTAACATACAATGAACACACATGATAAGGCACCCCACACATTGTAGGAAATATGTCAAGATAGTTCAGGGGGATAAATAAAATAGTTTCCTGTGTCTACACTGTAAGTACAATTGTGCTTTTGTTAGCAGTTCACAGTATTCTCCTATGACCAGTTACAACAGCCATGGTTGGGATATGATGACAAAGCAGTTTCTATCACAATCACTGGGTCAACTGAGTTAGTGCAGTCAATGTTTACCGTGCTGCTAGACTTTTATCAGTACATTCTGGGAAAAATGTGAGCAGCTCCAAATTCTCTCTCAGAAAGAAACAGAATGTCCTTAAGAAAGCTCACACCAAGCAATAGCCATAGCATGTGTAAAAATGCACTCTGGGCTGTCCTACATCATATAAATTAGGGAGAAAGGAGGACCATTACATTCAAAACCAGCCAATACTACAACATAATGGCAGTATGGCATAAGTGACATCATCTGCTATGTTAGGCCCTAGGCAGGAACGGCACAATTGGCTGCCCTGATTGCAAACTGTATTAACCAACCATGCCCTGCCTGGACAGTCATTGAAGCCTGTGTTTTGAACTATCTATACTCATAAATAAAGACATATAAAGCACGTACAGATCTTTATGCTCATAAACAGAAATTTAGTCATCCATTCATATAATATTATTCTGAGGGTTTGGTCCAAAGCCACCTAAGAACAAGGTAAAAGAACAAGGATATCCTGCCTTAATAGGGAGGCTTAATATAGGGCTACAAATAACACCTGCCCAAAAGGTCTTTGCATTGCTTTGTCCCAAATGCACACTCAAAACAGTATGTATGTCCCTAGGTCTCAGATGCATCCACTTGGTGCCCGTCCCTGTTCCCAATGTTACCCTGCACTCTTCAATAAAAGAGACAGAGTAGCCAGGGATTCTGGACTTTCCGCTACCTCTCACAAAAAATTTGCTTAGCACTTAACTCCCCATCCATGCTGGAGCATGGTAATAACCTTGTGTTCTCAGATGTGCACCATACATGGACTAGCAGAAGCGTTTTCTCTCCTTTTTTAAATGTATTCTCTCTGGAGTGTAAATGGCTGCAGGTCACAAAGCTCAGCAGTTTACCTGAAATGAATGATAGTCAACTGACTCTAGCTTTCACTAGTGGAGGACCTCTCTCCTCTTCAGCAAACATTCTGATGACCAGGTACTGGCAAGTCTTCAGCCATTACTAGCAAAGAGGCAGCACTTACATGATTTTGGCATGAGCTTTGGTGCTGGTAACCAATGTACAGTAGAGTTCATTTTCATAATGAGGTATGTCATCACAGTAGACAGCCTCCCCACATGCCTGTTTGGCCGCTGAAAGGTGCATCAGAGGTCGGCCCACTGTATCTTCCACAGCTTGTCCTGGAGGCACTTCCTGCAGCAAAATACATAGCTATGTAGTGCTGTTCCTATCTTAGGGTATTCCAATGATACGGCTGAGGAAGCCTGATGGGCAAGGGGCAGCATGTGTTATAGTGAAGAAGGAAATAGGAAGAAGTACACGTGCGGGAGGGCAAAATGAATAAGAGTGAGCAACTGTGAATGTGGAGTGGAAGGAGGCTGTAGAGAAGCCATTCATAAACTAAGGGTTATGTTCCCACTTGAGGTTGCAGCACTTACAGATGGAGTAAGGAGCCCTACAGAAATTCTATTGGAAAAACTCGGTTCAATCCAGAACTGGCATCACAAGCTGACCAGAAATGCAGACATGGATCCTGAAGTGGGCCTGTGCACCTAGAAAGATTTGCTGGGAGAGGGGTGAGGAAAGGGTCTGAAGTTGCTTTCAAGTGACTCAGCAGCTTGAAGGGAAACTACAAATCTAGAAAACTTTTCCCTGATCATAGTGGAGAAGTAATATGAACAGGCAAGGAGATTATGTGGTGGATATGCAATGAGAGAGCTAGAAGGGAGGCTAGCCAAAAGGTAGGGCAAGCAGGAAGACAGCTTTAAATTGAACTTGGAACTGGATGGGAAGCCACTGAATGTGATATAAATAGCAGAAACCATAGTCCTGAAAGGAGAGAGTAATCCAATCTGACTACAACCTTCAGGGAACTATATACTCCAAGAGTAAGATTTAGGGGAAACTATGGGAGAAAATAGCGAAGTACTCAAACGAGGAAGTGATAGAAGCCTGAATAAAGACCTCAACAGTAGCAGTATTCAAGCAAGCCCAAATACTGGCCATGTTCACAGTATAAATAAGAGAATAAAGGGAGTTTAGAAATACAGATGAGTCCAAGCCTGGACTATATGAATAGTGCTACTCACTTGGAAAAGCTGGACGTTGGCAATGGGATCTTTGTGAAACAGCTCAGTGGCACTCAGGTAACTGGAGGGAAGCATCTCGCTCAAGTTATTCTGCCAAAGATATATTAAAAACATGACAATTTATTCTATATGTTTTTTCTCCCCCTTTTCAGCCATCCTAGACTACAATACAGCCATCCTATAATACTTTCTTCATCATTTTAACATTAGACTGTACATTTTTATGTCTAACGATTCATGTATCTGTAACCCATAAAGTCAGTTCTATTCCATGTCCCCTTTTTGAGATTTGTCTATATAAAAGGTGAAAAAAAGCTTCTGCTTTAGCCTGACAGATGTTCATGCTCTTAATATAGAAAGGCCAGTCTTCAGTTCTTTTTTGTACAATATAAAAGGCAAACAATCCCACAGGCGTCTGTGAACAGGAAAGGCAATAGTCCTGGTAAAAGTATGAAGAGTACATGGAAGGAGCAGAAAGTGGGAGCTTCCCTTGCTAGCTCCATTTGCCACAGAGCAGAATCCATTGGAGGAGGGGTGGGTGGGCGGGCCAGCACTGATTTAGTGATCCTGCTGAGCAGAAGGACCAGGGCAGCTGTGGGAGCTCGTACAGTGCAGAAGAGGCTGGGAGAACAGTTTCTTTTCACATCCCACACAGACTGTTTACTGGGAACAGCCTTTGCCTCTATGTGCTAAGAGCCTTCCAACTGTCTGTACTCAGCAGCACGGCTTAATTTTTTATTTAACTCTCTCTCCTCCAACCCACAACAAGAAGAGAGCAATACTCACATTGCCATTGAGCTGCTGGCTTAATTTCTGAAGCACAGTCAGGTAAAACTTAAAGAAGAAACTGAGCGTGAGTATGCGTCGGAAATCCACCATCCCACCTGGGGCTGAAGGAGACAGGTTCATCTCATCTGCCAGCAAATGGCAGGCCTCCTGCATCAGTCTTTCATTCCAGTCTCTGTCAAGGAACAAATAATAATACTATAATATGAGGCCCTAATTCCTCCTCCCAACATCTAAGTATGACATCTTAATAAACAACAACAAATGTCTGTCTCCTCATTCATCCTCTACTCAAGCAGAAATCATAAGGAAGTTAACAGGAGTCATACAAAAGCAAAGAGTAAAAGGCTATTGTACTTTGCAGTACTCCAAAGATGCATAATTCAGATCATTCCACCTCAGTACCTATTCTGCCTCTGCTCTCCAAAAACACCAATCTGATAGCTCAGATCTAGTAAAAAATGCTTTTCCATAATGTTTTTCACATTGGAAGAATCCTGCTTTGATCATACTGAAATGTTTTGTGGATATGTATCCATTGAATTGCAGTTTTCCATAATAAATTACCAAAGCATTTCTTTGACTTCATCTTTTTGGCATATATGTTATAGGGGGTGACATATTGTCTGATGTGTTATGTGATGTGGTGGTATGTTCTAAGTCCCAGTGCCTACAATGTGCTATAATATTCCAAGATTTCCACTTTTCACTCTAATCCAGGATGAAGCAGAAATCTGAACTCCAGGAATCTCCCGTAAGATGAAAGTTCTAGGTTTGATCCTCTAATAATCAGGGTACTCAAACTGGACAAGCCCTGAAATGTGGTTCATATGTGATTACAGTTCATAAAGGACAGCCTCCTTTCTCAAACCTTTGAGGTTGCCCTAATCCCCTGAAAAAATCACTGGAAATGGTGTGAGGCTCCAAAGAGGTTTGGAAATGGTGTGAGGCTACACAGATCTATGATAGATATGCAGGCATAATGATGCCAAGGTATATATCCACACTTCTCATTCTTCTGTTTCTTGTCTTTGACTGTCTGTAATAGACACCATATATGAGGGTTCAGAATATTGAAGGTAACACTATAAAAATAACCTTTAAAAATGAGCACTTCTGTACCTACACAGGTAATGAATCAGCAGGGATCCGTGTTTTCTGTTTGCCATGGAAAAACACAGTAAAACCAGTATTTTTTCATTTTAAGGAGAAAAACACATATTTTCTTCTTTAAAAGAGAAAATGTGGCAAGTGGTGGGTTTCCCCTTGCAGACTGGCAGTGTTACAGCCTGCAAGGGGCTGCGGGGCACGAGAGAAGGGAGATCAGGCAGCAGGCAGCATGTGCATGTGTGAACATATACATGTCTGTGGCTGCCAGGCAGCCTGGAGAGCAGCTCCCATGGGTAAGTCTGGCAGGTGAGGGGAGGATGGGACCTCCATAGTGAGGGAGGGAGGGAATTGGGTAGGACTGGGGGTGCTGCTGCTGCCCAGCCTAGACAGTGTGTAGGGCCCAAGGCCAGAAGGCATGGCTGCACGGCCTGGGCTGGGAGAGGGACTGAGGCATGGATGGCTTGTCCAGGGGTAGTTGAGGGGGCTGGCTCCTTGCTGCTATACACACTCTTGGGAAGGACGTGAGGGGAACGTGCCCCCCTGATTTGTGAATGGGGTGGGTGCAGGCTGCCCACTGTGAGCTCAGGCTCCCTGCCCTGCTGCCCTCCATCCAGGGCCTCTGTAGCCCAGCAGGCAGGACCCAGTGTGGTAGGGAAGGGCAGGCCTGGGTGGGGAAACTTAAAGCCGCCACCACAAACCCCACACCATCATGGCAAGGTGGCCCCTGCCCACCCAGCAGCAGCAGGAGGCACAACTCTGCACCATCAGCCCTGCTGCTGCTGGACAGGCAGGAGGTGCTTTACCATGGTGGTGCTTGGCTCGCAACAGCAGCACTGAGCTTACCCATCCTGCTCTGCCCTGCCACACCAGGTCTCACTCACTGGGCCACAGAGGAAGGGCCCCAGGGGAAGGGCCTGCCCCTTGACCCCATAGGCTCTGCTCCAGCCATGCCACTCATGGAGAAGGGGGAGGGGGAGCCAGGCTCCACAGTGCTCCACCACAACAGCCACTGCCTCCCACAGGCAGCAGCTGGGGCTCGGGTGCTGCTGCAGGGGGCTGCAGACCAGTGTCCCTGGCCCCATAGCTCTGGCAGCTGGGACCCTCTCTGGCAGGGTGGGGGGGAGAGGGCTGTGGGTGGGAACTGAGGGGCACCAGCAGGGGTAGGGTGCTGTAGGTGGGGAATGAAAGAATTTGGGGTTTCTCATCAGAGAATTTGCAATGTTTTAAAATCAGAGAATTTATGATTTTTTAACAGAGAAAACCAGGATCCCTGATGATCAGATACAGCCCTGAACGGCTAGGATGGATTCATCAAGAGCAAGTCATGCCTAACCAATTTGATTTCCTTCTATGGCAAGGTGACAGGCTGAGTAGATAGGGGAAGAGAAGTGGGGAAGAGAAATGGGGGTGGGGAGAAATGGATGTGATATACTTTCACTTTAGCAAAGCCTCTGTCACTGTCTCTCTCAACGTTCTCATTAACAAGCTAAAGAACTGCAGATTAGATGGAAGTATTATAAGGTGGATTCATAACTGGCTGGATCATTGTGCTCAATGAACAGTCATCAATGGCTCAATGTCTACTTGGGAGGAGGTATTGAGTGGAGTTTCCTAGGGGTCTGTCCTGCTTTCCTGGGCCTGCAGGATGGGATTGAGTGCATATTTAGAAAATATGTAAATGACATCAAGTTGGGTAGAGTTGCAGACACTCTAGACCATGGGCAACTGGTTCCTCCTGAGTCTGGGAGGGCACCAGTGGGACACGACTAGGGGGGGTGTTCCCCCAGCAGCTAGCTGGTGACTAGGGGGGAGGGGCCAGTGGCTGCTCGCTGAGCATGGCGGTGGCACGGCAGTGGCAGAAGTGCTGGCACTTCCGCATGTGGCACAGAGCTGGTGGAAGTCCCAGCACTTCCGCATACAGCATGGCGGCGGTGAAAGTGCTGGCACTTCTGCCGCTGCTGCGACATCAATGGATCCAATTTCCTGGGGGAGGGGGCACTACCACTTTTCATGCCCCCTACCAGCTGGAGCGCTCTGTCAAGGGGGCACCAGCACTGTCATGGGGGGCACATCCCCTCCACCAGCGTCCCCCTTATGCATTGCCTATGCTTTGGACAGCAGGACCAGAATTCAGAACGACTTCAACAAACTGAGGAAATGGTCCAAAATCAATCAGATGAGATTCAACAGGGACAAGGGCAACTGAATTTAGGATGGAAAACTTGCTTGCACAAATACACACTGGAGAAGGCTTGGCTGGAACATGGTACTGCAGGAAAGGACCTGGGGGTTATGGTGGACCATAAGTTAAATACAAGCTAACAGTGTGCCCTTGTTGCAAAAAGGACCCATAGCATAATAGGCTCTATTAAAAAAAGCATCACTTGCAAATCAAGGAAAGTGATTCCTCACTGTACTCCTGATGAGGCCTCATCAGTGCAAATACTGGGTCCAGTTCTGGACTCCTCACTCAAAAAAGACAAGGGCAAATTAGAAAGAGTCCAACAGAGAGAAAAATTGTTAGAGGCATGGTAACATGATTTATGAGGACAGACTGAAAGAACTAGAATTATATTGTTTGGAGAAGAGAAGACTGCCTACTGTCTGCGGGCAGTCACCGACCGCCAGTTGGCGTTTGCCACCCCTCTGCCCCCACCACGGCTGCAGCCGCCTGCAGTCGGTCCCTGCTCACCGCTGCCACCACCTGTGGGCAGTCGCCGTGCCCCTATGCAGCCTCAGGAGGCACAAGGTATTCATGATCCTCAAATACCTGAAGGGTGGTTATATTAAGGATGGAGAAGTTTATTCTATGTGGCCACAGGGGACAGGACAATAAGCAATTACCTTATATGGAAGTAACAACAATGTAGGTTGGATATTAGGAAGAATTTTCTAATTATGGTGTTGGCCAAACATTGGAAAAAATCAACCCAGACTGGCTGTGGAATTCCACCCTTGGAATTTTTTTAAGACTAGGTTAGACAAATACTTGGCTGGAATAGTCATTGGGCCTCCCACTACAGAAAGGATATGGACAAACTGGAGAGAGTCCAGCAGAGGGCAACAAAAATGGTGGGGAGGCTGGGGGACATGACTGATGAGGAAAGACTTAGGGAACTAGGCTTATTTAGTCTAGAAAAGAGGAGACTGAGAGGAGACTTAACAGCAGCCTTCAACTACCTAAAGGGAGGTTTGAAAAAGGATGGAGCTTGACTATTCTCAATGGCAAGGAGCAATAGTCTCAAGTTTCAGCAAGGAAAGCTTAGGTTAGATTTTAAGAAAAATTTTCTCACTAGGAGGGTAGTAAAACACTGGAACAGGTTTCCCAGAGGTGGTGGAAGCTCCATCCCTGGAGGCTTTCAAAACCCATCTGAACAAAGCCTTGGGGATTTAGTTGAGAATGATCTAGTTGAGGATGGTCTTGCTTAGAGCAGGTAGTTGGAAAAGATCAGCATTTCTCAACTGGTGGGTCACAACCCAAAAGTGGGTCATAAGTATATCTGAAAGGGTCACTTGCAGGTCCCCAGAAAAACCCATGAAAGCAGGGTTTCCCCTTGCAGGCTGGCAGCAATCTGGCCTGCAAGCAGCTGCCTGGTTGGAATGATTGGAGGCAGTGGGCACACGTGTGTCTGCACATGTAGACACATGTGGCCAGCATAGAGTGAGGCCAGGTCACGGGAGCAGCCCCAGCCATTGGACACAGGTAAGTATGGGGAGTAGGGGATGGAAGTCCAAGGGACTGTCTGGGTAGCTGGGGATATGTGTGTGTGTCTGCCTCCTCGCCTGCCTGCCTGCCTGCCTGCAGTGAGGGAAGGAGGCAGAGACGGTCCTTTGCAGCAGGGTGCTGTATGCCTGGTCCGGCAGCACAAGCCAGTGCTCATACACACAGGGGCCCACATTTGCTGCTCACACTCTGGCCCAAGTGGGACAGAGGCAGCTAGGGGCCCCCTCCAGCCAGGCTGGGAGGGGCAGGGGGCTGCAGATCAGGAGTGAGAGGCACCAGCAGGGCCCAAAGGGGCAGGGCACTGTGGGTCGGGTGCTGGCAGGGCCAGGGGTGAGTGGGTCAGGACAAGCCATCAATCTTGGCAAATGGGTCCTGGTACAAAAAAGTTTGAGAACCACTGCACTAGATGACCTCCTTGAGGTCCCATCCATCCTTAATTTTCTATGATTCTGTACTCAGGGATGATCCTGCCTTGAACAACTGGTTGCACTAGATGGCCTCCTGAGTCCTCTTTCAACCATATTATTCTATGATTCCATGGTGATTCTCCTACCTTCCAATGAGTTTCTGGCAAGTTTTTACTGCCAGTACAGTTGTGGGAGCCATTCCTCCATAGCTCAGTTTAATCTTTTGCACTCGGTGGCTGTCCTCTTGAAACAGGACTCTCATTCCGCAGGTCACTATAGCAATGTCATCCTCACGCCGGGAAGCCTGCTTGAAGGCTGAGAAATATTCACCCTAGGGGAAAGAAAAAGAATTTATTCACCACCTGTGTCAAAAGTAAGGATAGGAGAATGTGGACAGCATGCTAATCTCTCTCTGTGGATGGCATATCCAAGAGAAGCCCAACTAAAGATGTTGCTTTGCATTATGAAGGACAGATCATTTGCTCTGACAAAACCAATTTTCACATGATTCACGTGCGTGCTAGACGGGCTAAGAAAAATTCAGGCCTCTAGGTGATGTGATAAAGCCACTTATGAATCCTCAGAAATTTGAAAAATGCACTCCCTTAAAAATATCCTGATTCTCTCTAGAAATATTCTGACTGCCAAAATATTCTGTTTCTGACTTCTTTTTCTCTAGCTTTGGAAAAGAAATGAATGACTAAGGACTTCACTCAACCATTCCAGTTCATTTCTCACATGGATTAGACACAGTCCTAATCAGGACAACCCGAATCCAAGCAATCCAAAATTTGCAAAATCTTGGAAATCTGAATTTATACAGAACTGAATGCCACAAACAGACAAGACTAAAACCCTGGATCCAAACTCTCCTTATTTCTAAATGGACCCTAAAGTTTGTTTTCAAGGGCTTCATCAATCTATTTCAGTGATGCCCATCCTTTTTTGCCTCACAGGCCTGAGGTGTGATGCTAGATCAGTTCATGGGCTGGACTTGGTCCATGGACCCACCTTAGCATAAAGTGCAGGCCCAGCTGGGGCCTGATCCAGCTGTGTAGGGTCAGGGCCCTATGCAGCCACATGCGACCAGCATCAGTGGAGGCTGATCCCTTTGCACAGGGCTAGCTCAGCCAGGGCCAATGTAGCTGCCTCAGGGCTCAGAAATTTGGTGGCAGGAGAGTGATGGCAGTGTTAATTATTGCCACTTCCCCACTGCCAAATTTAGAGGCCTGTCAGGAGCCCGGTGGGCCAGACAGCATGGCTCTCTGGGCAGGATTTGGCCCACAAACTGGGCATTGAGCACCCCTGATCTAGTTCATATGTTTCCAACAGTATAGCTTAGCCGTATACCCTTCTCCTTGTTCAAAAAAATGCAGAAGCAGTTCTCTTCAGCCAATCCCACCACCCAGAATGGAGTTCCTGCATGTCTCCATCTCCACCTTATTTCAGAAACGCATTGCTTCTTCTCTTGCATCTACTTCTTAAGTTCTGTGTTTTCCTCACAAGTATCTCCTTAAAGCAGGGGTGTCAAACATAGGGCCTGCAGGCTGGATCCAGCCTGCACAGCTCCATAATCCGGCCCCTGGTGCTGCCCCATTTGTTGTGCTGGATTATATCTGCACACAGTGCCTGGGACACGCACTGCCTGCAGCACTTGGGCCTGTCCCAGACTTAAGTGGGTGCCAGGGGCAGTAGAGCCAGCATCCCAGACTGGCTTGGCTGGGTATCAACAGTGCCAGATGAAGCATGCAGGTGGAGGGGGTCCATAGGTCTGATCTGGGTTGTGGACTGGCCCTGCACCTTTCATCTGGCCTGCAGGGCCCAATGCTTGGCTTAAAGCTTCTTCTCTAGGGGTCAACTTTGCAACTGAGCTCCATAAATGAATTTATGAAAAGTACTGACAGAGAAAAGACCAGCAGGAATATGCCTGGTGTGGGGGACTTTGCCTTGCACTTACTAAAACACAGTATGGCCTTGTGTTCCCTGGTGCATGCTCCATACACGGACTTGCACAAACTATTTCATTTTCTTCAGAGCACAAACAGCTAAAATTACAAAGCTCAGTAATTCACTTGCAACAAATGATGCTTAATAGTCTACAATTATGCCGGTTTAAACCAGCTCTTGGTTCACAGTAAAACCGGTTCCTCTCTTCTGTTGCTTCAGGCTATAAGAGTTTGAAGTTACTGGCATTTTGCAGCAGGAAAATATCAGTGTGTCTTCCTTCTTGGTAGTCTGCTGTAAAGGGTTTACAGAAAGATCTGTTCAATTAATCTTCCCCAATCAAAATCAGCATTTATTCCTTTATCCTCTATTGTTAGTGAATTCAGTTTCTTGGGGGTTGGAAGGGCTGTTTTGTGCACTGCCAACACAATATGCAACTAAAACACACATTTCATCTCCTGGATGCATCTTTCTGCTCCTGACCTAATTCATGGGCAGCCAGCAGATACCATGACAGTAGCCTGTATCAGCCCTTTGTGGAAAAGGGCATCTGCTTCTGCTGCTTTGCTTTTTAAGCCAATTAACTATCAAAGAGGAAGAAATGCTGACTCCCCCTTCACCTCTGCATTTCAGTGGAGCTCTCCAGGAAAGAGATTTCAGCAAAAGGGTGATACTTGGCAGTACTCCTGCAGACTCCCTATCTGAGGTTCTGTTTTCAGGGTCAAAAAGGTGCATTAGTTAACTTGCTGAAAATCTTACTGGAAACAAATCTTGTTGGCCTAATAAAAGATATCATCTCTACTATGAGTCCTGATTGCCTATTGGAAACAAGACACCCGTGATATTTACCCTGCAATAGCAAGGTGAAATCAACCCTACAGTGCCTGCCAATGGCTGAGATAACCTAGTTTGTCTAAACTACAGTGTTCTTACCAGGGCTTTATACAGGTAATGCATGCCAGTTAGCTCACAGTAAACATGCAGCTTTTGTATTGAAGACATTGTGAGAAAGAGTTTCCCTGTTAGTGGCAGAGGTTACGAATACAAATCTGCAAATCTAGCATTGTCTTCCATTGTCACCCGCATGGGCCTTGCAGTAGCAGCCCCAATTTATGTCGTATTAAAAAACTTTACCACAGTCAGTGTTCAGGACTGTAAGTAGCAAATATAGTGCCCTGGGCAGAGATGACAGAGAGCTGGGAAGATGGAGGGAGGCATCAAGGACAAGAGAGCAGGAGAGTGGTGTGGAGTGGGGGAAGTCATATGGGACCCTCAAACATCCAAGCTTCTACTGCTTTGCCCACACATTGGTGGCTGCTGCTGCCAACAGATAAATGGGCTCCTGGGAACCGCCAGTCTGGCAGTCCTCTAATCAGTGCCCATGCCTATTCCCTCACACCTAGTTATACTGCTGGGAAAACCTTTTCTTTATGACTGAATTCATCAATATAAAAGATGAAGGCCAGTGGAAATGTCCCATAATCAGCGTGAATTTTTATAGATTCCTCAGAAGAAGAAGGGATGTTGTCTAGAAAAGTCACATTATACAGTAGAAGCTAAAAATTATCTTGTCTTCTGGGAACTTTTTACAGAGCTGTTCATCTACCTTTATCACAGCTCAAAACTCCATGCAACTTTAATAAAATGCATCGTATCTAGTTTTCTAAAACGCTATTCTAAAGTTTCCAATTCTAAACACTGCTATGCTGCACCACTATAACTACTTCTGACCAGTATCGAGCCTTTCATCCCTGAAGTGCAAACTAGACAGAAGGACCAGCTCATTCAATACTGAAATACTGTTTTCACAGAGTAAAACTCACCTGCTGTTTCACAAACTACAGTAACAGTAAACTACAGTGAAAACTCCTGAACATTTGGGGATTTGGGGTCTGACTCTTCCCTTTGGCACATCAGCCTTCCTTTGGTGCAATGCCATGAAAACTACTGAATCCTACAAATATAAAACTCGACATAATGGCAACTCAGGTCATTCATACTGGTGCCACAATAAACCTGTAGTGTCTTCCACTTGCTGTACCAACTGCTAAGAGGCCATATTCCATAATTATCCTCCTTCACATTCAGGTTCCCACTGAAGAACATTAGTCTTGCTTGGCTGATGCCCATGAGTCAAAGACAAATCAAAAGCTCATGACCTAAAGTTCAAAAGTTGATCTGGTTTTACAAATCAGTGGTCTGGTTTGACCTACAAGTCATGTGGCAGTTTACTTGCTGATGATACATCGTAATCACTTTGCACAATATGCCAAAGCACAAGCTCCCTTAACATAATCATATGCATGGTGACAGATAGAGCTGTCCATTGATTCCGGCAACGGTTCAAAAGAAAAACATAACAAATAAAATGCCCCATTTCCCTTAATAGTCTGGAATACAGATCTATGAGTTGAACTGCAGAATAATCATAACCTGACAAAAGGTTTATTGGTTTAATGTACCGGACCTTCAAACTGTAATAGCTAGAACACTTTTCATCTATAAAAAGATTGCATCATTGTACCAGTCATGCTTCCCTCTTACCTCTACCATGATCAAATCACATCACTTTTAGTTACCAGTATATTTTTAAATGTCTCAATAAGCACAAAAGAAGCTAAATCAAGGCTGAAGATGGCTGTTTAATTCAGAAGCCTGATGATGGGGTAAGGAGACTTTTACCTTTTGGGCAGTGGTTCAAATCTGACTCAGGCCAGTACTGAACAGACCTGTCTATTGCTCAATCTGAAATTAGTTTTGTGGGCTCCATCCAGGTCCCATCAGAGTAAAGTCCACACCATACAAAACAAAACAAAGTAAAAAAAAACCCACTATCAGAACCAGATTCCATTTTTTCGGTCTCAAGAAACAAGCCAAAGACTGGATGGATACGAAGACCATACTACTTCCTTATCCCTACAGACCTCATCCTATTCCCTTCTGAGGTCACAGTCAAGAAGCATAAGAACTGGTGCAGATTGTACTGTTACCAGGGTACACAGTACCTGTTCCAGGGTAAGGGAACTTCAGTCTTCAGGAGTGGTAAGCTAGCACCTTTCTCAGGATATTAATTAATTCAGAAGCACCAGCATGAAAATTTCTGCTGTCCTGATTATCCCCTGTACTAATTAACAGCTGCCTTGGCAGTCTTCTCATTATCATAGGCATTTCTCCTTAATTTTGCTTTCCTTTCTCTGTCCTATGCTCATCATAAATACATAAATCACTCATACCTTTTCTAGCAAAGAAATCCAGGCTCTGATTAACTAATTAACTGACCCATGCCCTGATACCTTTTCTTCTGGGGTTGTCAATCTGCTCCATAGGGCATAAGCAGTCCAAAATGAGCTTTGATTCTGTGGTGGGGAACTAGCAGAAGAGTATATCCAACTGGCTGGTTTTACTAGATGAGCACCCTGCCTACTACCTTAGCCAAAATTCAAATCAGTAACTTGTGATCTGGACTTAGACAGATGTTCTGTCAAGTTAACCATGGGGCAGGGAAACCCTTCTGGATGATCCAGTTAGGGCTTGCTTAGCCTGCCTCTACTGGAATACAACCTTCAAGGAGAGGTGAGTTACACTACTCAGTTCTACCCAGCCATTAGACTAATCCCAGCAGCTCACCTTCCTGCTGTAGGGTATCTCAACTGACAACAGTATCTCCTCAGGTTTTAGCATTGTCTTTCTGTAGCCAGTAAAGAACTTTTCATCCATTGTTGCAATCCTCTTGCCCTCTGGAGAACAAAAAGTAGTAAAAGAAACAATGGGGTGAGGGAGTCTGTTATCACGCTCCAGCTTCATCTAGATAAAAACTCATCGTCAGGCACGTAAAAAAGATTTTGCAGTTACATAAGACAAATTTGAACTGATGTTAGTTATTTTCCCTCTGATATTTTATCTTTTGCCAGAACCTGAAGTTCTTTCTCAATACTAATTCAGTCCTAAAACAGGCATAACTTTTCATTGATTTCATCTAGACTTTTACAAGCACACAGACTGAGTTAACAGAAAGGGAAGACTGGGATGTATCATAATGATCCCAATTCATTCCAAAATTTGAGTGCTTCCATCATTCCAAAGTGCTTTTGTCACCAGTTACAAGCAAACCTGGCAAGTCAGCCCTTTCCTAATTATCTAAAGCAGTGGCACTCAACTGTCTGGCCCAATGAACCAGATAAGCGACAGGCCAGTTGATAGGCAGATCCGATCCAGAGCTACCCCCGCATGCTAGGATGTGACACTGAGGCCCTGCATAGCTCCCCACAACTTGTCACAGACAGTACTATCCTACAGCAGAGTTAATGAATTTACTGCATGCTAATACAAGCACATGTGTAGGAGGTGATAGCTGGGCTGAGTTCCCTTCCCCAGCCTGATACCAGCTTCTCTGCTCTGTTCCCTTCCCCTGCCAGATTGAAACAGCGAAACCATTTTGATGAGTCGAAACAGAACAGTGTTTTCAAATCAAAATAAAACTTGAAACAAAAAAACTGTTCCATTGAAATGGATGCCAAAGCAAAACACTGCTCTTTCACACAGCCCTAGCTATGACTACCCTAGGGATATATCTACATGGCCCAACGTAATGCCATGGTGAATAACTAACTCTGAATGAGGGACTTTGTCAGGGCTTATTTAGCCTGTTTCCTAATAATCTAGGCAGCTTCCAATAGCCAAGCCATCACATTTAGAGTTGGCTCAGGCATCCCTGCATAGCAAACACTACGTTGTCTTGTACAGACATGTCCTATATCCCTCATTGCCAGTTAGAACATTAAGTAACTTACCTGTTGATGCCAAAGTCAGTTGGGTCTCACTTGCCATAAATACAGGGTTTAGGTCAGAAATTGGGCTGGCAGTCATTATATTCCCTCCGAGAGACTGGAGTCAAGTATATAAGATATACAAATTAGCAAACAGATGGAAGGTGAAGGTCTTGCTACTGTACTAACACTCACTAATCTATTGAGACTAACTGACCAACATGGCACAATCAAAAACAAGATCATTTTAATGTATTCCAACAGGCTACAAATACGTTATTATTTTAATGTTTTTGCATGGCCTGGATTTTTGCCCCATTGAGGGCTGTCTTCTGAACAAGCCTCTATTGCTTGCAGACCTAGGGACAACACTAAGGTTGTGAATTTATCTTAGATCATGTCCACACTAGGAATGCTTTGCTATCCCAGGCTACTCTCCTAACATTCAGTGTCCTACAGTTGACATAACTTATACCAGCAAAGCTGCATTTTAATCAGCACAGCTCATATCATACCATCACTCCTGCAGCAAAACAATCTATACCAATAACAGCACAGGCTTACAGGTATTACTGCATCTATGCTACAGGCTTATGCCAGTACAGTTAAGTCCATCTTTCTCACACCCCTGATTGACATAACTATGCCAATAAAAGTCTGAATGAACCCATGGCTCTTACTCTTTGCAGCTATGCCTCTTCCTTAAATGTATCCTAATAAAATGTCTCTTCATTGACAGGGTGCTCTACAGTTTTCCCAACTGTCCTAATAGCAGTCATAAATGCTTCAAATGAGTGATATTTTCCTCTCTGATTTCACAGATTCAGCATTAGGGACTGGAAGGGACCTCGTGAGATCACTGAGTCCAGCCCTCCTGCCAGAGGCCAGAAGTCTGCAGGGACCAAATGGCCCCAGCAAGATAAGCATCCAAATGCATTTTTGGATTCTAAGCTACCAGTTTCACGCATAGCCTGAAAGCAGTCTCATAAGGAGACACAATACATTGTAGCCTGGCTACCAGCTCCCATGGATCACCAGAGGTGTTTTATGGGGAAAAACCCACAAGAAAGGGACATGTCATCTTTCAAATATTCCTGTGTAAGGAGCACTAAGAACATGTAATATTAGAATAAGGGAGGTCAGTTACTCAGTCTGAGTTAAGCTGTCCCTGCCTCCAGCCTCCAGTATTAATTCACTTGTTTTCCTCAGTCACTTACTGCCACATTTCTGATCTGCAGCCCTGCAAACCATCGCAGTTGCTCTAGTACAGCCTTGAACACCTCTGTTTTGTAAGGAGATAGCTCAGCTACAGCTTTACTCAGCACCTTTTCCACCAGGCTCAGGGTGCAGGAAGCACCAAAGGCAATCCCTACAAGGGAAAACAAAAATCAATAGATGTCTTTCTTTTCCCCAAACCAAGGTATATCTTTTCCCTGAAGATAGCATTACAGCTGGGCATCTGCACACAAAGAAAAGTGTACATGCTGTTACATTTTGTCCCCATAAAAAAATTTATTGTCCAACTATAGCTCATTTTTTAATTTCACAAACTTCTCTTGACTATAGATACACACTAAACCAAACATTGCCCAGAAACAACAGGAGCATGCAAACCCACACCTACATACCAAACACACAGATTATAAACACCACTCTTAAATCGATGCTTACTGGGGCACTAGTTTTGCCTAAGCTTTGCTAATCATCTCAAGACGCTTTCATCTGCAAGTCATCAATTTCATAGAAAGCTTGTTTTCATTCAAAGAATGTCTGCTAGCTCATATATGAGACAAATTGGACAGGGTTGGGTTCCAGGTTCTGAATCACAAACTAACTAACATGCTTTACATTAACATGCAGTACATTTACAAGAACTGCGCTGCCAAACAAGGGGCAAAACCATGTTGCCCCTTGCAGAAACTCAAATCAAGACCTGAGGCATGGTGGTAAAGCAGTGCATATGGAAAGTTTGCCTTGTTTTTGCCTGGCAGATCAACAGAGAATTTAATTCACTTGGGCTGTTAATCCAATTCCTTTTATCAGCAGTAAGCAAACCATGTTTATAAAGGAAAAATTCTGGTCATGGGGATATTATCCTTATTAACCCATTAATTAATGTGTGTAACATCACACATCAAACTACCGTAACCTGTTTCACTCAGCAACAACTGGCCATAGCTTTTGCTGCTATATCTTCCCAAATCTTTACAATGCTCATGTGCTGATCAATCTTTATATTCCCTTTCCAGTAAAGGGAAGACCATCCAACTGATCATTTCAGGTGGCTATCAAAAGCCAAAGCTTTCTTGTTTATTTATGCAACTTCTTATATTGAAATAAAAAGGGAGGCGTACACACAATGGAAGGGAGGGGCCATCACCAGGGAGGACTATACTGCGGTTGCTCGGGGATGCAGGGGGGCAATCAGGAAGGCCAAGGCGGAGACGGAACTAGGACTAGCTTCCCGGATCAAGGACAACAAGAAGTCCTTTTTTAAATACATAGGGGG
>NW_017728943.1:72682642-72695539 GCF_001723895.1 Crocodylus porosus | reverse complement strand
TGCACCTGCGGAGGAACAACTGGCACCATACCTACACGTTGGGGAACTCCCTTCACATCAGTGCAGAGGCAGAAAAGGATCTTGGAGTCATCATTGATGCCAAGATGAACATGGGCTGGCAGTGTGGGGAGGCAGTCAGGAAGGCCAACCACACCTTGGCATACATCCACAGATGATCTCAAGCAGGTCCAAGGAAGTGATCCTCCCCCTCTATGCAGCATTGGTTCAGGCCGCAGCTGGAGTACTGCATCCAGTTCTGGGCACTGCACTTCAGGAGGGATGTGGACAGCATGGAGAGGGTCCAGAGGAGGGCCACCGGCATGATCAGGGGGCAGCAGGGCAGGCCCTATGAGAAGAGGCTACAGGACCTGAACCTGTTCAACCTCCACAAGAGAAGGCTGAGGGGGGATCTAGTGGCCATTTACATACTGGTCATGGGGGACCAGCAGGGATGGGGGGAGTCCCTGTTCCCCCAAGCACTATCAGGAGTGACTAGAAAAACCGGTCACAAGTTGGTAGAGGGTAAATTCAGATTAGATATCAGGAGGCGCTACTTCACTGTCACGGAGGCTAGGATCTGGAACCAACTTCCAAGCGAAGTAGTGCTGGCTCCTACCCTGGGGGTCTTTAAGACAAGGGTAGAGGAACACCTTGCTGGGGTCGTTTGACCCCAGTACTCTTTCCTGCATGGCAGGGGGTCAGACTTGATGATCTGCTTAGGTCCCTTCTGACCCTACTAACTATGAAACTAAGACTACTTTAGGCCAGGTATAGACATTACACTTGTACCGGTATTAGTGATTGGAAACTGATGTATATCCAAACAGGACATATATTTGGTATACACACTGGTTTAAAAATGCAGAACCCAGTCTCAGATTTGCCCCCACCATCAACGGGTGAATGTGTGTGATGTGCACTACCTATCTAAACTACATTGCTTACAGAAAATCTTGTAACTTATATTGATTCCACCTCAGACTTTTTGAATGTCTCTACCTAGCCTTGGTGACTAAGGGCAGCAGGTCTGGATTTAGAAAATGGAATGGAGATGAAAGTAGCTTCTAAAAACTATGCATTTTTTGTCTATAGTAACTTCTTTATAATTTCCCAGAAGACCTGACACTAACTTTAGAACCATTATGAACCTTCCTTACTTACCTTTATCTGTATGCTGAACAAAATTCATTTCAGGAATCCAAGCTGGTGCTAATATCACTGGGTACAGCATGTTCTTTAACCTCATCTCGATACCTGAAGACAAAACAAACCTTACCACATTATACACAAATATCGCAGACAGCCAAAGTTAGCAACTTCTTAGGAAAAAGGAAGTATTATTATTATTATTTTTCAGAAACTGGGTAGCTCTAATGACTACATCTTATACTGATTATGCAACTGTTTTAAAAGCCACAAAGTGGTGCCCACATCAATCACTGGCCAATGGTGAAATGTGCATAATGGAATTTTAGGCCAGAACCCATTAAAATTATTTCCAACACAGAATCTTTTTTTCCCATAGTTGCACTTTATTTGTGCACATCAACTACAGCCATCTTCTTGTTGAGCTATGTAATGACAAACAGGATCATACATCAGGGAGGAAATTTCAGATTCATTATATAAATATCCTTCATACCTCCTCTCACCTGGAAATAGTTTGAGAGTTCTGTGGACCTTCATAACCCAAGAGGTTTATGGTAGGGGGTGCATGCAGGTGCATGTGCACCCCCTGCACATGGTGGTACACCCCCTGCAAAAAAGCAGTTGCTGCTCGCCACCCTGGCAGCATCTGTAGGCAGTCCATGATCGTCCCTGGCCATTGCCACCTATGGGTGGTCACGGATCCCTGCTCGGTGCTTGCCACCCCCTCCCCCCCACCAGTGCCAGTGGCATCTGCAGGAGCTCCCCGCTCAATGCCGCCATGCTCCTGCCAGCGCTGGTGCAGCCGTGCCCCCCCAGCCACCAGGGCATGTGCCGTTCATGGGTTTACCCACCCCAAAGCCAAAGGAAATGACAGGAAATTTCATGACTGGATTCACCAGAATGCAAAAGTGAATCTAGGATTTTGAAAGGACGGGGGGGGGAGGTGTTCAGCAGAGAGTTCACCAGAGCTCCTGGCAGCGGACAGCTCACTGCACATATGCTTAATCAAAGTGGGGATGTGACCACACCACCATACACCTACTAGGTCCACCTGTGTCTGAATACAAGTACATGTTCAGTGCACTGCTCCCTTCTCAGGGCAAAAGAGAGAAGCTTGTAACTTGTGCCTCTTGTCAATAACCCACCTGAACTGCTCAAAAATAATAACGAAAGGCCTGAGGATCTGGAGTAACACATATTTAGTTTGGCACAATGAAGAAGAGGAAAAAGCTGTGTTCATGAGACTAATCCACATGAGAAGAAGAAAAACTTTCCCCTCACACCATGCCCTGAAGAAACCTCAGGCATTTCATACCAATGGCCTGAAGGAAAAAAACAAACTTGTTTTATACTGTGCTGGTGAAAAATCTGTGGGTAATTTCACAACTACTCAAACTGAAAATCAATTCTTCCTCTTACCCACTTCCGTGTTCCCTACCACAAGCTTGGCATTGGGGTGCTGGGCTTTGAGTGCTACCAATTCTTGAAGTGTTGTGGGCTGGATCCACATCACGCGCTCGCCTTTGAAACACAGTTGTTTATGGGGTTTGCTATTCTGAGTCTGCAGAAAGAAAACTGGATTGAAGTTAGATTGTAAAATGCTGTTACCATGCCAAGAATTCCTGCCCCTACCTAGCCTCCTCCCTATTTATCTTACAGACTGAGTCTCATGAGTGCCCATGCACCCATTGGCAAATAGTCCCTTCCCTTCATTTAATGCTGACCAAAAAGAGACATTTTTATTTTCTCTACCCTGAACACTACTGGTGTTTTATGCTGCCACATCCCCCTTATGAGAAGAACATTCCTCTCTAAGGACCATCTGTCCTAAGTTTTGTCAGCTTCTGCAGGTATAATCCGGAAATGAATAGAATCTTCTTCTCACTTTCTGTAATGAGACTGCAATCATTGCATAGGTCTCAATCACTCTAGAATGAGTATTAGTAGCAACAAACCCAAACCCAGACTCAGACTTGTCTCTTGGCTCTCCTCATCCTGTGATTGCCGCTTAAGAGGAATGGTAAACTTGAGAACACAGAAGACTAACATGGCTTCCTTCCAAAAACACAAAGGCAATCCTTAAACAGGAAACTTTCTTATAGAGAAAATAGGAGAAATTTGAGACTGAACAAACAACGTCTATGATAATCTCTGGAAAGGACTGAAAATACCCTAGGTCAGTGGTTTTCAAACTTCTTTGTCTGTGTACTCCTTTACCTGCAAAATATTGCTGCTCGTACCCCCTATACCCCATGTGTCCCTGCACATTTACCAGTGTCAACATGCAGCAACATCATTACCCATCTTGGTTTGACCAAACAAAAGCTCCACTGCCATTCTTAAAATGTAGGCACAAAGCTCTTGGTAAAGAGCTGCATACCCCCAGGGTAGTATACATATCCCAGTTTGAAAGTCACTGACCTAGGTAATGTTATATTTGGTTTAGCAGCTGGCCTCAGCACTGAAACTAACAACAGAGTTTTAAAGATCGTCTGTTAAATGTACAGGATACTAAAGCACATGAGCTGATAAAATCCTGGTGTAGGACATCTGCTGATAGAAGATCTGCCCAGGATTCAGGATGACCCAAGAGGAAACCAAAGCAGCTAAAATACAGAATGGCAGTGGCCAGTGTGGGTCTTAGGCAGAAACTGGGTATCTCTAATGGGAATACACTTAATCAGCCTACCTAGGGTATCCTTGGTAGCCTTTACTGGCAGAGCTCCTACATAACACACTGGAGAGCTAATGTCTCCTTTGGTTTAGCCACGATATCTCATTTGATCAGCATCTTCCTTTGCACTGTGGGCTTCTCAGGGCAGGAGCCACTGGGGAACTGGGGACATGCAAATCCTGCCTGAGATAATCAGTTTCAGTGAGTCACATTGCTCTCCTGTATGAACAGACCTACCAGTAGCTCTGGTGGGAAGATAGGCTCCTGTGTGGGATCTAAAGGCTGGAACTCAGCTGGATTGAACAAACTGGAAGATATTGTTACCTGTTAAAGAATACAGATTGAATTTTACTACCATTCCTTCAGTCCATGTGCAACTTCCATTCATTTCTCATTACATATGTGGCAGACCACGTTTGGTGCCTGCTACTTTAACGGCTAAGACCAAGCAGAAGGGCAGCCTGCAGATGGCTGTACTCCCCATCACAAGTCACATGGCCAGCAGGGGACTACCTGATTGAGGAGGAGGGCTCAGCTGCTAGTAATAAGAGCAGGACTGAGCAGGAGAAGCCAGCAAACTGCTGGCTGCAGTTGTAGGGAGAACATCGCCCAGTTGCAGCCTTGGCTCACAACATCTTGGAGGTAAGGGCAGGAGTGATGGGGATGGCAGGAGGTTCCTGGTCCTGGGGAATGACATAAAACTACACCCTACCAGGGATGGATAGTATGGTGGGGCTGCCTGTGGTGGGGTATTCCCCAGGAAATGCCACCCCAGTTGCCTCCCTAGTGAAAGGCAAGTATGGGGTGTCTTATAACCCCAGCCCCCACAACCGGGTGGGTAGCCCAGTTGTAGGGACAGGCAGGGGGGCCAGGCATGCCTAGAGAGAGGCACCTGAGCCCTAGCGGGTATAAGACCCCAGTGACCCTAGCGACGGGGTGGTAGAGTGGCCCCAGTGACGGGGTGTAGTGAATGAAGTAGGCCGTGCAGAGTAGCGTTTGCGTAGGCAGGCCTGAAGGGCTGCACAGGGGGCGTGTGGAGTAGAGCTGCAGGAGTGGCCTAAAGGACTGTGCACAGGCCAACCCCAAAGAGTTTAGCAAGCAGTTGATGGCCTGAGCGAGAAGGCTAGTGAAAGGACATAAGATGGAGGCCCCAGTGAAGGGGCATAGAGGCCAAGGTTAGTCTCCAGATATCTGAGGCTGGGGTTGGGCTTGAGGCAAAATGCAGCTCAACAAAAGGGCCAGGGAAGTCATAGTGAGTGTACTGTGAGCCTTTGGTCTAGTATTTATTTGGATGCCATCTGTGTGGTCAGAGCCATATATAACCCCCTACCTAGGCATTGGGGCATTAAATGGACAGCCTCCCACAACTCAACATCTAGTTTAGTACATCAAGTTGTGGCAGGTGAGACAGGGCAGACTGCCCTAGATAGGTGGGCTGGCCAACATCAGGACCGGCCTTGTGATGGCTCCCTGTCACAACAGATCCATTTTTTTTCATTACATGAAAAAACAGATAAGACTGATGCAGTGAAATGACAAAGACAAACAAAAAAACTGGGCTTGCAGCTTAGATTTATCTGACTTTAGTTGGGATTCCACTCAAGATAACTCAGAGAGTGTTATTCAACCTTATTTCTACCCTTTTTACATTGGTAGCTTTTGGGGGGGGAGGGCAGGGATTATGGAAAATCAAAATCAAATCAGCCCTTGATGCTTTGTCTGAGTAAAATTAATATAGATTTCAGGCTCTGGCAAGAATAAATAAATAGAATAAAAAAGTTGAACAGCAAACAACTAACAAAACTAATGAAAAGAAAGGAAAAAAGACAATGGTTGTGAGAGGCCTTACTGCATTTACTTCTTTTTCATTCATGCAGCAACTTGGGCCATTCACTCTTTTTCCACAGCAGCCCTGGTTCTAAAGAGAAAAAAATAATTCCTCAAACACTTATGCAAAATCAAACAATCCTAACTTTCTTTACAGGCAAATCCTCACCCATTAATGATTCATGAATCCTAGAAACTTGAGGTGGAAGAGTTTGTTAGTCCATTCATTGGCAACCATAATATTATTCCCTCTAACCTACCATCCAGCACTTTGTCCAGTCTGGTTTCCAAAAACAAGAAAAGTATGTTGAAAAATGGGATATATATTTTACAAACATTTTTAATTTTTCAATTGACCATAGAGTAAAAAAAAACTTGAAAATTCCAAAAACCTGAAAAGCCAAAAAATTAAGATTTTCTTCTCCTCATTTTCCACTTTTTTCCTTTAACCATTTGCTTCCTAAGGGGAGGAGAAAAGAGAGGGAAATGTGAAAATTTTAGATCTGTCTATGGGCAGGGCACCTGACAGTGCTGCCAGATCTTTTGAAAGGTGTGGTGAGGTGTTAGGAGGTAAGTGGATAAAATTGGAATCAAAACTTATTTTCAGGTTTGCTGTTTTGACATTTTATTGAAAAATACAAAATTCTTTAAAAACACAAGTTTTCCAATATGTAGAAGTCAGTGGGCATGTCTACATGTGCATTAATGCACAGATTACAGCGCATTACATTAGTACCTGTTATTACAGATATGCATTATGATTATGGCACATCACTTGTTATTAGTACCTGTAATAATAGGTACTAATGTAATGCACCGTAATTGGCGCTACCACACAGTAGCACCGGCATACAATTATTAGATGACGCTAATGTGCAATTGACTAATTCTGCTGTGCATTAGTGCATTAGCACAGCTTTCACCATGATGCGCTGTGCAGCAGAATTAATCTACTGTGCTTTTAGCGTCTTGTGTAGATGTGCCCAGTTTTTAATAAAAAGAATAACTCAGAGTGAAAATTATAACTCCTCTCTTGATGCAAATAAGAATGCATTGCACCATTCTCCTAAGAGCAGAAGTTTTCATGAACCTAATCTTCCAACCTGTGGGAAGTTACATGATTTTGAGTCACTTTTCATTCAGGAATGTAATTTAAAAATTCAGAATTTTTCCAAGAAACAAATCTGAAAAAAATTATTTTGGAGTAAAATGTTTTGCTTCCACAAAATTGATATATTCCATTCAACTTATCTAAATCCATTTTTAGGTCAAATATAATGATACCTGTGTTGAAAAGTCATTTCAAAATGAACTATCAAAATTCTCTTTCCAAAAACTTCAGAATGGGACACCTTACGTGATCTATTACAGTGGTTCCCAATGGTTTTGGACTCAAGGGACCCCTCATTGAAATTGAGACACTCTTCATTGGGCTCTATTTGCACTGAGTGTTACTGAAATTGGAAAATTAACTTATAGATTACAGTGCTTACTTCCTTGCAGAGAGGCCTGTCAGTACAGATGGGAGAACATTCAGGGACACTGACAATAAGTGCAGGGATCTGAGCCTGCACCTATCTGTGTGTTAGGTATCCAGGTTGTAGCCATACTGGTCTACAGGCAAAAAGAATCAAAACTTGTGGCAGAGGCGATTATCTTTTATTAGAGCAACTAGATATTTGCAAAAAAAATGGTTGGGTTTTTTTTTTGCAAATATCTATTTGGTCTAACAAAAGAAAATCACCTCTGCCACAAGTTTTGATTCCTATTTTATCCACTTATCTCCTAACACCACACCACACCTTTCAAAAGGTCTGGCAGCATTGTAGGGTGCCTTGCCCATAGATGGATCTAGAATTTTGAAAAGGGAGGTGCAGATGATATGGCATATCATCATATATAACACAACACATATTTTCTCCAGTTAAAGATAAATTAGAAGCTATACTAATATGGTAGAGGGCTAGTAGTATATTATTCAGTTTAAGATCAAAACAAAGTACATAACTATTGGAATCTACACTAATTTGCTAGAGTATATATACAGTTTAAAAAAACACAACAGACTAGGCAAAAATAGTCAAAGGATATTGTGTCATTAGTCCTGCAGTAATTATAGTTAATTGTATGTCTCTTATTCAGATTCATAAAACAAAATCAAGCCTTCAGTGTCTTGACAGTGCCTCCAGTACTTCCCTGTCAGTCATTTCTACACCTGAGTTAATATGACATCACCCGAGCTACGTTTTTTTTTGCTAGAGCTAAAAACAGTCTGCAAGACTGTACAGTAGAAGAGAGACATAACCAGGAAGGGCTACTAGACAGGAAATTGCAGAAGCAAAGATAGTTTGAATAGTGAAACATGATGACCATTTAAAAGGAGAGGGGGTCTTTAACACCTGTGGTGGAGTGCGGAGAGATTAACAGGAATCAGGGAGATGATAATAATGAGCTATGAACAGTTGACCCTGTCAGCATGGCCTGAATAGAAATGCCGCTGCTTCTCCCAGGCAGTTTGTTTTAAAGTTTGGGATCAAGGGTTGTGGGGTGCAACTGCAGTACTGCACTGTCTCTGGATCCACCCCCGACCCCAACACCCTGGTTAAGTATTGCTGATATATTAGGTGCCTGCAGCTCTAGCCTTTTTCATCCCTGGGTAGCTATTTGCTCAATCCAAACAAGCTATTACCAGGTCCTCAGGTGCTTCCAGTCAAGCTCCCACTGTAGTGCAGACACCTCCTTTGGGGATGTACATCAACTGTCCATTCGAGACAGACACTGTTATAACTTACATCTGTGTACAAACCGACACTGTTGTAAATGTGTTACCTTATCTAGCGTTCTACAATTTCTCCTCTAATGTCAATAATATGTTTGTCAGTGCGGGTTTAATACCAGAGTTCTCTAATCTAGTGAACAGTTCAGACCTGATCAAGTGCCTGTTGTTCCTCATGGCTGGGCTCAGAGAGACAATCAAATAAAATAAGTTAATTAAACTATAAGTTAAGACAACTGCCTTTTTAATTCCACTTACTGCACTGTTTTCCTTTTCAGTCTTACAGCATCCTGGGCCATTGGCTGCTCTCCCACAGCAACCCCAATCCTGCATGGACAAAAATTGTTGAGAGAAAAAATCTGTAGATTCAATGAAAACTTAACAAGTTTGATTCACTTTTAAGAGAAATTGGTCCCCTTTTATTGTTATTTCTACCACTGAAATATAGAAATGGGACACGGAAGATGCCAAATAAGTGCATCTCTGTTCTTGCTATTGTATAACTGTTTTCTGCAGCTTATTTTGTAGGACATGTCCAGTTTAGGATTAAGTAGCTTGAGTAATGGAGCTGCTACCATTTCCCTGGGAAAACTGCTCCAGTTTGTAATAGATTTTCCTGTGGCTGCTGTTTCATTTTATCCTGTTACACAATTACATGTGCATGTTCTATTCAAAGTGACTTGTTTATTTCTTGGTGGTTTTGATACAACAGCAGTCCTCCCATAGCAATAATCACTGCACTACCTTGTGTAGTGTTCTGCCTCTTCCTACAACCCAACTGGGGACTATTTTCATAAAATCAATTTTCAAGTTAGGCTCCTCCAAAGTTTGTCCTCTTCTGTACAATGTAGTTTTTCACCATTTCATATCCAGGATATTTGGGATCTGTTTTGTTATGAGGGGAGGCTAGAGGGCAAGAGCATGATGAAAAAAATCTGATTTAGAGGTGACCCAATTTGGGACCCCATGCTGGTACACTTTTTCATAAATAAATGCAACTGTCCTTAACAATTATTGTGATTAAGTTGTTCTAGTCATATTATCTGTACAAGAGATACACATATGACAGGATCCCGCATTATGTTTAGGATTTAATTAGGAAGCAGGGATGTACCAAATGTATTTCCTCTTCCTCCCAGTTCAACTGTGCACTATATTTGCTGCTGAAAGTTAGGTAACATCTTCCAGAAATCTGCACTGCCACCTGAGGCCACTTACTTTAGCAAACGTCCTGTACCCCTCCAGAATTGGTCTGTATCCAGTACAGCGACACAGGTTTCCTGCATTGCCAGTGCAAAAGAATAAAAGGTAAGAGTCCTTCTATTGCAAATTTCTATGCAAGCAGTGAAGGTTGGCTAATTACAACTGACTAGTTATACCCACCATCTAGAAAAATGAAGGGATCAATTCTCAGAGAATCGTAAGGCTGGAATGGACTTTATGGGTCACAAGTATAGGATGTGTTGTTTGTAAACCATCCCAGGAAGATGGTTTTCCAATTTCTTCTTGAAAGCGTCCAAGGAAGGAGGTTGTACAGCATTCCACAGACAGCTTGCTTCATTGTCTACTAGTGTAACAGCAAAGATTTTTTTCCCCCTGAGATTTAATCTAAATCTGCATTTGGTTTTATTTCCCTAGGTGTAGCATCTTACATTTGCCTTTGCTTAATTTCATTCTACTGTCTAGTGCCCAGTTCTCCAAACTATCAACATTCTTTTTAATTCTAATCCTATTCTCCAAAGGGTTACAAGCTCTCCCAATCTGGTGTCACCTGAAAACTTAAATCAGGAAGGCCTGTACTCTTGGATTAAAATCATTTATAAAAATGTTAAACAGCATCAGATCCACTAAAGACATCTGTAGAACCCCTCTTGAAGCCCCCTGCCCTTCTGACATTGATTCATTTATAGTTATTCTTTGCTCATGGTTATTCAGCTAATTCTGTACCCACGTAACAGCAATCCTATCCAGCCTGCATTTCTTTAGTTTATTTTTGAGAACTTCTGGAACTGTATTATTGAAGTCCAGTCAAGTTCAGTCCTGTACGTCTCATCTCCTCTCAGTGCAGGTGGCGATCCTAAGGCTAGTTATAAATCCCTGATTGAGCCTAGGTTCAGCCCTACCCCCAGGACTAAAGCCACCAGGAGTCTGATATAAAGTAGAGAAGAGAACTTGCATAATGGAGCCTTATTCCTTCATGTTCCCAGCCCACTACACAGAGCTGACACAACAATTACTAAGGGCTATGCATAACTGGCACATACACTATTTCTATCATCACCATTGCCATTGTTGAGGAGCATCCATTCATCAGGGGATTTATTTAGGTTGCAAACTATTTATGGAGAGACCAACTTTTCATTCTGTATTTGTACAGCACCTAGTACAGCAGGGCATGGTCTGTGACTATGGCCCTGAGGCACTGCTTCTGTAAAAGTATTTTAATAATGATAATAAGAGGAATTCTTCTCTGGCCATGTCTGGCAAATCCTTTCATTTCAAACACCCTGGGCAATGTAAAGTGAACAGCTTATAGCTGACTGGTTTTAAGGTAATACATGAAACTAGTGCACCTCCATCCCATTTGAAGAGGCAAATGTAGCCAAAACAGCACAAGTTGCAACTCTGCAGGCTTGTGTTAGAATAGTTATTACCTTGAAAAGCACCTTCTATCTCCTCCATGTTGGGCTCAGCTGTGCTGCGAAGTAAGGCATACATGGACATGACAATGCCAGGAGTGCAAAAGCCACACTGGGATCCATGGCTTTTTGCTATTCTCTCCTGAAAAGAAAAGTGGGAACAACAACCAGGTAACAGTGTGTGGCTGGTTTCCTGACTGTGTCAGCTGGCACAGGCTGGTGGGATATGCTTGAGTGCACTGGTGCAGGGGCTTGTTGCAAGAGTCAAGTCCAAGCAGGTGGCATTTCTACATAAGCAAAGCATCATGCACACACTGTGTGAAGTCAAACTCACACCTGCTGGGTTGTGCTGTTATTAACATTGTAAATCCAAAGAACACTGCCCAGACCAAGTTACTCCTCACAGAGGCTCTGTCCCTGTCCCTTACTTGAGCTGCCCAAGGAGCTATTCAATGATGATAGTAAGGAAAGCAAGACAAGCATGCCACCATGAGTCAGCAGAAAGCAGCAGCTTAATGTAGGGGCTTTGCCCCCTGCTAGCAGGACAGGTCAGCAAACCAAAGGCCAGCCACTCTGGGCATAACAAGTTACCTCAGGGGTGGGCAATTATTTTGGGCAGAGGACCACTTACTGAGTTTTGGCAAGCCATCGAGGCATATATGACAGGCGGCCAGGGGCAGATTAATATTAATTTTCTAAATTTTTTAGGGGCCCTGCAGGCAGGATGGAATGTCCTGGCAGGCCGCATCTGGCCCGCAGGCCACATTTTGCCTACCCCAAGTTACATCATCTTAAAACTTAATAGTACGAATGGCTTACCTGGGCTGGGTGCAGCCTGGTTTTTGTGTTTCCTATGCCTTCGACAGTAGTTACTGCTACATGATGCAGGGCACAGATGGGGAAAAGGCAAGCATTTGCAGAGTAGTGGCTAGAATCATATATTAAGGTCATTTCATTTCTAAAATATTTGCCAGTGCTAGCATGCCCATGACTCAGTCTGATTATGACAAGGGAATGGACTAAGGCTGGCAGCCTGCCTGGCACAGAAAAAATTAAGAGCTCTGCTCAGGCAAAACACTTAAGGCCTAAATTATCGGGGATATATTTAACCTAGGGTTTCTGCACCAAAGAGGAAAGTCCAGGTGGAAATTTCCAGTGCAACTTTGTGGTTCTGAAAGACACTCTATCACAGTGATGAATGTAGTTTAAGACCATCAGTAAAACAAAATGAACTGAACATAGTTAATAATTAGCCAAATCCTATGGTTCACACTCAGGCAAACTTTAGTTGAGAACACTGAGCGTTTCACCTGAGTAGGAAATACAGGATTTTGCCCAGCATTTAATATCCTCAAAGCACTTTCAAAGAGTAAATTCATTTGGCAGTTTAGATGAAAATATTACAAAAGGGAAAAAGTGACTGACGTGTCAAATGACTCAATCAGGCCTTCCACAGAAATTGGTACCTAGTTGAGATTACAACTCAAAAATTTGTTTTTCCCATATACTCAGTCTATACTCAGACTGCCCAGAAACACCTGTTTCAGGTGGCAAAAAAGGTAATAATGGTTCAGATTAAAGATAGAATACAACAATATTGCCAGAATTAGCTATTTTTTCCTTCCTTATCTCTGCTACAAGGATAGCCTTAGAAAACTATCCAGCTGTTAAGGAATGCAATAATTCAAGGTGGGTTTTTTTTAAGGAGATCCAGTAGTTTTTTTTCTGAGAGTCATCCCTTCATTCTAGGTTGTGTGAAGTCAGATGATCAGACACATCTCTTAAAATATCTCTTAGTATTTGTCAGCATTTGAATGTTTTCCCATTCTGCA
>NW_017728943.1:72671341-72682542 GCF_001723895.1 Crocodylus porosus | reverse complement strand
TCATGAAGCTATAGTGCACGGTCATTTTACTACACATTTGTTTTAGACATCCAGCTTGCAAAGGATACATGATTTTCTTTTGGAGGTTATCATACTTGGATATCATAACTGTACAAGCACCACATCCACCTTCTCCGCAGCCTAGCTTTGTTCCACATAGGCCCACTAGGAGAAAAAGCATTAAGGAAAACAAAGGAATGTAGCAAAGGCCCTAGAAAACTGTCGTGGAGGAAACCTTATGAAGCCAAATCTTGCAATCTAGTATCTGAATATTCTGGCTGAAACCTAGTTTCTACATTTTTTTCTTTTGATTATATTATTAATGCTTTCATTTTTACAAGTCTCAAATACTGATGTGAAAACTACAGGATCAGTATAAGCTGAGAAAACTAAGTGAACAAAACCAGAGGTGCCTGATATTAGTCATATAGCTCTAGATCCCTGTTTTAAAAACTAGTCTCTCTGATGATCAAATTCAGGAATCTGTACAAACAATGCAATCAAAAGAAGCAACAATAATACCAAGTGTTCTCTCCTGTTGAAGACAGTAATGCTACATGTGTTCAGAGTTCAGAGATCCATTGATTACAAAAGGAATTCAATGAAGCCCCAATTTTACTAGGAATTTAAGCCCATGCCTAACTTGAATTACTTGAGTTGTCCCAATGAGCTAAATTGGTTCATGGCTATCATCCAAACAGCCAGTTGACTGTATATACAGAAAGATCAATAGCATATACACACATGTATTCTTACATAAAACATAACATACATATTCATGCAAATATAAAAGCAAATATTTGCTTGTTTCCTGGGGCTATGTTACCTTGTACATGCCGAGCCTTCCTGCAAGGTTTCCTTGATGGCCTGATTCTAATGGAGTCAGAAGCAGGAGGTGCTGGGAGAGAGGACCAGTAGAAAGACACAGGGTCCCTGTGCAGAAAGGGTTACTGCTGCAGCTCCACCATAGTTTCAGCCGCAAGGAACGAAGGAGCCTCCTGAACTCTCCAGTGAAAGGATACAGGAGACATTTGACAAGGGGACCCTCATGGAAATTTGCTTGCTCTATCAAATGTTAGTGCGCAGGCTTATTTACACATGGAGAGCATACTGGCCCCTCGCTGTTGCTTTAACTCAGAGCCCAGGCTTATCTGTGCTTTGTATACCAAATGACTATGGACTTCAGCAGGACTTTCTCCTGCAGCAACAGAATTTGCAGGATCAAATCTTCAGCTTTCACCTGGGAAAAATGCCACACAGAAGCCTATGGCTTTTTATGTCATCCATAAACCATCTCGCTTTGCCGGGGCAAGACAGAAGCCAAGCTGAAGTCACTATATAAACCAAACATCAGCTATTAGAGATTTAAAAGCAGTATCTGGGATTTTTTTTTTTTTAATGTTTTGTTTTGTTATGGTTTGGTTTGTTTTTTTTTTTTAATATAATGAATGCTGTTTATAATGAAGAGGTTCAGCTAGAGCAGAGGGTGAGCTGGAATTGGTTTTTAGTGAATGACAGCAGACACATGACTATGCTGAGAATCAATTTAGGCCGGCCTCTTCCACTGTTGAAGGCAATGGAAGTCATTATTTCAATGGGAGTGAATTTAGGCCCTTTAGAATAATAACATCATTGATGTTATTATTTTGAAGCTGGAATTATTCTGAAACTGATTATTTCCATACCATCATGTGTCTGCTTCATCAAATACAGCTTGTTCAGGAAGCTCTACTGGGGCCTAATCTAAGGATTTTCGCTGCCAGGAATGCTAATCTGTTTAAATAGTATGTAGGTGAGAAGCTCCTGAAGGGCCCAGCATTCTTTGCTGTAGACCTTCTGTAACTTTGGGGCTTTTCAACAGGGCTTTGATTTTCTCGCATGCTTAATCATTTTTAGACATTAACAAGCTCAGATTCATAGGAACAAATGTTGAAAGGGGCACAAGGGGACAGAAAGAGGGCAGAGCACAATCCCCCCCACCTGGCCACATTGCCTGTGCAGCTAAGATGCATCCAAGTAAGTATTACATCTATATTCTCTGTTTTCCCTTATCCTTTGGGAGCCTGCTAGAATGTGGCAGCAACCAAGAGGTAAGTGGACACTACGCCTTTTTTAAAGGAGACACCAGTTCTGTGCAGAGGATCTTCGCCTCAGGTCTTGCTTCTCTCCATCTTTCTATCTGCATGAGAAGTACAAGACACCTATGTTAGCCAATAGATGGCATAACCAAAAGCACTAGCAGCTTTAGTGTGCTGAAATAGAAATGGAAACAGCCTCATTTCATATTGGCCAGGAAAATGCTGTTTAGTTTTTGTGATCAAAAATGAACTTCTCTTTCAAATCGATGTCTCTGTATTTGATAAGATTCTTTATCCACACCAGGGTATAGGCAAATATACAAATTACAGTGACTGGAAATTTGCCATGCATCAGCTGCTCTGTGGTAACTGTCCATATACCCACTCTTCTTTGCAAAAAAACCCTCAATTTTGCCGTTTGATTTAGGGGTGAATTACCATGGTTTACTTATCACTTATGAAAGAGTAAATGCAGATACACAAAGAGTTACTGAGGAGCAGCTGATCCTTTCTAAGTCATCACCCCCTGCTAACTCACTGAATTTTGTCAGATTTACATCTATGAATTGCTAAAAACTACTGGAGCAGTTGCAAAAACTCTCTTCCATGTAGTAGTCTGTTTTAATGTTGCTTGGCTTGCAGTTGCTGATGTAGTTTGCTCACTTCAAAAAATACCAGCCCCACACACACAACTTATTTCCAGATGTGGGTTCTGGCTAGCAGTAGAGAGATGGACAGAAACAGTAAACAACTATGAAATGCCATAACCACATGAAATCACATGCTGTTCTTGACATTGGATACATTTTCTTCGTAGGTAAATTAATAGAGTCATTTCTGGGTCAGCATTTTTTTCTACTACCTGAAAGAAGAGAAAAGGATTGAAATCACCTGATCAAGCTTCATTTATGCAGCAGTACAGATATATTGAATTTGAAAAGTCAATTCAGTCCAAGTACAACTTTCTTCACATCAGTGTCATTAGAAATGTGATTAAGTTGGCCTGTTGGCTTCAACTGAGTAGCACCATTGCTGACCATTAAAAGTTATTTATCAATGTAAGAAGATGATTAATTCTTGTGTCTGAATTCCACCCCAAGATTAAATTCTAATTCTGATTTACCCTGCAGTTTCTCTAGTCCCCTGTTAGTATTATATTGATAGTTGTTATGTTAATAAGCATCTTGAATCTTAATCTGCACATTTCAACTCAACTCAGCCTTAATTGTTAATAATGTTGTTTACTGTTATCTATTATATTTAAAACTAGGTTTCACTTGAACCTCTGAGCTATGGTCAAAAATCAAAGTTCTGTTCTCTATCTCTTCCTGACTTGTTCTTCTCTTTTGTTATTAATAGTGTCAAAGAACATTTCCAAATGAATTGTGTAACAGCATGGGATCATGTATTCTTGGCTCTTATAATGTTCAAGTCCTAAGGATGTTAGTTGCAGTTTATTTATGCTAATCTATCCCAGTTTTGAAGGACAAACTAAAACAAAGGACACTTTTATGACTTCTTTAAGGTTGAGATTTTACTGCCTTGTCCCTTTTGCCTGGATTTTATCCCTCTGACGTGCAGCAGGATTATTTAAAAAAAAAAATTCTGAGAAGAAACGGTATTTCCCAACCAAATCCATAATATTTCCCAACCAAATCCATATTTTTAGAACTGGATGATTAAACTACTTCTCCAAAACACAGCTAAACAAATGCTACACATGTATATTTAGGATGGTAAGTAGGGTTCACACTCCCAACCTAGGGATGGTCCTCTTGGCAAGAAGACAGTCCCTCTCCAGCTGCTTCTGTAACTTCTGAGTGTTAATGGATTCCCTTCCTTGTACAGTCTTTTGGAAAAGTATGACACAGATCCAGTCATTCTTCCCATCACCAGGCACGATGGCTCTCTCTGCTTTAGTCTGCTCAGCATAAGCACATAACCCTCTCCTCTCTGCATGAGTTTAAGAGAGACATTCCTGTGCAGAGGTTCCATCAGCGTCCATGGGCACCACATGGTCTCCCATGAGCAGGCGTCCTTCAGCAATTCTTGTGTAAATAAGTAAGTGTCATCCTAGGACTGCACACCTGAGTAAAATGTACCTATTTGCATGGTCACCTGAGTAATAAAAATGGTATTTTGCTTAGTCTCTTGCAATTCTTTTCACACGCTACTTTTTCCCAAACAGATGTTTACCAAGCTAATCAAAGTACACTTGCTTTTTTGTAGAATGTGCACAGGCTCAGTCTGACTCTTATAAGCAAAACTGTCTCTACCTTATCCAAGTATGAAAAGGGAATTGGATAATTTTCATAATGACTTAAAACTTCTGGGTTTTTCCATGCTTGGGTAAACCCAAGAAACAAGGAGGATTTTTTTTCAGTAAAAACTTTTATTGGACCTACTGTACAGTTAAGAAGGATGTTAGACAAAGTTTTGGATCCTTCATCAAGTCTTTGTGGCCAAAAGTTTGTCTAACATCTCTCCCAACTATACAGTTGTTCCAATAAAAGATACCACCAGAAAAAACCTTCTTGTATATTGCCTAGCCATAATAACAGTCCAACCCCAATAGGCAGCTAAACACATAACAGCCAAACTCTCCACATAATGAACAAAGCCTGACTGCTTGCACATATTTGCAGCAAGCTGGCTTTTCTACCTCTCTCACTGAATGAAATCTCTCTGTCCCTAAAAGTAAGAATTTTTCTTTTAAAGAAGAGATGCAATTCAAGATGGCCTTTTAAAAAAAATGCTTTTAACGGTTTACCAGGGAGATAATAAATTCTCTATCACTTACAATCTTTAAACCAAGTTTGCATGTCTTGTTGAAAACTGTGGTCCAGTTCAATCATCAGTCATTGCACTAATGGTAGGAATGACTGGATGAAATTGAAGGTAGTTTCATTTTTGGGAGATCAGAATAACAGATCATAGTTTCCCTTTTGACCAACCTCAGCAAAACCAACTGAGCAAACTTAAAATAGCCACACAGTATCAGTCAGCCATATGATATAAGAAAGAGCTCTTCTATGCTGTTCTAATGGACTCTGGTGATTTATTATTCTGTTCACAAATGGCTCAGAGCTATGACTTTCAGACTTTCCAGACTTCCCCAGAGTTCAAGAGTAGTAGACTCTAGGTTCTGGGTCAAGCACATCTACAGCCAAATTTAAGAAAATTCTTATTTATGTTCTAATTTGATGCTATCTCTATGCCTGTGATAGAGATGGAAATACTGAATCTGTGTGAGTGCATACTTAATACCTTCTTCTTTTCATGTCCTGTCTGAGATTGTTGCTGGCTGTGACACTTCTGCAATAGCTGTTACAGCTGTTGGAATTCTAGGCTGTTAAGCTGCGCAACACCTATTTTGGATAGCCCTTAATGAGGTAGGTATGTGCACATCATGCCTAATACATGGAGGATAAAATAATTTACACACAACCATGAAAATAACTTCATGTGCATATAGTGCTAGCCTTGCCAGCACTAAACAGGTGCTTTAAATAAAAAATCCTGAATGTGAAGCATGTGCAGTTGTTATGAAGTACCTTTTTCATAATAACATTAAAGATGGTGCAAATGCAAAAAAATAAAAGCTACTGCTATGACAGTTCATATCTTATCATGCCCCTCTTATCATGCCCTTTAGCCATGTAATAGAACACTGGTTGCTGATTCGCAATGTCAAACTGTCATGAATAGCTATAGCAGTAACCTTTCCCATTAACTACAGGACAAGGTATCGTGTTCCTTTTGGTAAAACTCCCTGAACTCCTTTATCCAAGCTCCCAGGAGTGTTTTAGGAGGAGTGGACCATAATGACTTTTAAATTATGTCTTCCATGCAGAAGGATCCCAGTGAACCTTATAATTGGGCCCATTCATAAGAATTTTTTTAATAGAATTGGCCCAATCCTTTATTCTGGCTTTTACACTCAGAACTTGCATTTTGTGGGAGGGCAACACAAACCACAACACCACATCCAAAAGTAGGTAGGCAGCATAATGCCAGCGGCATTTGTCAGAGTACACTCATTCTCCTTTTTGTAAGCACAGCCTGTTCCCTTAAAAAGGTTGGCCTAGTTCCACAAACTAGCATGGAAGGGGATGAAGCAATCTTTGCAAGCAGGTGGCTCTGCTGGTAGCATGAGCAGTCTCCCAGTGGTGGCAGCTGGGAAATGCAGGGGCCAGTACCATGACTATCCTTTCAGAGATGCACAAGATGACTGAAGGGCTCTTTTGCATCTTTGCCCTGTGCCCGCCCACACAGAACCGACTATACTATGGCCTAACATGAGCAGAGCCTGAGTATAAAGGAATACAATCCTATACAAACTGCCAATGTACAGGTCTGAGGGGAGGGACTGCCAGCCACAACATGTACAGCAACCCCAGGGCACATTCAGAGTAGACTACAAGCTCAGGGGCTGGCTGTGTAACATCCCTAGGCTTTCCATGTGCCTAAAACCCCTGCCCTCCTCATAGGTAAGCTGGTAATGAGACAGAAGTCTAAACTTTAAGAACTGTTCAACAAGTTCAAACCAGAGCTCTGACCTCAAATATCTGCAAACTCTGGGAAGGTTTGAATTCAAGTCTAAATTGAAAGCCTGACCCACAAGTTACTTTCCATCTCTGGTTGGGACAAGGACAGCCAATTAACTGGGTTGTGCACTGCAGAGTTCTGGGAACACAGGAACACCGTCACAGGCTGCAGAAGAGCAGTCAATTCAATTCTGAGCCAAATAAGGATACTGTATATCCAAAGGGGCCAGGGGGAGAATGGCCATTGAATCCAGCTGCTGATTCTCCAGGCAAGATTCTAGTCTTTCCCTGGTTGGCCCTTTCCCTTCCAAGCCAGAATACAGGGAACCTCCAGTCTCCCCGGGTCTGTGCTCCACCATGGCACACTAAATTTGCACCTCTCTTTCTTAACATGATACTGCCTATGCAACAGCACTGCATCCATCTCAATGGCTAAAAAGGAGGGGGCATAATTTGGCTCATATTAAACTTGGATACAGCTAAATGCTATAGTGCAGCAGAGTGCCAGCCCAGATTTGTTTCAGGGCGTTACAAGGTGGAAAGTGCAGTCCTTGTTGCATCAGCCAAGGGGATACTGTGAGAAAGTGAATTCTACTTGGACAGAAAAACCACTCCATTTACCTTTGAAATGAAGCCACTTCTTGGGTGATAATTGGTATTTGATCTGATTTCATTTTTATTTGTGCAATACCAGTTACTCAATTTATCTCTAAAGAGGATTCAGCTCCATACATGGAAATGGAGTGAATGTTTGATTCAAATTCAGTTGGGTATTGAAAACCATAAGGCACGATCATAATAATCTACTGAATACTTACAGATTTGTATAGGTATTCAAACTGTTTCAAGCAATGACATGTATTTGTAGTAAATAAGTGGCTATATTTACAGCTTACTATAAAGCAACTAACTAACGATTACCACAGAAATTTACTGAATTATTATTACAATCATGAAAAAACCTTTGAAAAATAAATAACTTAAAATAATTTAGTCTGTCTTTCATGTAATTCATATTATTATTTGATTAATGCCACCCCTTTTAAAATGTTATAATGAAGTCATAAAGCATAACTAAATATACAAATGAGCTACAAAGTTGCAAAGCAAAACAAAACATATTCCTCACAACCCTAATTGAAAAGAGTGTTGTTGTGACTGCTTTTATTGTCACTGCTAGTCGGTGGTAAGAAAACTTCAGAGGAAGACAGCATGATAAAAGTAGTGATTAATCCACCCACAATCCAGGGGCAAAATGCTGAAATCACCCCTTACCTTTTTACCGTTCACAAAGAAGACAAGTTCATCCCCTGTCTCTCCTGAAGCCATGCCAGGTATCTTCCAAAATACAATGTATAGGAACCACAGATACCCCTCCAAGATCAGCCCCACACACCACGGGACAAGTGAGCACTGTTGACACTAAGACAAGCAATATGAGCCTGACTTAGGAATGTTTAACTTATTTCTACATTAGTGCCCCAGGTTATATAAGAGCTACCATGGAAGCATGCCAGCTGCATTTGGTTGGTGCTTCTGCAGCAGTAATGACAAGAAAAGGAGTTGGAAAGTGTCAACAAAGTGACCCGCCCCTTTCATATGCTAAGAGATTAACATGAATCATGATTATATCAGATTCCCGTTGAGAAAGACAGTGTGGAACTGGATGCGTCCAAAGTACAGCACTGCAGCAACTGCTGGGAATTCACAGCATCCTATGGGTAGTATTTTTCCAACCACCTATCACTGAGAATTACCCAAGAGCTGTTCTGGTTTGATTCCTCTACAACAGCTTACCTTGATGACTATAACTTTGAAAGAGACTTTCCTATCGGAGCACTGAAGACCCCAGATGCATACAGATCAGCTAATAGAGTCACTGTGTGAGACTAATTTATCATTTTTTTCTAACTGTTTGGAATCCTTCAGTACTTTCCATCTGAAAGGGAATAAGTTAAACAAATGTTAATACAGATGCACGCACACACACACATTACATATGTATAAGTAAGTTTGGAGAATTAAAGTCTTTCAGTCCAGTCCAGGTGAGCACTTAAGCAGATGGTTGATTTTCAGCACGTAAATCATTCCATGTAAATCAATGAGACTGCTCACATGCCTGCGTTGATGTGCTGAATTGCCGAATCATGGCCATCAGTGTCTAATGGGCTCCTCAGGTCCTTGGATGTACTCAATTTGGTGAATTCAGATGTGGTATATCTTGACAGCCAAGCTCAGAAAAACAATCAATTCTTTGAAGGTCCATTTATCTTCAGTTTCTGTGTTCGTCATTCTTTCTGGCTTCTATTACCCAGCCTTACCTTATGTTTGGCTTGAAACTGTTTTCTTGGTAGCTGTCACACAGTTGTCCCACCAAGCCCTGGCATGCTGGTGCTGTTGTAATTTTGTTTATTGAATCAACATCTTCATTTCTAAACCAGGCAAATTTCCCTCTTAATTCCTACATGACTTCATAATCTAAGGAGACAAAAAAAAATTCCCTAGTTTCCTCCTGTGTAGCTTTTGTAACTCATTCTTTTTTTCGTTTCTTTTCTCTTATAAGACTCTCTCGGCAACAGTATTTTCACCAGTGTTATGTGACTTTGGTTCTCGTAAAACTCTGGCGAAGAGCCACCTCTAGGTCTATTTTCCCACACCTACTCTGACAGGTCAGACAATTTAAAAAAATGAAACAGCAAAATCTAAATAAACTACCACACCCAGAAACAGTCTCTCCACAAGTACTCTGGAAGGCTGTCACAGTGGGAACACAAGACATGTATTATTTTACTAGCATATATTTCCTGTTCTTATCCACCAAGACATGAGAAAAAATTGCCCCTGCTGCTTGACACTAGGTGTCAGTAATCAGTTCAGTGTTGATTCAGGGAGAGACAAAGAGACATACTGTTTAACTGCAAATATAGCCCATGGCAAACCACATCCAGTACCATTTCTAAGAACTGTAGTAGAAGCTTGTTCCAATAGGTTTGCTCAAATGGCGATAGAAACAGGTTGACCTGTTCTACAGTTGAAGTTAAATTGTGTGTAGATGAAACCAGTGCTGAGACTTCTTGTCTTGCATCCCCTTGCAGAGCTGCATGGGAGCACTAGCTACCCCATCTTTCTTTTCTCCCCTCTGAGAAATAGAAAAGGAATTCCAGGGAATCATCACCTCAGCCGAGCTCTCTGTGTAAATCTACAGCACACTATCCTAGTATAACAAGGATACAAATTCAGCACCCATAAGCTTAATGTTTTAAAGCTGTTTTGAAATATTTTAAGTACCAACCATTAGTCAGAACTACAGATAATATATTAAAGTACCTTAACCTAAAGTTACTATAAACAACATAGTATTAATATGGTAAGAAAATGTTTTCAGTTTCATCATCTTTATTTTCCACAATGTAAGATGTTCTGTTGTGTACAAATAATGCAGATAGTTTCACATATAATCACATATTGTGTTCTTTGTTTAAGACTTTAAACAATACCAATCTTCGTATTGCATACTCTAAGTTCATTGTTATAGTCCTATAGCTAAGGTTACAACCAGCTTTCCATCATATAGAAAGCGTATTTGTGATCTTCCTAGTGTAGCTATCCGTACAGCTAGGGAATGAATCACTGTACTCTTTGGGACCACACAGATATTGATGCATTTATCCTTGCATCATCCCCATAGTCCAGGTTAGTGCTGTTAGCTCCATTTTACAGATGAAAATTTAGGCATAAAGGATTTTTAAAAGCACCTAAAATTTAGGAACACACAGAGCTGGCGCTCTTAACTTTTTTGAAAACCTTGTGCTCAGTGAATCGCTAAAGGTCACACAAGGAGCCTGTGGCAAAAAAGAAACTTAACCAAAGATTCTTACGTCCCAACTCATCACTCTAAACACAAGACCCCTCTACATTTATCCTTTTATAGCATAAAAATTATTGTGCTTAAACTAAGTCAAAAAGAGAAATTTCAGTTACTCAGAAGCAGTCATTATCAGCCAAGCTATTTGGGAGCAATAGGGCATTGAAAGTGCAACAAGTTTCTGACTTGTAAGAAGTTTCCTTTTCTCTATTCATATCTCAGGAACAGCTTCATTTTACATGTTCAGCTTTCCTATAGCCTCACTTATTTTTATTAACTAGTTCAGGGACTATTTGAAACAGTATTAACTCCTCCCTCCAACCTTCAAAAGGACATTTTTGCAAACTTACTGGTTAATCCTGTGAATCTAGTTACCGCAGTAAATTAATAACCTATTCTTTAGATGATAACTTTAGTGATTATATGTATCAGAGAATAAGCATGAAGAAATATAAAGAAACAGTGCTTGCTCTGAGGAATTTACTATCTAAATTAGACAAACACTTTCAACATATAACAGTAAGCAGATGAAAGAGGAAACAGAGGGGGAAGGGTATAACACAGTTTCATAATTAGTAGGGTCAGAAGGGACCTGAGGAGATCATCTAGTCCAACCCCCGGCCATAGCAAGAAAGAGTACTGGGCTCAAACGACCCCAGCAAGGTGTTCCTCTACCCTTGTCTTAAAGACCCCCAGGGTAGGAGCCTGCAC
>NW_017728943.1:72627054-72670521 GCF_001723895.1 Crocodylus porosus | reverse complement strand
CCTCCTTCTTCCCTTTTTTGAAAATGGAAAACACATTGGCCCTCTTCCAGTCCTCTGGCACCACACCAGAGCACCACGAGTGCTCGTAAAGCTGTGCCCGGGGTCCTGCAATGACCTCAGCTAATTCCCTCAGCACTCTGGGGTGGAGATCGTCCGGACCAGCTGATTTAGATACATCCAGGCCCTCCAGAAGTTCTCTGACTAGATCCTCCCTGACCCTTGGCCTAGGTGCGCATCCCCTGGGGCCCAAGGGGGGCCTGGTGAGGGGGCTGATCCCGTCCCTGCTCAGGAAAACGGAGGCAAAGAAGTCATTAAATAGGTTAGCTTTGTTGTCTGGTGTGACGACCAAATTTCGTAGCATGTCTTCCGGGGCCCCAGGTTACCTAGTACCTTTGTTTTGCCCCCTATGTATTTAAAAAAGGACTTCCTGTTGTCCTTGATCTGGGTAGCTAGTCCCAGTTCCATCTCCGCCTTGGCCTTCCTGACTGCCCCCCTGCATCCCCGAGCAACTGCAATATAGTCCTCCCTGGTGATGGCCCCTCCCTTCCATTGGGTGTGAGCCTCCCTTTTAGCTAGGAGACACTCCCAGATGCTTTTGGTGAGCATTGGAGACTTTTGTGCCCTCCTGCCCCCTTTGATCCGTGCTGGGATTGCCTCCCTTTGGACTCGGAGGATCGCCTCCTTAAGGAGCAACCACTCTTCTTGGACACCTGACTCCCCTCCCGGGACCTCAGTGCTTCCCCGACTATTCTTCTTAGCTCACTGAAGTCCGCCCCCACCATTAAGTCTCTTTCACCTCGACTGCCTTGTATTCTAACAAAGGTGATAAAGTCTATTGTATTGTGGCCTGTTATTTTGCTGTTGTCAGAAACAGGGAAAGTGAGTTAGGGTTGATAGTTCTAGAGGAAAGAGTAGCAATAGAAGTCTCTGCCACTAAGTAGATTTGCCAGCATTGAGTGTATCTAAATTCACAGCTCCCTTGTGGCAGAAGAACCTTTTCTTTCTTCCAAAAGAGTAACATCATACAACTTCTGCCACCATCTGGCAGCTGCCAGGAGGCCTGTGCTTGTGGCAGCCAGAAAACAGTAGAGTGGAGCCACCAGAAACCATACAGGTGTGTTCACACACAGCAGCTTCTGTAATGCTTCCAGCAGGAGGCTTCTAATGTAAGATAAGCTCTAGGTTGCAAAAATGTCTTCTAAGAAGAAATTGGAAGGAGAAGATGTATGTAGCTTGGTGCCCTGGAAAAAGAAACCTGTCAACAAAGACAGAGAAAGAGAGGAAGCAAGCAAGCAGGGGAGTAGTTCAAACAGCAGAGACTTACTTATTAAAATTCAGAGGTCCTTGGTTCAGTTTGTGCAGACAGTCTTTCTAGGAGCGTATATGCATAAGCATCACCTTTGTGTTACAAAAAGTCTCTTGAGTGTGAAGCTGATCGGTGCGTCTGAAAGTTTGTCATGGGAATTCTTTGTAAAAATCCCAGTTTATTATTATGCAGAGTAAAAATAAAGTCTCCCGTTTGCTTTCAAGGGAGTGTAACATTTATTATCCCTTGCTCCTATGATCCCCTTCAAACCAAAAAAAAAAAAAAACCATATTAACACAAATGGCAATTTATTAACTTTCTTTTTAAAATGTCAATTCTCAAAATAAAAGTTTATGAAATTTGCAGTGAAGTATCTAAGTCAGGCTTCTCTTACCAACTCAAGTCTGAGAGAGGGTCCCCAATAATATCTAGGGGATCCTCATTTAGTATCATCAGTGAATATTATCAGTGGTGATGATGATGATGACCACTTCAGTGGTTATGAACTAATAACAGCAGTCTCCACTGCAGTTGTAATTTTGCAGATATGAGCAGCGTTTCATGGATCCTAAATGACTGAAAGCCATCGTCTCCTCAGCAGCGTCTTGAAAACAGGTGGAGTTTAATTACAGTCTTTATTCTAGCTTCCCCAGATGGGCTCTTCCTGATAAGAATGATAACTGAGGACCAAGTTAGTTCCTCTTGCCTTCTGAATAGAGGTCTTGGTTGTGACCATTCTGCAGAACAAAATGCAAAGAGCTGAGGCTGGTTGCAGTTCTTTCACTCCCATGTGCTATTAACGGGAAGCATCAAATCAGATATTCTGAAAAATGTATCTGCTCAGCAAAATATTTTATCATGTTTTCCTTTGGTGTAGACAGAAAGAAAATCTGGCTGCAAATCAGCAACTGATTTGGCCCTTGCCTGTCTTCTTTACTTTGTGTAAAGCCTCTAGATTATGCTGTGGAATGCTTAGCATGGAAGAACTGGAATGCAGGCAGCTCCATACATAGGTACAGCCACCCCATAGGTACAACTGGATCCCACAAAGAGTGAGAAGGATGATTTAGTATCTAGAGTCATAAAAGGAGCTCTGCAGAACCATGGTGTTCTTCAGTCTCAGACGGCTGCTGCAGTTTCCAAATTCCTCCTGGGGTCCTGATGCACTTTGGCATCTCCTCAACCCCTAAGAATGCAGGCTGCAACTGCTGAAACACAGTCAGATCTTTGGTACAGACAGTAGGAGAACTCTCCATTGCTCATTGCTTCAGTCTATTTTTTCCTATTATTTCTTAGATCATTTAGTTCCTCAGCTCTGACATGTATGTGAAGTTGCTTCACTCTTATTCTGATATTACAGCTAGCACAGAAAACCCACAGGAAGATACTATTTCCTGATTTGTCCTGACAGTGTCTCAGGAAGAATGGTGGCCAAAGTGGTTTTCATGGTACAAGGCAAACTCCCATTGGTTTTGTCTGTCAAAGGAAAGTGTTTGTCACAGAAAGCTTCACAGGTTTAGTCCTACACAATTCTTTTTTAGGCAAGTCTTACCTATCACTGGCCTTTCTCTCTCTCTTTCTCTCTCTCAGACACAGCTGTAATCTAACTGCTCCTCCTCCCCAATATTTCCAAGAACCAGCCTATTCTAGCTATTCATAACATTAAAATATTTGTCCAGGCACTTGTCTTCCTCCCTCTAAATCACAGCAAATTCCACCTCCCTGAAACCTGCACTGATCCCTCAGAACCATCAATTCAATGACCACAGCTTCCCTCAGTCTTTCCTCCCCACAAAACACCTCCTTCACACTGAGAGTAATTCTTATTGGACACAGTTCTCTGGTTCAGAATGAAATGAGGCTCTATTGCACAGGCCTGCCCTCCTGCACAGCAAATTCACACTGGTTCTGCTATCTGTGTGTCACTCTGCTTCTTTGAAGGTTTGGATGAAATTTTCTTATTAGAAGACAACATCTAGAAAGGTTTGGCTTTCTCTCATCCATGTGTCATGGAGAAAGAGTATCATAGTTTATTTGACTTTCTAACACACATTCCCACTTCCCAGAAATGTATTAATACAATGGGGATAATAGTGTCTAAGAGTTAACAGCATGATTCACTGCTTTTAACCTGACTGTGCATCTCAGCAAGTTCTTGAAAAATCCTAGGGGACCATCACTGATGACAGGACTCTGTCCCTGCTCCATGTGGCCAGAGAGTTTATTCCTGGCTCAGATAACGCATAGTGTAGACCAGGCATCAGCAACCCCTGGCGCACGTGCCGAGCATGGCATGCAAGACCATTTTGCTCGGTACACCACCACCACCCCAGGCTCTGAGCAGCTGCTGCCAGCCACAGAGCCCAGGCTGCAAGCCTTGCTGCAAGCAGATTGGGCTTTGTGGGCTGGCTGCAGCCGGGAGGCCACGAAGAGTTGCTCCAGGCTTCAGCAAGTCAGCACTCTGGCACCTTCCAAGGTAGACACTGTGGATTTTTTGGCACTCCAGTCAAAAAACGTTGCCTACCCCTGGTGTAGACCCTGCCTGCATTACAGCATCCCTTGCCTCCATTCTAGTATAGGAATCAGTTTCCTTGCTTAAGGCATGCACCCCAAATTTGGAGGGCTAATTTTAGAGAACAGGTGGATGTGGTATGTGAATAAATACAGTATTATTGTCCTACCAAACTTTATGGCCATGTTGATCCCTATTTAGATATTGTTCTAAAAACCATACCGTATTATTTGATGGTCCTATTCAAAGGTCACCAAGGATTCAAGTAGTCCAGCATCTGCTTCTGGTTTCCATACAATTCTCCTCCTAGTCCAGAATGTCCTGCCACTGCGATCACAAAATCAAGAGTTGTAGAAAAGCAGGGCTGAAAGGGATTTCATCAGATCATCCAGTCCAGCAGGGTCTCAAGGCAGGATCATCCCTGACTAAACCATCCCACCCAAGTGTCTGCTTAACTTGTTATTGAAAATTTCCAGAGATACAGATTCCATAACCTCTCACATAGTCTGTCCCAATGCTTGACCACCCTCATAATCAGAAAGTTCTCCGTAATCTGCAATCTAAGTTTCCCTTGCTGCAGTTTGAGGCCTTTGAGGCAATTTATAATAAGATTAAGAGAGCTGTGTGCAGGAGAGGTCAGCTGTTTGGCTACAGCTGTACATTTAAGAATAGCCCAAGTAGGCAGAAATAGCTTAGCAAGAATTTGGATTGAGTTCTGAATCAACACCCTTGTCAAGGTATAACCTTATTATAAATTATAAACCTTATTATACATTATAAATTATAAACTTTATAAATTGATTTCTTACCACAAAAGACATGGTGAACCTGTAGGTCTACTATGATAAAAAGGTGCATGGAGGGTGACATGAAAGAAGGTACATGGAACATCATGAGTGGAATGTCTTCCATTCAGACCCAACATTTTACAACTGTCAAGACTTCAACACCTTTAAATCTTGCATCAGACAAAAACTCTGATTTAGCCGGATCTTGAACCCCAGTCTGGATCAAGATCTAATGACTACCTCTTGGAATCATCTCTCAACAATTTGTTAGAGAAAGTCTGATCATTTTTTCTTTATTTTAATGAGGTTAACTACCGTCTTGGACAGTTACAGCATAATCCTACTCTATGTATTAGGCATGTAAGTATGAGTCTATTTCACCCTGTGCAAGTCCATGAAAATCCTTTAATACATCTACTTCTGAAACCCACTGTCATGTGGCACTTAAGACTATGTCACAAAAAAGAAGTGAGGAGTAAGATCCTCCTCAGAGACATGAACAAGGTGGTTGGACTTGATGTTCTGCTCAGGTCCCTTCTGACCATACCAAATATGAGACCATGAAACTATGAAATAGCATTAAGTCCACTTACCACTTAATGGGCGCATCCAGACAAACCCACACGTGTGTTTCCCTGGCGACAAACAGCAGCACTACAATATGTGCCTGTGCTACTTGTGCCCATGGCACACCCGTGCCTGTGTGCTCTGTTAAACAAAAAGTTGCCCCCGGGTGGGATAGGGGAAACTGGGGCCAGCACCTAGGCTGGCCCTAGCAGCCTTACCTGGAGTCCTGGTGGCCTCCCAGGGCTCCAGCAGTGGAGACCCAGAAGCAGGGAGCTTGGCCAGCAGCCGTGGTGTGGCTCCAGCCAGCCAGGCTCCAGTTTCAGGTGGGGCACACTGATGCCACATGTGCCATCCCTCCTTTTTCCTCTGCAGGTTTTTTTGACACCAGGATCTCCCAGTGTCAAAAAAACACAAACCACACTGTTAGGGTAATTTGTCATATTTTATGCTTTAAAATTTAACCTGCTTATAGAGTGGTAAATTATAGCATAGTTTAAACTTTTTTATATATATTCAGCTTTATTTAATTATTGCTTAAGTTTTGTATGGCCTTATTAACTTTTATTTTGTTTATTAGCTGGCCTGGGGTTGTTTTTGTAGAGCTCATAGTGCTCATTATATCTTTTCTTTTTTATCACTGTGAGTTCTTTTAACACAATGTAGTAAAGGCCTTGTTACCAGCTCCAGTTAACTGAACTTGGCACTAACCAACTGAATCAGATGGATGAAAGGACTGGATATATTAATGAAAGGTGATAAGGGAGACCAATAGACAATGCCCAAAGTAAGACACTAAAAAACAGCCAAATGAAGAGCTGTGTTTGTAATGGATCTGTTAGACAAAGGTGTATGCTGATGGGATAAAGATGGGCAGTTGCTGACTGCAGAGAAACCAATCCGAAAGCAGAATCATCAAAGGAGTGAAGTTGAAGAAAAGCCTAAAAGGGGGCAGCAAGAAAGTTTGTTGTTGTCATCCTCATAAATCCAGCCTTCAACATCTGTCTGGACCGTCCCAGCCCACGACGTACCCTTTGCTTCCAGGAACCGAATGACCATCTTTTCTGTTAAGCAAAGTACCACCTGGGATTGGGTAACATTATTGTACTGAATGTTTTTCTCTCTCTCTAAATATAGAAACTGCTAAAATAATACTTGTTGTACTAATAAAGTTAGACTTTGATTTCAGGACACTGAGTTCTCTGCATTCATATTTCACATTCCTTTTAGGTGTTAACTGTGCATTAATGATCCCTTAGCACTATCTGGGGGGCAGTGGTGCTACCAAGACTGCAAGTTAGGGGCATGGGGAATGCATGCATGTGTGGTCTGTACAGTGTGCAGTGCTACAGGCAGGTCTGCAACGCTGTATGCCGCATGTGCACATTCATCAGGATACACTCAGTAGGTAGAATAGAATCTAGCCCTTAGTTTCTACACATGTTAATAGACTTGTGTTTTATCTTAAGACCCTACATACTGTAGACAGTTTATTGCTTTTAATATTAATAATCAGAATCACAGTCATCATCTTGTTCCTTAGAATGGCTGGAATCTAACAGAGTGGGCCCTTTCCCAATTAACTTATCTTTAAGTCCTGAGATATCTAGTAGGTGGAATAGGATCTTGATTGAAATGGAGAAGACAGACTGTAGAGTGTGGGGAAGAGTATAATATGCAGCTATAGAGGGAACAGTATGATGACAGTAAATGGCTACAATTCTTTTTGAAGTTTTTCAGTTAGAAAAGAATAAATTTAAAGTGGAAGTGAAGGATGAGGGAATTCCACTAAATTCTTTGTCTTTGGTTACTTTTTCACTCTAAAGGAAGTATGTTGTTCCTAAATCTGTCTCTTTTTTCACAAGCAGAAATAAAACAAGGGTTCTTGAACTATGTTTACTGAGCTGTTTTGAAGCCCCTAACTTGATTTGAGTGACACTTTAAAAAAAACTCCCTTTTATTCATAATTTAATTGCAAAATTCAGATTAAAGGGACACTCATTTAGTTTAGTCCCTACGCTTAGATCTGAGAATCAGAAGGTTCTAATTTTATAGAACTGTCACTAGGGTTTTTAAAAAGAAAGCCTTCATCCAAAGCCACTTTTTTCCCCCTAACATTTTTATTTACCAATCATTTTTAATCCACAGATCTGTAGAAATCATATTGCAGTAAATAGAGGTAAAATGACTTCCCCCAGTCACTGACATAGGAATTTTATGATTTTGCCAGTCTGACAGTCCCAAGTTCCCAAGATACAGCAAGAAATGTGAATTGCTTGATAACAAAATTATCCTAATCCCTTACCCATACTGATACCAGCAGGCATTTTCAGGAAGCAAGGTATGTTGAGGGTAGATTAGAGAATGTTCTTTGCAGAAACACCCAAGGTAACTGCACTTGGTAGCTCCAGAACTGGAGAAAACAATACAACCATGTCAGTGAAGTGCTGTGCCCAGTCTAATTCATTCCACAGAGAAGCAGGGCTTCTTAGTTCATGCACAGTGCTGCAGCTTCATGACTTCCAGTTCCTCGGCTAACAGAGCCATCTCCACTGTCTCTGCATGGTACTGTCTTCCACTATGTAGATTCTGTTACATGAGCAAACAGATTTGCAGCTAGCCCAAGAATATCTCTGTGTAGCACTGCACCAGGCTGTGTAGACTCACCATGTATATTCTAGGTCTGATGATCTGAGGGAATATGACCCAGCAGGGAACGAGGCAAAAAAATTCAAAATTCTATTTATTGAGAAGTGGGAGGATGCTGAGAGGGGAAAGGCTGAAAGAAACAGTGGGAGGAGAGGGCCAGTAGCTGAAAGGTGTGCCAAGAAGATGGCCAAAGCACTAGGAACCTGTGCCTCTTTTTGGAGGGTGGGTGTGCTTTATTAGGACTGATTGCCAGTATTCAGAATTAACTTGGTATCTGTGGACACTTAACACACATGCAGGGAGGCTGCTCTGATGTGTTGTAATTCCAGCACATTGGAGCAGACTGCCGGAGCATGGAAATTACCGCTCTCCAGCAGACTCCAGTGTCATGTGTAACAGCATCTCCACGCTGAAAAATGGCAGCGGGGCATTTTAACTAAAGCTCATTCAATGACCTTTAGTTCAAAGTGCCCCACCACCATTTTTCAGCATGGGGACGCTGATACACATGCCACTCCGGACGCTTTTAATTAAAGCGCCTTCCCCACCTCCCCAAGCACATCTATAAATACCCTGTGTGGCAACAATCTCATTCAAATAGTAGTTGCACCCAGTGGTATGACAAACAGAGTTAGTGCCCGGGGAAAACCTTGCAAAATAGTGCAGGGCAGCACTGGCTCCCAGAGTTTGCTGGGGAGTAGAGAGAAGGGGAGGAGAGGGCACATGGGTTCTGACACTGAAGGCGGGTGTGCAAATTCCGATGAGGGGGAGGCAACAGGGAGCACCACACTGGTTGCAAGAGTAAGGAGGGGGACTCACTGCTTCTGAGACCTGGGGGGCTGAGTTCCCAGGGCAAGGGGGGAAGGACACATGGGTTCCAAGAGAAGGGGCTGCAGTTCCAAGAGCGGGGCCGGGGAAGCCAGTCTTATCCCCCTTACTCTGGCCCACCCCTAGATATGCTACTGGTGGCATCCTGTTCTGTTCGTTCTTTCTTAACTTGCAAATATCCACACAACACCCCCTCCGCCTTCTCTAAGCAGGATCTATTACTGTCTGTAAGCCTTTGTTTATTAAATTGCACCCAAATAATGTAAGGATTAAGTGTCCTCAGCCAACAAGGAACTCCGTGAACAGTATGCCTTGACAAGGGTGTTGATTTCAGCAGAACTCAAGCCAAATTCTTGCTAAGCTATTCATTCTGCCTACTTGGGCTATTCTTAAATGTAGAGCTGTAGCCAAACAGCTGAACCCTCCTGCACACAGCTCTCTTAATCCCACCGCATCAACTAGCCTTGCCTCATACCCTTGCTTATCTTGGTTAGCCTGGTTCCCACCTCAGGTTCATGATTCTCAGATTATAGGTAGTCTGGCTTCTGGCCTCTGCCTGCTTCCTAGTTCCTGGCTCTGGCTCTTGGCCCCTCAGTTGGCCTTCTTAGCTGCTGTCAGTGACTCCTTGCTTAGGCAGAGGCCTGGTAGCCTAATTCCTATTTCTTGCTCATGGCCCTTGTATTGGCATCGCAGTCTCCAGTCCACCATTGGACAAAACTATCCACATTTCTTAGCCTTGACAGTTTGTGCAGCCCACACACCTTTTCGTTGTCTTCACAATGGGCTCAACACAAGCCCAAATATTTGTGGCTAACCCTATTGCCCCCCTGCAGATTTATAAGATCAAGTCAGATCCCTGAAAATGCGAAACACTGCGCTGGAGGCAAAAGCCACACTCAATCAGGAGCCCCAAACCTAGGATGCCATTACCAGACAAATTCAATGGCTATGTCCACTGGTTCCAAAGATTCACAACCCAGTGTCTCTTTTCATTCATGCTGCATCCCTAGGCATGTGAGCAAACAGCAATCAGCCTGTTGTCAGAGAACACCTACAACTGGGCTTCTTTGTAAGCCTGAAAGCCACCGTAGCAAAATGCTTAGCATAAGCAATGTAATTTTGTGCTTCGACACAACTAATGCCACTGACTAAAAGCAAAGCAGTGAGTCACAGTGTAAGATGACCTCTTTATAACCTGTGTCAGCAAGAAAGTTAGAAGAGGAATAGGCTAGACAACAGGATATAGACAGCATCCTGACAAGAAGACAGCCATGGTAAAATGTAATTGGGGAACATTTATGACATGACCATATATTGCATCTGTTGGAAGGCTCACATAAGAATATCTACATTGACTGTTAAGGCTTGCTTAGAAGTTTAGTGTTGTATTTAAAGTCTTGCTTAACATTAATATTGCTTACACGTTCAACAAATTAGGATTTGAGTCCAGAATAGCCTCGTTGATCATTTCATTTCCATTCACCCCACCCCTTACCTAAATTTAGTACGTCATCCCCACATCAGAAATTCAATCTTCCCATGGACCTGTTTGAAGAATTACTCAGGGTCACAGCCACCATCTTCAAAGACAAAAAAAGCCCATGCACCGCTACAGGCTGCAAGCTAACTAGCTAAGCAGCAGCTCTGCAAAAAAGGGCCTGGGGGTTACAGTGGACAATAAGTTGGATATGAGTGAACAGTGTGTCATTGTTGCCAAAAAGGCTAAGAGGATAGTGGGCTGCATTAGTAGGAGCGTTGTCAGCCAACCAAAGGAAGTAATTATTCCCCTCTGTTCTGCTCAGGTGAGGCCACATCTGGAGTACTGTGTCCAGTTTTGGGGTCTCCATTACAGAAAGGATGTGGACAAGTTGGAGAGAGTTCAGAAGAGGACAACGAAAATGGTTAAGGGACTGGGGCACAGGGGGCGTTTATACATGTGCTCCAGGAAGCAGGGGAGGGGGGAGTGTTTAATTAAAGTACATCCAAGAACCACTCCAATGAAAGCATCCAGAGCGTCACATGTATCACCATAGGTGGCAGAAGGCCAGGGCTAACAGGGTTTAGCCCCTACAAATTCAGAGCAGCGGGTAGGGCCACAAGGAAGCCCAGCCACAGACTCCAGGCAGCTGCAACAGGGGTGGGGAGGGGCATGCACGCAGCAGTGAAGGAGGGAGTGGGGCTGGGGCTGAGGCCGCACAGCCAGAGTGAGGCACGGCATGGAGCCGTGACCAGTTATCCAGGGGCACAACTCCTGCTGCTGTGCACACCCCTGGAAGGCATGGGGGGAGTGTGCCCCCGGATCTGCACATGGGGCACAGACACGCTGCCACTGTGGGCAAGGGTCCAGGTGGTGCCAGGCTCTTACCAGCAGAGGGCTGGGCCAGGCTGTGCTTGGGGCAGGCAGTGGTGGCACTGGGAGGGAGGCTGTGTGTGGAGGGTTTCAGCCATCCCAAAATTTGCCATAGCCTACCCCTTAGTCCCCACCTCCTAGCACTGCTGCTGCCCATGCACAGCGCTGCCCAACCACCCCACCACCAGGAAGAGCTTGGTGCAACCCCCCAGCCCCAGCACACAGCAGCAGCCCACTCCACCCCACAAGCAGATCTGGTACACATGGCCCCCATGCCCTCCAAGGGTATGCACAGCAGCAGGAGCCACCCCCCCCCCAACCTGTGCTGGACACCTCCTGGACAACCCACTTATGGCTCCATCCTGCACCCCAGCCCAGCTGTGCAGGGCCTGCCCCAGCCCCACTCCCTCCCCCACCACCATGGTGGGGGGGTGCATATCAAGGCCCCAGCAGTGAGAGAGGGAGCAGGGCACAGGCAGGAGCAGGGGCTGGGGTGAGTGGGCCCTGGCTGGGCTGGGTGGTGGGACAAGCGGAGGCCTGGGGAGCACGTTTTCCCCCAATCTCTGCATGGGGCAGAGGCAGCTGCCACTGTGTGCTAGGCTTTTATCCTTGCTGCAGCTGCCCCAGGAGTGGCCAATGCCATGCGCTTGCCACCGCTGGGCTGTGCTGTGCCCCCTGCCCACCAGGCAGCGGGACACACATGTCATCATGTAGCTTTTGGGGCGCCAGGGCTCAAAGCCCAGTACACAGCAGCAGCCACCTCCACCCCACACAGATCAGGGGGGCACATGCCCCTGGGCCACCACTTGTTTCACCACCCAGCCCAGCCAGGGCCCCACTCACCCTAGTCCCTGCTCCTGCCTGTGCCCTGCTCCCTCCCCCACTGCTGGGTCCTCAATCTGCACCCCGCCCCCCGGCCCTTTCCCCTCCCCTTGCCCTGCTCAGGGCCCCCAAATAGTTTTTTCTCCCTCCACCTATGCTCTGCACTGAAAAATGGCAGCAGGGGAACTTCAACTAAGGCTCATCAAATGAATTTTCGTTAAAGCACCCTCACTGCCATTTTCAGCACGGGGCCGCTGATACATATGACACTGGAGTTTGCTGGAGCATGGTAATTACCACGCTCCAGCAGACTCAATTAATCAAGTCTACTCCAACGTGCTGTAGTTACAGTGCATCAGAGCAGCCTCAATGCACTTGTATAGGCATCCATGACTTCTGAGGAGAGACTAAGGGAACTGGGCTTATTTAGTCTGCAGAAGAGAAGACTGAGGGGGGATTTGACAGAAGTCTTTAACTACCTGAATGGTGGTTCCAAAGAGGATGGAGCAGGACTGTTCTCAGTGGTGGCAGATGACAAAACAAGGAACAGTGGTCTCAAGTTGCAGCAAGGGAAGTTTAGGCTGGGTGTTAGGAAAAACTCTCCCACTAGGAGGGTGGTGAAGCAATGAAATGGGTTACCTAGACAGGTGGTAGAATCTGCATCCTTGGAGGCTTTTAAGGCCCAGCTCAGCAAAGCCCTGTCTGGGATGATCCAGCTGGAGATGGTCCTGCTCTGAGCAAGGAGTTGGACTAGATGACCTCCTCAGGTCTCTTCCAACCCTAATTTTCTATGATACTATGATTTTCAATGATCTGAACCATTCAAATACAGCCAAAGTTTCCCAACTCAGGAAGCTCGACCCAGGAAGCCACTTATTATGCTATGGTCAAGAGCAGAGAATCAATCAGAAGCAATCAACTTGGCTCACCACCTTCATCAAGCTCAACAAAAATTGAAAGAACACTTCACTTCTGCCAGTTTTAGTGAAAGATTGTTGGATGGATGTCACCAGGAAACACCAGTCTTTATTGTAAGGGATAAAATTTGGCTATCAGCCCAAAATATAAAATTTACCCCGCTGACCTACCTAAGATCCTTCCCAGTCCAAGAGCAAATTAGCACAGCGATCTATAGAATAAAACAATGCACCCCTATATGGGAGTCCATTTCTGGGCCACTACAACCCTCTACCACCATGTGACCAAGGTGAAGGAGATTCCAGTCTTCAAAAAAACAGAGAAAGAAGCTCTACTGTTTTATTGACTAGGAAGGTTAGTGCCCAAAGGAATGTACCTAGGATCCTACAGAAAACATGCATACACCCAAGTTGGTAAAATAAATTAAATGGGCCCACCATGAAATACCTGACCAAAGATGCCTGGGAGCAACATTCAAAAAGGAAAAAATGGTGGTGTTGTAAGAGTTAAGTCATTTCAGCCTGCAAGGAGTTCTTCCAAATTGTACTTTGGTGAGCTGGTTGTCTGAAAATAAATTCAAGACCACTCCCTGCTATCTGAATCTGTCTGCCTGAAAAACTGAGTGATCCTTCTTTAACGATTGCCCAAGCCCCACATATTTGCTGTACAATGCATAATCAGTCTGGAAGCTGCTTGCTGTTTCTGTGTAACTCCTAATCTGGTCCCTTTTACCTGCTTGGCTGAGTCCTCTTTTCCTTTTCATCCAGTTTCTATCTCTGGTTTCTGATCCTCAGAGTGCATTTGGACAGTAGACCTCTGGCTTCCAGTTTCTGACCTCCTTCTAGTTTCCCAGCTCTTATTTCTCACTCTTGACCCTAGGATTGACATCTTGGCTACTGACCTCAGGCTCTAGTTTTGACTACCAGATAGATCTATCCATATCCCTGTGCTCATACAAAGGAACCATGAAAAACTGGGCATCTCAATAGTTACATAAAGATTTATGGTGAGGGTCTGCATCTGTTTTACTAGAGTGCATTTACAATACTCCTGTTTATACCTTAATCTTTACTGTGCTATTTAGCTATTGCACTTCTTGTTTGTTGAAGTGGCTGGCTTCTGTTGGATGTGGTGGGTACAACACTCATATCAAGAAATGTTGGAGGGGTGTTTACACATATGGTACGTAACACCACTTGAATGCCAAAATAGTAGGGCCGTGCAAATAGACAACTATTCGATTCGGATTCAGCCAATTCAGATGCCAGAGATTTGATTCAGAGATCTGAATTGTTTTTCCAATGTGATTTGGCCAAATCTTTTCTGAATCGATATTGAAGCTCTGAATTGATTCAAAAGCCAAAGGCTTACAGCAATTTGATTCAGATTTGTAGATTCGGCCTCCAAATCAGCTGAATCATATCTGAATTGATTGCACGGCCCTACAAAATGGGGATAGCTAAGAGGGGAAAAAACTAAGGGACATGTTTTAGACAGTTTAGAAACTGACTGGTATGGGGAAAATTATTTGAAAGGATGGAGTAGGGAAGTGGTAAGCTATGTATCTGGAAAAACAGCGACCTATTTGTGTATTATTTTGTTATAGTTAGTCCGTTTATTTCATGTGCACTTAATGACCCAACAGTATTGGCATGCTACTGTTAGATGACAGTCTGCCAATTTCTGCTGCTCTTATTCTGTGTTGGTGGTTGCACTCGCTGCCCTGATAAGTTATAAATAATTAACTAGGAAACTCTATGATACGCAACCCAAGGACACAAGGATTACCCAAGCTGTTTTTGCAATTACAAACTGTTACATTGGGACACTGAGAATGTATCTTTAACAACTGGATTATGTACTTGGTGTTCATAGGTTGATTTTTATACATATTAGGCCTGTGCTAAGCGGCTAGTATTGTCTTCAGAGTTGGCCAATTCGGAGGGCAGTGATTTGATTCAGCGATTCAAAACACTGTCCCAAATTGATTCTGCTGCCGCCAAATTGGCCGAATCTCAAATCAAATGGACCCCATCCCCCACCCATTCTCCCAGCCCCATCAATGGCTGCCTCACCCAGCTCCAGTGTCCCGGCTCTTAAAAAAACAAAAAGCCATGCATTCACTGGTTCTCATCAGGTGGGGGGGATCCCCACTGCCCCACACTGTCTGGGGAGCTCTACCACGAACACTCATCCCTCGCTTACTCTCCCAGCCCCACTGCCCCCCCCATTGCATGGCTGCCCAACCTGGCCCCAGCGTCCCGGCTCTTTAAGAAAAAAAAAAGCCCCGCTCCTGCCAGGCAGAGGGGTAATCCCTGCTGCCCCCACTGTCCCACACTGTGCAGAGGCTCTCTGCCACAAGCCCCCAGAAGCTCTGATGGCTGCTACAGCAACCGGTGAGTACAGGGCTTTTTATTTTCTTTTTAAAGAACCAGGATCTGGGGCTGGGCAGGGCAGCCATTGATAGGGCTGGGAGAGTGGGCAGGTGTTGGGGGGTGTTCAGGGGGGGCTGGGGGAGCAGACAGGGGATGGGACCTGGCAGGGGTCCCCCCCCATGGTCCCCTCCCCCTGCTCCAGCCCCCTCCTCCACATGCTACTTACCAGCATGGAGTCCAGGTCCAGATCCCTGCAACAGTGAGTGGGGACTGCCCAAATCTCCAAAGCTCTTCAAATCTTTTCCAAATTGATTCGGAGAGCTTTGAATCAATTTAGACCATTTATTGGTCTCCTGATTCAATTTGGATTCAGGGATTTGGCCACCAAATCAGGCCAAATCACTTCTGAATTAAATCAGCACACAACGCTTCACACAGCCCACACTGATTCAGTGCTATATATTTAAAATGTACCCATGGGGAAACTCCAGCCATGCCTGTACTGCCTCTCTGCTGAGCCTGAGACTACTGCTGAGAAACAAACTCTGTGCACTTGCACTTTCAAGCAATTATGCTTTCTGTCAGAGGGGAGCCTGAGGGTGAAACTGAGGCATGAGCTCAAGGTTTTTCTAAACCATCTAACCTACCTAGTTGATTGGCTCCACTTCAGTCACAAGAAAAGCAGTAGCAAATAGCTGAGGCTTGTTTCCTGGGGGTGGTCCTGGGCTCAGAAGAGAGGCATTACAGACATGGCCTCCATCACCTGCCTCAAACTCAGCTGCTTTATTAATATGCAAGAAAAGTCTATCCCGTCTCAGAGGAAAGGCAGCAAAAGGGCACAGCAGCCTTTGTGGATCTCCAGGGAACTAGCAGACCTCCTGTGTCTTAAAAAGAAAGACTTACAAAGGATGGAGGAATACTCTGCTCTGGTCCGGACTGCAGAGAGCAAACCAGGAAAGCCAAGGCTGCAATGGAACTCCAGCTAGCTACAAATATCAAGGAGAATTGAAAGTCCTTTTTTAGATATGTGGGGAGCCAGAGGAAAAGCAAGGGCAACATTGGACCCCTGCTAAACCAGATGGGACAACTGACAACCAATGCCCATGAAAAAGCAAATTTGCTAAATGGGTACTTTGCATCAGTTTTTCACCAGTCCCATGGGGCACCCCTGCCCACTGTGGGTCAGGGAGTCCCAGATGAGCAAGACTCCTTACCTTCCATCAAAGCTGACCTTGTGAAGGAACACCTTAACAGGCTGGATACCTTCAAGTCAGCCGGCCCTCACGGTTTACACTCAAGGGTACTCAAGGAGCTGGCAAGTATCATAGCCCAGCCCCTGGCACAGATCTTTGAGAACTCCTGGTGCTCTGGTGAAGTGCCTGATGACTGGAAGAAGGCCAATGTGGTGCCGATCTTCAAGAAAGGGAGGAAAGTAGATCCGGAAAACTACAGGCCCATCACCCTGACCTCTATCCTGGGGAAGGTCTTGGAAAAGATTATCAAAGAGGCCATCCTTAACAGCCTGGCCAATGGCAACATCCTGAGTGATAGCCAGCACACGTTTGTTGCGGGTAGGTCTTGCTTGACCAATCTCATTTCCTTTTACAACCAGGTGATCTATCACCTGGTGACCTGGACAAGGAGGAAGAGATTGATGTGACCTTGACTTTAAAAAAAGCTTTTGATCTGGTATCCCATGATCACCTCTTGGCAAAACTGGCCAACTGCGGCCTCAACCTCACCACAATCCACTGGCTGGGGAATTGGCTCCACAGCAGGACTTAGAGGGTGGTGGAAGTCAATCATCTTGGTGTGCAGTGAGCAGTGGGGTCCCTCAAGGCTCTGTCCTAGGGCCTATACTTTTGAACATCTTCATCAATGATGTAGATATTGGTGTCAGAAGCGGGCTGGGCAAGTTTGCCAATGATACCAAACTCCGAGGTAAAGCATCCACAACTGAGGACAGGAGGGTGATCCAGGCAGATCTTGACAGGCTGATGAAATGGGTGGATGAGAACCTGATGGTGTTTAACACTGAAAAATGCAAGGTTCTCCACCCTGGGAAGAAAAACCTGCAGCATCCTTATAGGCTCAGCAGTGCTACACTCATTAGCACTACAGATAAAAGGGACTTGGGGGTCATGACTGATGCTGTGTCTAGCAAAGCGAGCAAAACGCTGGCTTGCATCCATAGATGCTTCTCAAGCAAATCCCGGGACGTCATTCTCCCTTTGTACTCGGCCTTGGTGAGGCCGCAGCTGGAGTACTGTATCCAGTTTTGGGCTCCACAATTCAAAAAGGATGTGGAGAAGCTTGAGAGAGTCCAGAGGAGAGCCATGCACATGATCAGAGGTCAGGAAAACAGACCTTATGAGGAGAGGCTGAGTGCCATGGGACTCTTCAGCCTGGAAAAGCACAGGCTTAGTGGTGATCGGGTGGCCACCTATAAGTTTATTGGGGTGTTCACCAGGATCTGGGGGAATGTCTGTTCACCAGAACCCCCCAAGGGATGACAAGATCAAACAGTCACAAACTCCACTGTGACCAATTCAGGCTGGACATAAGGAAGAACTTTACTGTCCGAGCCCCCCAGGTGTGGAATAGACTGCCACCGGAGGTGGTTCAAGTACCCACTTTGAATGCCTTCAAGACACATTTGGATGCTTATTTTGTTGGAATCCTATGATCCCTGCTGACTTCCTGCTCCTGGGACAGGGGGCTGGACTCAATGATCCTCTGGGGTCCCTTCCAGCCCAAGTGTCTATGAAATACTGAACCTCCACAAAGAAACAAAAGGAGTGTTTACCCTGTTGTTTTTTTATTGTGAAGGCTGGATGGGACGTGAGTTTTGACCCAAAGCAACACTGACAGGCTGTTTTATCCATCTACATGGTATAGCTAAGAAAACGAATCATACTATAAATAACTCATTCAGAAAAGTTTTTTTTTTCTGTTTGCAGTCTGACAAATAAACTATACTTTTCTGCAGTGTTTTTGGTTTTTTTAAATGTTGTGCCAAACTCCTTCTATTGAACAATTCTCGATCTATAGATACTTCAGAAGCAAACTAAGTGTTTGCTATTTGTAATTCACTAGTGTTTTAAGTAGTTGTGATTGGCCATATGGTATTGTGTTCCTTGACTTGGGGTGAGACTAACTCTTAACAGTTGCCAGCAGGACGTCTCCACCCACTTTACTGGCTTCCACCTGAATACCAATTAAATTCAACAACCTTGTTCTGCTTCAAAGCCTTCACTGGGTTGAGGCAGGACCTCTTTCCACACTAGGCCTCTCAGAACTTTTGTATATCAAATGAACAGGAGAACATCCCACCTGTTATTTAAGTTTCTATATTACACTTACAATTGTACCTAGGCCTTTAAGAATGTCAGTGAGATTCATGACAGCAATAAACAGGACTTTCTTGGTTATTGGCCCATGGCTTTTGAATACCCTTCTAGAAAGGATTATAAAGGCTTGTATCAGTATTAGTAGGCAACCATTGATCCTTTGGGACATGGCAGTGGCAACGCATAGAGGGTGCATGGGGGTGCACGTGCATGCCCTGAAAGCACTGGTGTACTCCCTGACAGCCAGCATTCCCCACTTAGGCGATGGGCAGGGTGGGCAGGCAAAAGCACCGGAGGCCCCTACGTGAACTCTGAGCAGGGAGTGGGGGTGCCAGGAGAAGCAACCCCCACAGTTCCCCCATGGCCAATCACACTGGCTGGGATGCCCCACTGACTCAGGAGGCACCAGTTGCCCATGGGTCATGGTGTACATGTAAAAGATCTAGTCAAGTGCCTGACGAATCCACTTGTATGGAGTCCTGTGACCATCACACAAGGACTTTAACGTACACTCCTAGGCAAGAGTATGGAGGAGTGGAGGCTGCCCAAGACCTACTATCCCTGCTTTAAACTATTGAGACAGAATCCAAAGGCCAGACTGAGTCCAGATGCTTAGTGCCTTGATGTTTGTAGCTTCTGCCAGAGAACAACGATATGAACTGCTTCTGACTGCCTAGCAAGGGCACGTTTCTGTCAGGTTGATGTCCCTTAACCTTTCTCCAACCAAGGCAATGAGGGCTAGGGTTTTAAGGCACCCTATATACTCACCTTTCTCTGAAGGTTGCAATATTGTGGTTTTTTACAGGAACTACCCCATCACGAGTAGCCCCACACATCGTCACCAGGACCGACAGTCAAATGCAATTTGCACTCATATCAAGGACTATCAGCTCCTATTCTAATCACACATATGTGTTTTATATTAATATGTAAATGTTGTGTGTTTAAAAGAATGAAGGTTTCATATTTATGCTAATCTGGGAATAGACATCCCATAATGCTGAAAGGATTATGTTAAGAGCTGAGTTGATCTTTGTATGACTTTAGACTTCCAAAATAGACTAATATTATAAAAGCCTTAGTCCGTCTGTCTGTCTGTCCATAACGCTTTATTCACACTCTGGTTGGTTGTCTCAGCAGCCAATCACAATGCTTACTGAAACAACCAGACAGAAGCACCGCCTTGACAGTTGGAACTGAGGAGTTGGAACAGGGGGGTGAGGCTAGCACCACTGGCCTCACCTCCCACCCCCCCACCCCCCGGCCCCTCAGCCCCTGCTGTCATGGTGGCATCATCCCTGCCATCCCCCAACACAGCCGAAGTGGGTGGGCAAGGCCAGCGGGGCTGGCTTTGCCCCCTCTCCCTGCCCTGTTCCTTGGAGAGAGAGGGACAAAGGAGGGGGTAGGGAATAGGCCCAGACCCAATGCAGCAGGGGGCAGCGGGGAGGGAGGACTGGGGGAAACAGGGCTGGATGAAAACCAGGGGTGGGCCAGACATGGGGCTCTATCCCCGCCCATTCCAGCCATGATAGCAGGGACTGAGAGGCCAAATCAGGTCAGCAAGGCCAGCAGTGCAGGCCTTGTCCCCACTCCCCAGCCCTTCAGTCCCTGCTGTCATGGTGGCGCCATCCTCGTCATTGCCCTCTGCCTCTGCACCACTGGCCTTGCCCCACTGCTCCAGGCCCTCAGTCCCCGCTGTCATGGTGGGGCTGTCCCCACTGTTCCCCAGCAAGTCCGGAGCAGGGGGGCAAAGCCAGCAGTACAGTGCTGGCCTTACCCCTCTCGCCGGCCCTGCTTCTTGGAGGCAGAGGGGGAAGGAGGTGGGGAGCAACAGGCAACACAGCATGGGGGAAGTGGGGAACAGGGGGAACAGGGTCAGACAAGAAGTGGGGCTGGGGCGAGATGCATCCCTGCCCACCCCACCCATGACAGCAGGGGCTAAGGGTGGGCAAGGTGCAGGGAGGATGTGGGGGGGTAGAAAGGGGACATGGGGCCAGAGGTAGAGCAGAAGTAGTGTGGAGTGTTGAGTGGCAGCACTCCATCCTTGCCCCCCCACCTTCATACTTGATGGGCAAATGGCTAGTCTAAGATAGATTTAGAAAATTCAGATGGATGTTTAGTGATGTTTGCTAGCCATGTGCTATATTAGAATTTACATAGTACTATATATATTTTGGAATGTGCTAAACTTTTACCATGTAAGAAGCTGGAAGTAATTGGTTTTTGAGGCTCTAATATATGAAACAGCTTAGTGATTAATGGGCGCATTTACACAAGATGGTTTGAGTACAGTAGACTAATTCTAGTTTGCACAGTGGGCAAAACTCATACTAACGCACTAATGTGCAGTAGATTTAGTATACTGCACATTAATATCACAAAAAGACCGTTCTTTTTCACTAATGCACAGTAGTACCGATTACGGCACATTAAGTTAGTACCTGCCATTACAGGTGCTAAACTTAATATGCTGTAATTACAGTGCATTAATGAATGTATAGATGCACCCAATGCGTTGTAAACTACTATAAATAATGGAGCTTTCAACAGTGTATGAAGCTTGCTTCATGAATTGCTGCAGCCACTGCAACAAATGTAGGATAGATAATTTTAACATTATAATACTGATTGATTAATTAATAATTTATTAATTTTGATAGTCAAACCAATGGGGCTCAATCAGTTTGGTTTTCTGAACCATTTCTTATAAATAAATAGCAGATAATCTCCAGGCCACAGACCTCACTACCTTTGCCTCCCTCTCTTTGTTGTGGAGACAGCAGAGAAACATCTATTAACATTAATATGCCTAAACAGTGGACTTGTGAAGTTTGGGCTGTTTTGGGGGTTGGTTTTTTTTTTTTTTGGAAATGCTCAAATTCCATGGTATAGACCCTGTAGAAGATTAGGGGGAGCCCTGAGGAAACATTCTTTGCTCATCCCCATTTTCCCAGCCCCTGGGAACCGTGAGGTTTTTCTGGACTGGGATGCATACTTGTGGTGGCCGTGGTTGGGTAGCAAGCAAACCAGCTCCAATGCTGTTCTCCAGAGAGACCCTGGGGTAGGGTCAAAAACACAAGAGGTGAGGACCTCACACTTATCAGCTCCATCTAGGTTAGGGGGCAAACAGCCCCAGTGGAGTTGGGACAGGCTGAGGAGACACTCCAGGTCATGGAACAGCTGGCACAGCCCTGGTCTGGCATCCAAGAGGATGCCCTAGGGTCCGCTGGAGAAAAAGGTCCTATCTAGGACCATGGAAACTGGGTGAGGCAACTCGAGTGGCTCAGGGCTCTGAGAAAGGAAACACCCAATCCCAATTCGACTTAGATGATTCATTCTGACACAGGAAGGACAAACAACAGCAGGCAAGTAGAAGCCAGCCCTGATAGGCTGGGAGAGCTCTGAAAAAACCCTAAAGGGACATCAGAACTGGAAAAGAGAGGGATTTCATAGATTTCATAGACATTAGGGCTGGAAAGGACCTCAGAAGATCATCGAGTCCAGCCCCCCGCCCAAAGGGCAGGAAGTCAACTGGGGTCATAGGATCCCAGCAAGATAAGCATCCAATTTGCTCCTGCAGGTGTTCAATGTAGGTGCTTGAACCACCTCTGATGGCAGGCTATTCCAGACCTTGGGGGCTCAGACAGTAAAGAAAGTCTTCCTTATGTCCAGCCTGAAATGGTCTTGCAGTAGTTTAAGCCATTCAAGTTGGTTGCAGAGGGTTGGGATCATCCACCAGAGTAAATTGTTTGCAGAGGGTAAAAGGCAATCTACCTGCCCATACTTCTTGATTCTTGTTAAGGATAGACAGTATCTCCCTGGTAGTCATCCAGGGAGATACTGTCCCTAGCTCCTGGCTGTGAAGCCTTAATAGTAGGAGCTGGCAATCAGACTACAGAGGCCTGTGGTGAGGGTGTAGGGGTGGAGAAGCCCCTATTATAGGCCCAAGAGGGTTTTACCAGAGGCCATAGCAGACTATTGCCTGTGAGGGAGTAGCCCTGATGGCACAGCCTTCTGCCTCCTTTCAGCATTCTATCTAAATTTACTAACAAGTCATGGTGGGTGAGTGTCCCAGGAAAATAGGAGGCTCTCTAGTGGATACTCAGTGAGAATCAAGCCATTGAGCGAGGTTTGACCACAGACACATAATATGGATGTGCAAAAATTCAGACTGTAATTACTATAGAAAAGATACAAAATCTCTACCTATAGCACAACCCAAAAGAACTGACTTTCCAATTCAGTCATCATCATCCAAAAACAATCACTCCTCATAGGCCAAGCAACTTCCAGCACCTTGAAGGTCAACAATTTCTATGTTTTGGACTGTGGCTGGATGTGTGGACCACAGCTTTGAGTTCCACACAGAGAATATTATACTACTAGACCCTTATGTGTTAAGCTGAAGGGATCCATTAACCCATGTTAGTATGAAAATTCCTTTTTCTGCTCTTTATTATTCTCAATAGTATTGCATGATGGATATAAATGAGATATACAGAAGCTAGTTGATTCCCTGATTGTAGCTATGGTACAGAAAGAAAGCTGATCTCTTGAACAGGCAGGTCCCAAACTACTTACAGCTTTGCAGGGCAAAATCAAAACTTGAAACTCCTCACAGGAAGCCACAGATAGCCAGCTTAGATCATGGAACATGGAAGGCTCAACCCTGGCCCAAGGGAGAAGGGGGAAGGGCAAATGGGACACCAAGAAGGGCCCTTGGGCATCCTACACCACTGCCAGTCCCTCAGCAGCAGCCCAGCCCATGTTGTTAAAGCAGCCTCAGCTCAAGGGAGGAGAGCCCAGGCAAGTAAGACTCCTCTCCCTCTTCCCTCCTTCCCACTACAGCTCTCCACTGGTCAGTATAATTCCTTCCCCCTCCACCCTGCACTGAAAAAGCTTGTGACACCTCTGCTCTCAGTATCTCCTATGGTGGGGTGGGAGGAGCAACTTAGATCTCAGACATGAGCTATCACCTTTCTTTGGGTGCACTCAGTAGGTCTGGCTTCAATTCAGTACCAATGGCACTGTTTTCCTAGAGCAACAGTGGTGTTCTGCAGTGATTGTACAGCTCTCAAAGCTGAGAACTATTTATTCAGAACAGAATTATTTCAGAGTAAAAATATTTTTTTTAAAATCTAAATGCATGCCTAACTTAGCAGGCGGCCACCCACATCACAAGAGGACTCTGGTAGATCTAAAATGTTTCAAGTTTGCCTGCAGAGCTTCTTGCTGTTGGTCACATGCCAGTTCTATCCTGACCCAGATTCAAGTTCCATGTTTGCAAAGGCCTTTAAACTAAGTCAAAACATTCTGTGCTTTCATCATCAAGCAATAAAACTTCAAAGGATTTGTGTTAATTACCTTTCACCACCACCACTATTGTCTTCAGTTCCTACAGAAAACATCCTTAATCTTACTCATTTAGCAAAGAATAAGGTCACTAACAAGCCCATAAAAGTACATATAAAATTAACGCAATAATCTTTGAATATTCCATATCATCTCACACATCCTTTTCTCCAAGCCTTCCTCATGATTTCTCTCCATAAACTGCCAGTAAATTTTATTAATCTCATTTGAAACCTGATTTCCCTTAAAAAAAAATATTAACAGAAGTGAAATCCTATATGCTACACAGAGCTAGCTCCTTGGAAATACAGAGCTTGAATCTGGAAATTAATCTAAATAGATCTAAGATAATATGAACTGTACTTTCTCCAGCTCCTCAGCAGATAAGGTAAGCCAACTTAGATTATTTTGTGCTTACAGAAAGCTTGTACTTTCCTTGTGCCTTGCCCCTAAATTTGACTTTAAGTTTCGCTTTGATATACATTCTGAGGTATACTCCCTTCCTATCACTTCTTTAATCCAGCGAATAATGACTTAATGCCAGTTGTCATAAGCAGGCCTACATTTTCCTTAACTGGAACTGCGGTAGTGTAACTGGGAAGAAAATTTGAGCACCCAGTGATGGATGGAAACGGTTGTACAAATAGGGTGCATCTACATGTGCATTTAAGTGCAACTAAATTTACTGAGCATTAAGCTAATATGTGATTTTTGGCAGGTGTCTACACCTGCTGAGACTTGGCACTAAATCTAGTGCCAAGCCCCTTCAGCCCTGCCACGTGCCCCTGTGGCCATCAAGGAGAGTTCCAGCCTCCAGCTACATGACTGCCAGTACTTGGCAATGTGTTGAAGCCAGACCCAGCTGCCACCACTTGGCAGCCAATTTGGAAACACAGCCTAACACACTGAACCCTGGCCAGCCCCTTCCCTGCCCAGGAGCTGCATGCCCAGTGCAGGGGTAGCAGGCAGTAGCTCCCTCTTTGCCCACCTTGCCTCCTCACACCATGGCTACTCTAGCCCCTGCCACTGCCCCTGCAAGCAATGACCAGTACCCTGCACTCTACCTGGCCAAGTTGCTGGCCCTGCTGGCCCCAGCAGGCCACTCCCACCCAGGCCCCAGAACAGCTGCGCACCTGCCAGCAGGGGCCCTGCCTCACCCCCTCTTCCTGCACTACCTGCTCCAGCCCACCTGCCCCACTGTCCACACACAGCCTACCCCCTGCCCACCTCCAGCACCACTCTCAGGACATGCACATGTTTAAAACAAAATCTTTATTACCCTCACAACATCCAATGCCTTTCCCTCCCCCCTCAACACATAGAGCCCCCTCCCCACTCTGTCCCAATACACAGAGCTCCCTTCCCCCTCTCACTCAACCAAGAGAGCCCCTCCACCACCTTCCCCACCCACCAACAATAAGAAACCTGCTTCCCAAAGTACAAACTATTTACAATACTCTCAGGCTCTGACTCACAGAGTGGAGTGGTAGGGTCCTGAAAGTTTCCATGGTTGGCAAAAACGTGGTTGGCAAGAAAAACGGCTTATGGGAAAAATGGCAGGTGGCGGGCTGATGCGTAGCCATGGAAAACCGTGGTTACTCAAAACTGTATACTATGGTATATAGAATATTAAGCATGGATACTCAAGACTGTGGTTGGGAAAACCGTGGTTGGGAAGGGAAACCTGTATTTGTCTTCCACAAGAGGGGCAGGCCAGGCCAGGCCACATTTCCACCAAGACCCGGACCTGGTTAGGCTTCCAGAGTGACGAGCAGTGTTGACAATATGCCATTTACTGCCTACTGTGGATTCCTCCCAGCAAATTAAACTGTCTCAATCCCTTGCTCTCCCTTAGTTTCCCATCTTTCATTACAAGAATCCAAGATTTAGGTAATTATTTATCACTTTTTCATTTGTTTTTAGGGACTGGTTTGAATTTACTGGGATTGATCTTCTGTGCATCTCCAAGGAGACAGAAGAAGTGATTTTATGCAAGTTCGACCTCCATAGCTAAAACAGCCCCCTAACACTGTTTGGTAGTCAGCTTTTTATCCTGCTATCCCCCAGCCATAAAAGTGACTGCCTCACTATGCAAGGCACTGTGTGGGGAACAGAGGGGATAGGGGAAGGGTGATTAGATCTAGCTATGCCATCTAATGAGCCATCTAATGAGCTTCCAAAACCTGAGAAATCTAAGGCAGTCATTCTCAAACAAGGTTCCACAGCACTAGGGGTTGCCAAGGGATTCTTTAAAGACTTCTGTGGATATTAGCACCGTTGGGTGTACAAACACCCATACATCATCCACACAATAGACACAGAGGCTGCATCCAGACAAGTGCGGCCACGCAGTATGTGGCATGTAAGACATGTCTGTGGTGCCACATACTGCATGTTTAGTTGTTCTCCACGCTTCAAGGGAGCAGCATGCAGAGGTTTTTTTGACCCCTGGATATCCTCAAGGGGTTAAAAAAAAAAAAACACTGAAAAAAAAGCAGAGTGGTGCACACTGTGGCAGCATGTGCTGCCCAAAGCCAGAGCCTAGTCAGTCAGAGCCGCACTCTGCTGCCAGCCAGGCTCCATGTGGCAGGAGCAACACAGCTGCAGCCCCAGGAGGCCCCCAGGATGCTAGGTAGGGCTGCTGGGGCCAGCCCAGTGCTGGCCCCAGCCTCCCCTATCCCACCCAGGATAACCTGCCACATGCCAGAGCACACATGGCATGGGCATTCCCTGGGGGCAACTAGTGGTAGTACAAGGTGCACCACCGCTAGTTCTCCCTGGGGAACCAAACGTCCACATGTCTGGACGTGGCATGAGATTTCAAACAGGAATCCAGAGTGGGTGCTATAGTGAGGTTTTTTTACATTATGAGCTGTTACAATTTTTCTGAGTTCTTTGCAATAAACAATGGAAACTACTGGACAGCATTTTCTGAGAGGTGCCTTGGGCCAAAAAAATTGAGAACCCAGCTCTAAGATGCCAGCCTGCCTGCCCTGCCTTCTGCATAATTTATTCACCACGAAAGATAAATTGGTACTGACATTCTGGAGTGTAGTGTATACATAACTAATGGGGAATCCTCACAGTTTGTTACACCTATATTTCTGAGTATAGGCAGGGAAATACCAGAACTGCAAAGATGGACTGAGTTAATATTATTAAATTCAAGGACAGTGGGGAATTGGATCCAATGTTATCAAGTCATTTGCACAATAATTTCCATAATACTGTATTCCTGAGCATATTTTGGAGAAATAATATCAAAGAACCAAACTGGAGGCATACCACACTTGAACCCACTACAACGAGAGAAAAATGCTCCAGAAACTGACAGAAACAGTAAAGACAAAAGTGAACACTGGAAAACATCACATGCCTACTCCCAAAAATATTTCACAACTTTGCAATGAAACAGCCTGTAGAGTTTTCAAAAGAAGATAGCTAGCGCAGAGGAAGTATGAAATCAAATGATAAAGGCTATGGATGTTGCAGATGGGTCTTTCAAAGGATGTCTCCAAAAGAAGTCACTTACACAATCTCTGCTGTAAAGCATCACTAAATATAGTGAATTAAACTAGCGCATTATCTTTCAAAGAGATGTATATTTATAATTACTCTAGAACTGTTTCTAAATTACAAGACAAAAGAAATGCATGGTTTGTAACACATAACCCACTAGTATCCTCTCACTGAAACACTGTAATTAACAAAATATGAAAAATAAGCTTTTAGAACACAGGACTTGGATGTTCCTGCTGACCATCTGTAAACTCCATCTCATAGACACTGTGCAGAGCATGCAAAAAGGGTAGCTATCTTTCTGAAACAAATATTTATGGAAGAATCAGATGGCATATAATTTGCCAATGGGAACTGTAAACACATGCTGGTGCTTAAACCCCATGAGCAAATTCAAGGGATAACAGAAGCTAATCTTCAGGCTGCTGGTCACTAGAAAAACAATATCCTTACTATGCTGCTAAACCAGATGAACTGAAAGCTGTCAAGTATTAAAAGGTTTTCATTTTAATTTATACTTTGATATCTTTGATAAGTATAATAAAAAGGTATTGTATGAAAAGAATTAGGAAGATCATGTGTTAAATGCAGGCATTCTCTCAGCTTGTCATTCCCTTTATTTTTAATGTGTGATTTGATTGAAGCTACATTCGCAAAATACTAACTGACTTAAGTAATGTTTCTACATTGCTTTAAGTTTTGAAGAGTTGTAAGAGAGCAAATTATTACTGTAATTTTTCACATAAGGAAATCCCAGACATCCATCAGGGAAATCCAGGACACTGCTCCCTCCCTGCCCCCACGCTCTCACAAGTCAGCAGGGATGGGGTGGCATGCCAGGCAGGCAGCATAGCCTGTCTGCCCACTTACAAGGTGCTCCATGCTGCTATGACTCCTGGCCATACTGCAGTCCACACCCCTGTGTTTCCAGGGTACCCATTATAATTCTGAACAGCCGGCCAGGAATGGCCTCTGAAATCCAGGATGGTCCCAGCTAAACTGGGACATATGGTTACCCTATAGAATGCTGCTGTGACTCCCAGGAATTAAACACATTTTACAAACATTAATTAATATTTGCAAAACACCCTATGAAAGATTTATCCACATGTTCCAGGTAGGAAGGACTGAGGCACTACCAGCTACTCTTTGATCATCACACAGTGAATCAGTAGTGGCTCTGGAACAAAGCCAAGAATCTTGATCCACAATCCAGGCTCTGCTCCTTCCTATTTATGTTTTCCAAATTTCTGCTAACAAATGCTCCCACAATTTCCAAATGTTTTCTAAACTAACCTAATTTGTTTGGATCACTATTAATCCCCAACATCTATAGTAATACATTTTGACTTTGACTTAGTCCAGTCTCTTCATAAAAATAATCAAGGTTCCTTCTTGAACTACCAGAGAACAACTGCTGTATGATTAGCAATAAATACAATTCTAAGACAACTCCCAGGATTTCACCTGCAGCTCCTCATGGTCATCTTTGTCTTTTGTAGGAGATATGATAGAGGTCATTTTTTCCAACAAGGCTTCCATAGCAGGCAATAACACAGCCCACATTGCTAATTGCATGTGTAACTCCTGAATTCTTGTTTTACTTGAAATTAATTTTGTCTTGCAATTGATTACATTTTCCTCAATGTATTCAGCATTAGATGTTCCTTAGTCTTGCCAAACTTGCTAGTTTGCAGGTATAGTTTTCCAGATGTCAACATCTACATCATAAGGAGTGAGGTTCTTTTCCAGGCATTTTTGCATGTCTTTCTCTGACTCTTGATTTTGGGCCCATGAAGTTTCACTATATCAAAAAAATTGCAAAAGCTTCATGCCTTTCAAAAGAGGAAACAAGTAATTAGCCAAGTGAAGCTGAAACATCATAGACATTGCTCCAGTTGTGATCATGCAAGTGTTTTGGATCTTGTCTGTGATTTTTATCTTGCCACTTTATTTGCACAATAGCTTCAAGGTGCTTCTGAGGAAGTTTCTCCGGATGTTCAATGCCAGTGGTAACCTGCCCCTATTTCACAGGCAAACTGCTGAATAAGATGAAAAGAAAAAAATGTTTCCAAGGAAGTCTTTTTGCATGATATGTTCTGGTTCAATTTGCAATATTTCTTTTTCATTTAAATATCTGTTGTATGGCCAGTATATGGCAAATTCCTCTAAAGCAGCACTGCTCAACCTATGGCCCACAGGCCAGATGTGACCCACAAAGCCCATGTGAATCACCAGAGCTCCACAAACACAGTGAGCTCACAGACACGTCAGAGTGGGTTTTCGCCAACACCATCATTTTCGTGCAGCTCCAGAACCCAGGTTGTAAACACCACCACTGGTTATCCTCTTTTCCCCTGGTGCTGGTTTCAGAGGCAGAAATGAGGGGCTGAATTGGGCAGTGGTGACGTTCAACCCTGGATTCTAGAGCCATGTAAAAGTGATGGCTCTGAGCAGGGCCTGCACTAATTACTGGTGAGCTCAGAGAACTTACTGCATATGCAAAGCTCCAGAAATGCCTTTCTATGAGGCCCTCAACCCATTTCTGTTTTTGAAGGTTTACCCTACTTGTAAAAAAAGGTTGATCACTACTCCTCTAAAGTAAACAAATCCCAAAACCATAGTGAAACTGGTGCCATTAATACTATACTTTATACTCTCTTTCCCAGATCTTTTGTTATCCTGTCTCCTGAAGTTTCTTCCATATGAGCAGCAGAGGTGCCTGTCTCAAATGGCCCAATCCAGGTAGCCACAAAGATACCTCTTCCAAGGTGTTGCAACACTTAATTGTTTACATGAATTTCTCTAGGAGGGTGATTCATATAAACAAGTTTAATTACCTAGAATCCCTACAGAATCAATGAAGAGAAAGAATTTGGTGCCTCCAAAAGGGTGACTCAGGAAGCTCACATGTGCCTAGAGCTCAACACAGGCACGTATCTGAAATCCAGTCCCTCTCCAGAGTTTAGCACATTTGGTGCCTTTGCTCACTCAGTCTCCAGCACACACAATCCTTCTAATGGTAATCACTTGGTATTAGTTGTTATGGTGGCACCTACCTTTTACACACAAGCCCAAAGCACTTCTCCATAAAGCGGGGCACCTGGATTCTAAGCCTTCCTTGACCTGAAGGGATTCAAACTCCCATCTCCCAAGTCCAGGGGAGTATCCTAACCACCAGGATACAAATAGCATGGGCAGGGTCCCTCCATCCATCCTGTTGAAGAAACTGGTTTGCTTTCCAGTCAAGAATTGAAGAATCATGGGACCAGACAAAAAAAAAAAAAAGAGTAAAAAGGGAACCTGACTCTCTAATTTAGTGTTTAGTGCAATTGGTTGCAAGGAGGGAAAGCTGGGTTCCAGTCCCTATTGCCAGTGTTATTTCTGTTAAACCAATGGCTATCTAATGTAAAATGTGGATCAGAACCCACACATTGCCCTCCAAAGGGAGAGCCTTCGTCAGTGGCCTAAAGGCTTACGCTTCCTCTTAATGCTATGGGTCAGGGTGGTGATGGCCTATGGTGAATGATCCCCAAAATATGCCTTGATCTTTGAATTCACCACCACAGCCTTCTAAGACAGTCAATTGTTAATGAATTCTTGCAGATTTTGTAATCCTCATGTGCAATAAATAATTAGTAGTAACGCCAGTGCTTTAAAAAGCCTTTCATGTGAAAACATTACTACAAGCCTAACTTCCTCTTCCAGTTTGCCACATTACAAAGATGTGCCTCCCACAGACTCCACTAAAATGACACTCCTAAAAAAGTATAGTGTTACAGGAATATTTAAGAGTGTGTAGTACCATGTTCCTTGTCTAGCAATCAGGGAGGAGGGAATATATACTGGTGTTTCAAGAGAGGCAGGTGTTCAGCAGTTCCTTGATTCTTATTTGCATCTCAGGCATGTACCAGCTGAAGTTTGCTGGCCCGGTTAAAAGGAAGCAAAACTTGTGATCCCTTTCACATTTAGGATGAGTGATACAATTTTAAGCAGAAACACTGAACCTTTCAGGTTTTCCAAATACTTGCTACTTCTAGTTCTACTAGTGAGGAACTGGTTCAAGATTTATACATAACGAAATTTCCACATCCGGTGTTCTTTTGTCTAATAATAGAATGCCAAACTAGAAGTTTTCAGACAGCTCCTTATGGCCAAGGTATTGTCAAAATACAGGAAGGTTCTGCAGAACATATTTTATTAAGCGCAATGGCACTTTCTGTGATTGCAGCAAGAGACAAACCCTGTTTTCCTCCCTTGTGCTTTCAAGAATGAGTTTCCTTAAAAAGTGGTTCAGCAGACCAGTTCCTCCCTAGTCCGTGCACACCATATTAACTACGTTTGGGAAATTAGGATCATGGCCACCTATGTTCTACAATACTTTGTACACTTGTTCTCTGTAACAACAATCTAACTTCTTTATGGTACACAAGAAAGTTAAGGCTGGCTGCAGATATTTACTTAGTCTAGGCCCTGCCTGATACTTTCAAAAACTCAGTAGAGAAATATTGCTTTTGGGCAGAAGTTGTTTATATTTCTAAAATTTATAAGCCTCCTCCCAGGGAGAGCTGTGGGTGTCAACGCTAAAAATGGCAACACCCTGATCTCCTGAATCAATTAATCCTTTGTCTGTTTGGATCCCTTTGAAATTAAGTTCAGGTGTTTGTCATATGCATATTATATTCAAATCTGTAAGGGTCTCATTGTCAGAGTTACTTTTTCACTGAATTTTAAAAAATGACCACCATATTAAGGTTTGCAAAGAAGGTCCAGAGGAAGGTCTGGTTGGAGTGAGAGACATCAACCTTTCAGAAGAATTCAAGGAAGGCATGGTGCCTAGAATAAGGGAAAGCATTGCAGACACAAAGGAAGATCTATTACTGCTTGCATAAAAATGAAATGGAGAAGGCAAGGAAGCTTTTCTTATACAGAACTTGTTGCTTTGTCTGGGTTTTCAGATACAGTACACAGAACGGTGTACAAACCCTGCTACAGTGCCTGAACTACTACTCATGAGACTACTACTCAAGGGTCTCTTGACAGAGCAGGGCAAGACTGGGTGAAAAACCAGTGCTAAAGTGGAGTGCCAAATCTAGCTTCCCTTTAAATCAGGAGGAGTTTGGTCAATGACTTCCATGAAAGAAGGATCTGATTAAGGAAAATGAAAATGATGGTTTCCTGTCTCTCCCCTTCCAAATGCTCTGGAAAGATCTCAGATAACAGCACTGATATTTTTCAACTATGATTCTGATTTTAAAATGGCACCATCATTTTACAGTAGGATACTACAGACATATCATACAATATACCTGTTGCCAGTTCTTGAAGATCTATCAAAAGGAAAAGGACACTGCTTACTATCAGGTAACAATTCCTTTAGCACTTTAGGGTCCCTTAGTTATTTTGATCTGCTAATAATGGTTAAATGGTTTGGGATGCTTTCAGTTACTAAGTGCATGACAGATTAGTTTGTGTGAGTTTTATTAGCATTGATATGACTCAAAGGGTGTTTTCACATGTGCTCCAGGAGTGCAGGAGGGGGTGCTTTAATTAAAACAACTCCAGGAGCCACTCTAATTAAAGCACCGGAGCTTCTCATGTATCAGGATCCCCATGCTTCAAAATGGTAGTGGGGGTGCTTTATCTAAAGCTTGTAGAGTGAGCTTTAGTTAAAGTGCCCCTGCCACCATTTTGAAGCACAGGAATGCTGATACACCAAACATGGAGGCTGGCTGGAGAGAGCTAATTAGCATGCTCCAGCAGACCCAATTAATTAATTCTGCTCAGACACGCTGTAATAACTGCATCAGAGCAGTCTCCAGGCACGTGTACTGGCACCCTTATTTGCAAAGCTCCATGTAAAAGAGATGAGGGATCTGATTCTCATTTACATTAAGGCCCCTGCGTGCTGCTCTGGTAGATTAGGTATCCTTTGGGACTCTTTTCAACGTTGCTCATTTTATGTAGCTCTCATTTATGTTAATGGCATTGTCACATGTAGAGGGAGAGAAACAGTAGAATGCTACCCTTTACCTAAGTAGGATGCTGGTAGCTTTCAATGTGCAGTAGTTAAAAAAGCCAGCTGGCTGTGTAGTTACTGCCTGGTGAGTACATTGTGGCAGTCTGTTCTGGATGTCAAAGGGGAAGGTAACTAAGGTAAAGCCTCCATCAGGAGGAGGGAAGCATCCTGCCAGCCAGCTACTCCTCCATGCACTTCTGTGCTGCTTTCTGTGAGTCAAGAGACAGATAAACCCACAGGACTCGGACTTGTTTGGGCAGTATACACAAGTACATGGCTGCTACAGCACAGATGCCAATAACTCAACATACTTTCCTTAGCCTGTTCAATATTACCTCCATCTAGTGCAGACTAAAATTGAGCCAGCTGCTCTGCACCCAGGTCCTTATTTCTACCAGACCTTGGGTAAAGGGGAAGCAATTTCTTCTGGATCAAATGAATGTAAATTACAGAGTTGAGTGTCATCATGACACTCAATTCAGTGTGATTGTATCAGCTCCATGAAGAAGGTTTTTGTCACAGGTAGGCCTGGTCACACTGCCTTTTTTAAGGTTGCCTAGATTCTTTCCGTTATAAGGCCATGATTTTAGTTGCTTTGAATTTTGCCAAACTCATCAATTGAGCTAAAATTTTCCATACCAGGTATCTGCCTCAGGCTGAATTTTTGGAAAGTTTCAGTCAAAGCCATTCAACCATTTCTAAGACTGAGACTAAAGAAAACAAATGTTTCAATGTTTTAAAAATGCTAGCAATCTTTCCTCTAGAAAGCTCTGTTACTTACACTCTGAGTGTGTGCAAGACACATTACTGATCAGTAGACTAATCTACACTGCTAAAAACTTCCTACTACCTGTAATAGTAAATTCCTTGAAGAGCTACAATGGCTGAGATTTCCTGGAAATTGTAAGCCATTAGAGCATATTTGGTGCGTCTACGCAAGATGCATTATTGACCAGTGGGCTAATTACTAAGGAACCATGCTAATAAGCTATAGTGCAGTAAATCAGTCTACTGTGCATTTAGCTAGTACCTGTAAATACAAGTACTAAACTAACTGCTCAGTAGATACTGCGCAGTAAGGCTTGTGTAGATGCTGACCGGGAGCCCACCAGCAGGGGGCTCTGTCCTGGTGCTGCTCAGCTCCTGGCTCCCACAGGAGTTGGAGTCAATCAGCATGTGGATTGGGTCCCTCTGTGCCCCCACCCCTGTCCCTGTGACCCTCTCAGAGACATTCTAATTAAAGTGCCACCCCCCTCACCCTCAGAGCAAGAGTAAAAGTGCCCAAGGAGCTGATGGAAGTGAGGGCATAGACTGAAAACTAGGCAGGAAGGCTGGGACTAGAACTGGGAACGAGTAGGAATGGGAAAAATGAAGAGATGTGGATGATAACTGGCAGCAAACAATTTATGAGAAACAAATCAGAGCATGGAGGAGGGAACTAGAACTGCCTGGACAAGGGGACTGGGGCAAGAAGCTGATAGAGTGAGGGGACTGGGAAGGGATGGAAAAGGAAAGGGACTGGGAATGGGAGAGAGGGAAACTGGGAACAGGAGGGGTACACAGACTGGGAATGAGTGAGTCTGTAAACACAGATAAATATTGATGATACTTATTATCTGACTCTAGGGTTGGACCACATGAAGATTAATAATCTCCTTCTACCAGTTAACTCCATTAGCCAGAGGTCTAGTGGCAAGGATTCTAGCTTTACGGATGACCTATGTTCCTGCATAATAGAATTTCAGGGGGAGGTTTCATTTTGTTTTTAAAAAAGTCAAAAGGATCTAATCATCATTGGGCTTACAAAGTCAAACATTCGAAAGTTAGGAAATATTAGAATTAATGTTATCTTTGCAAGATTAATTTAGCCCCATTGTACACATGGATTAAGATTAGAGCTATGGAAACAAACTGGATTTCTCAAGAATGCCTCCCACGAGGCAGGAGGCTACCCCAGAGGTTGTCAAGAGAAAAACACTGTTGACAGACCAGGGGAGAAAGAGGTGGCCAGGCTGCAGCTCAACATAGGACCCCGGGAAGAGGCTTCAGAGATGAGACAAGCTAGTTCCAGGAGGTCGGTGAGAGAAACCTCCAGGGCAGAACCGCGCTGCGTCCAAGGGTCGAAGGTGAGTTGTGTTCCCCGCTGTTGAGAGGGGGGATGGCGGACACTTTGGCGAGTGAGGTACTCTGGGGGGAACCCTGAAGAAGAAGAGGGACGCAAGGTACCGAGTTAAGAGGGATCTGCAAAAGCGTAGCCCAGCCTAAGGATCTTCCTAAGTGGAAGGTGGACAGTCAGGACAGCAACTGAGGCTGCAAAAAAATGGAATTGAGGACCCAAGGTAACCCTTCTGAGGAGAGCTGATATTCCGAGCAGGAAGGGATGTCGAGGGTCTGCTTAATGTATTTAGCACTAGTGTGATTAAAAAGGGGGAAAAAGGTGGCACCAAGGGGATAGTCTGTTGTGGGGCCGGGCGATTTAGGGCATGTTATTACCCAGTTGCCTGATGGTAGTAATTAGAAGGTCACAGGTGTTGTAGTTAGTTTTGGTTATTAGTTTCCTTTGCTTTGTTGTTGGTTCCATTTTTGGAAAAACAGTACAGGGGGCAATAGAAGGCCAAGGGCTCACCTGGCAAGAAGGAAGGCTCTGCCAAAATATAGAACCAAGACGGGCAGGCAGGCCCATAACAGGTAGCTCAAGACTCTGGAGAGACCTGGGGTAGGCCCCTGGTGAAGGGAAATCTAGAATACCCCGCAAGGGAGGGCAGGCCATAAAAGAACATCAGCACTCCGTCGTGGCTGAGTCAGGGTGAGGTACAGGGGAGGTTGGAGCCTCACAGAAGACTGCCACCCTAAGGCCTTGGATAGACAAACCCTAGGGGTCGGACCCCACTACTGAGAGAGTCATCAAAGTCGTGGCAGGTGGGATTGAGGATAAGACTGCCCGGGGAGAGACATCGACGTCTTGAGACTGGAGGGACAGAGCGAAGAACCGCCCTACATATCCAGAGCCAAGCAGTGTGGGACTGAATGATCAAGGCCCGAAGGGTGCAGTATATATACTTTATTAATTTTATTTTCATAGATTCATAGATGCTAGGGTCGGAAGGGACCTCAATAGATCATCGAGTCCGACCCCCTGCATAAGCAGGAAAGAGTGCTGGGCCTACATTACCCCAGCTAGATACACATCTAGCCTTCGCTTGAAGACCCCCAGGGTAGGGGAGAGCACCACCTCCCTTGGGAGCCCGTTCCAGACCTTGGCCACTCGAACTGTGAAGAAGTTCCTCCTAATATCCAATCTAAATCTGCTCTCTTCTAGCTTGTGGCCATTATTTCTTGTAAACCCCGGGGGGGCCTTGGTGAATAAATACTCACCAATTGCCTTCTGTGCCCCCCTGATGAACTTATAGGCAGCCACCAGGTCAATGGTCTCACCATGCATGACACTGCTATGTTCAAAAGAGATGGAAATGGTATGCAAAACCAAATAAAACCACCACATTATGTATACTGCTACTATAGAGCTTAGCTGAGATCATCATCTTTACATAAATTGAAATCTTGCATATTTTTTCCTTCCTTAAGAATATTATCTATCAATGTGTACTAAGTGAGTCACCTATCTGTCACAACTGATACTGATTATTTACATGGGATTTTCACTATATTTGCAAATCCTAAATTTGCTCAGTCAAAGCAAAAGAAATATATGTGCAGATTTATTTTATAAACACTGTGAACAAATAACACTCACTTGCCAGATTTTTAAATTCACTGGGCCTGATTATCTGCATTTTTATACTGGTATGAAACAGGGAGCCAGAGGCTCCTGTTACTTTAAGGCAGGAGTTGGCAACCCCCAGAACATGCCAGAGCATGGCAAGTGAAGCCATCTTGCTTGGCACACAACCCTGGCCCCTGCCCTGCCATCTGCCCAGAGGCATACATGTACCTGCCATCAGCAGCAAGCCCGGTTGGGGCTTTGTGGACCCCAGTGCAGCTGCTTGCAACCCGGGCTGTAACCTGGACTCCGTGCTGGGTGACAGGAATCAGGATCACCTGTTGGTGGCAAGTACACATCCTCAGGGTGGATGGCAGGGAAGAGGCCAGGGCTGCACTACTACAAAAAGGATCGGGTCCTCCCCTGGCACACCAACATCTTAGAAGTTGAGGTGGAGGGGTTTTTTTGTCACTCAGCCCAAAAACATTGCCAACCCCTTCTTTATGGGGAAAGTGCAGCAAGCTAATCTTGCTATGTAGGCAGTCAGCTGAGCACAAGCTAACTGCACTGCGTTAAGCTTGCTGTGTGGGGTAGGTTTCCAGGCAGTCTGAGAGTAAAGGCTGCAAGCACCAGGATTAAGTTGCAGCAGAGGGCAGACTTGTCATTAAGCAAAGGGGAAACCCCTGTGGGTAGCTGAGGAGCCACATGACCAGAAGAAGTATGAGATATACTCTCATAGAGATGTACAGGATGGCTAGGGACAAACTTTACACAAACTGGTTTAAGTGATCATCAGAAAATGGTTTAAACCTGTAATAGAATAGATGTACAGTGCATATAAACCAGTTTGAAAATGGCTGAAACCATTTTGAGATAAATCTGGTTGAATGTAGTATCAGACTTAACTGATTTGGTTCAAACCGGTTTATGCAATGTCTGTCCCAGACCCTTTGCTGTTTTAAGATAAATCAGACACCCCCAGCATCCCGGCATGCTCTCTGGGATGGGTGGGGCTCCCTGCTCTAAAGCTCTCCCCTCCACTCTGCTCCCTGGCCGGGGCTCGGCACATTCTTGCAGGCACAGAGTGTCTGCCTGGCTTCTCCCCGCTAAGCAGGGATTATTCCCCATCCCCTATGATTTACGCAGACACCTCAAATTAGCTAACAGGCTACACTCTGGCTACAGTCCCTGCTGTGGGAGAGTTCAGAGGTGGACAGGCTTTTGGGGGTTAATCAGCAGGTAGCTTAATGTCCTTCCTTGGAAAAGCTGTTTAAGAAGAGTTTCATTAGTTAATGGAGAGAGACTTTGTTTTCTAAATGAGTCGATAAACACTGAGTTAAGGGTAATAAACATTCCCTGGGGCAGCTCAGGAGGAGGGGAATAATCAGATCCTCCTGCTGGGACCTGGCCATGCCCGCTCAGCTCTGCCCTGTGGAAGTAAAGGGAGGGACCTGGCCATGCCCCTGCCCCCCCCCCCGCCCCTCCTTCTAGCCTGAGCCACTGCAGGCATGTCCCTGCATTTCTGGGATGTCTGCCTGGGTTACAAACTGATTTAGCCAACCCAGGTTAGACTAACCTGCAAAGATTGAATCAATTTAGGCTTGGGCTTTTTGAATGTCTGTCCCTAGCCTATGAGTGAATGAATTAAAGAGAGCAGTCTGGCCCTGCAGGGGAAGGAGCTCCTGAGAGAGAGGGGCTACAGATTACAGACTGGGAGGCACCCAAACCACCCAAGAGAGCTAGAAGAGAGAGAGCAAGGGAAAATATAGTTTACAGGGCAACCTTGTCCCAGAGCATGGAAGACTTCATTTGGAAGCAGGTGCTTGCGTTTGTGTTTCATTTAAGTTTGATACCAGAGGAATGAGTTGTGGCTGTGGGGAAGGATTGGAGGCCATGTACCAGGGTGCTTGAGGCACTCAGGATTTCAAGCCCTGTAAAGCAGCAAGGGAGAATGGAAGTGAGAGCCAAAGCCAAGCAAGCCAGAGCCTGCATCCTGGGAGCAAGAGCCAGAGGGGCAAGCCAGAGCCAAGAGGGCCAGAGTCTGTGCCTCAAAAGAGTGAAGCACAACAGGGGAAAGTCTGAGGCTTAGAAGCCAGGCCAGAGCAAGTGGGCCTGGGCTAGAAGGCTGCAGCTGGAGTAACCAGGGGGTAAGACTAAAAGGGCTGAAGCCTGTACAGGCTGGTGCTTAAATCAAGTAGCATGTGTGAGGTATGGGTATGGCTACAAAGGATGATGGAGGCTACAGTTATGACACCCAAGCTAGCTTGTGCCCTAAGGCATGGAAAGGACCCAGGGGTGCTACAACTTAGGGTCAGAGAAATTAGATGTGTGCCAGTTGGGTACATGAAACAATAGACAGTAAAGGAACTGAGGCTTGTTTGGGGGCCCTGAAGCAGCCTCCCTAAGTATCATTTGTTACATCAAGGTGTAGCACGAAAAGTATAACAGAAGGGTACTCCAAGGAACTAGAGTTGGGCAGTAGGTGTTTGGCCACCAAGGTGTCACAACTGCCCCTGGGGCCTTAGTCCTCCTATATGGTGTAAATCAAGGGTAATTCCACTGAGGTCAAAGAAATTACAATGACAATAAATGTATGTAGAAGCTTCACCCCATTGCTTTATTCGGATTAGGTCCTAGACAGAGGAAACAGAGAGTGATAGCATGCATAGGCATGAAGACCCCCTGTATTAATGAATTTGTACAAACTCAACATACTGTTGGCATTTACAAAGACTTCATGATCCTGAACATCATGAATCATACCAAATCAGCATATGATATTTTCCTGAAGTTTTCCACCACTGTTAGCTCAATCAATGGTACAATAGTGGGGCCACTTGTCTAAACAAGCCATTGCTATCTTAATTACTGCATCAGGAGTGTCAAACATGTGGTCTATAGGCCAGATCTGGCCCACAGAGTTGCTCGATCTAGGCTGCTGGACTACTGGTGGGTCACTGGAAGCTGGAGGGGCATAGCCTACTGCAAATCCCAAGTCCTTGGGCCTCAGTGGATGTGGCAAATGGCAGCAGGAGGGAGAATGAGGGCTGGTGTGGCCTCAGTCACCTACTAGCTCCTTGGCCTATTGTCACTGCCACGGCCGTATGTCCAGGCCATTAGCCCCTAGCCATCATGCTGTGCCCTGTGCAGGAGCCAGAGCTGGAGTTGCTGCTGCTGCTTCCTTGTGCTGCAGGCTGGAGTTGCCACACAAGGGGCCCTATGGTCCAGATCTAGCCTGAGGCACAATGCAAGTTTGACACTCCTACACAACATCATCTAATGCTGCTGTTCCTTATGATTTGATGGGTAAAAAAATAGTGGTTGCCTTTGTCTGGTTTACATATAGCAGCTGGACTACAACAGTGCAAAATTTCAAGGAAGAAAAGGCTAGTGACGGAAAATCCAGTGAGTAGGTTTAGGATTATCATTCAGGAATTATTGGCTTCTAGATTTGTGCTAAGTGATTTGTCCAAGGTCACATACAAAGTCACATCTGAGCTGGGGTTAGTAGTCATGAGTCCTTGGCTTCCAGTCCTCTGCTTATTCCCTTAGGCTTGCCTGTTAATGCCATTGGATATGGACACTACACTTCCTGAGGCAATGGCCAACTGATACACAATAAAATAAAGGCAATAAAAAGTATTAACACAGATGGATACCTCTCCCTGATGGGGTCCAATGTAATATACTATAATACACACTACCTTCAATTTAGATAGTATATAGCCCAGTAGAATTCTGATACCTATTGTATGTATTTGGCTGAACCCTGTTCACAGCTAAATTAGTAACATTCCAGAATAGCTCCACTGAAGCAACTGCATTTGGTCCAGATTTATACTCATGAAAGAGAGAGCATAATTTAGTTCAGAATTTCCTTGTCAAACTAACTGGTATGAGTCATGTATAAATCCAATTGCACTAACGAAATTTGAATCTCATTCATTAGAAAAGCAGCAGTTCTCCTAAATCCCACAAGATGGCGATTGCTGCTCATGAATTCATATTTAATCAGCATCAGGGGCTTGTACTCTTGTTTAGATCTGTGCTGGTAAATGACTGCTCTACAAAGGAGTTAAATATAACTACATTTAAGAAAAAAGACGAAGCCTGGCAAGGCATATCAGCAATTGCTCATGGATCTCACAGGGACAGTAGGATGTTATGTCAGCAACCCAGCAGCCCAGACATTTGATTCTGGGGAATGCTTCATGTGGGAACAATCTCCAGAATTTACTTTCAATTAACTGAACAGTTACTGGCTTATGGAAAAATTTTATTTTTAATATCACAACTCACAAACATGCTGCCAGGAGCATTCCTTACATTGCCTGAAGCATTAAGACATGAGAAATTGAGGAGGAAGCAGACAGTTTGTCCAGAAAGGCAATTTGTTATCTTCTTTAGTTTACAGACTATTTATTCTGTTATCAACCAACTTTTTCAACAAAGTTTCATCTTCAACAAGCTAGTCTACTAGAGTGCATTCTATCCTTCCCCCTTATATACTGTTGATTCATTGTTAACTGTTAACTGTAGATTATGCATTTTTATTTCATTGATGTCCCCACAAATTCATCTGGTATTTCACAAAGCTAAATGAAGATAAAATCTTTTACAATGAAAACAAACTGAAACAACACATGGTGGAATAATTCAGAGGTGGGAGGCCTTTAAGACAGTCTTGGTATGATCAGCTTAAGGAGGCTTTGGATCAGGAGGTTAGGGAGGCACTTTGAACAGAAATAGACAATGCTTAAATTTACTTACTACTGGTAAAAGATGTCAGAACAGCTGCTTTGGGGATTAGCTGCTTCTCTCTGTGCACAGAACCTAATGCCACAGGCAAAAGCAAAGCAGGATTTGTCCCACTTTGTCTGCCATGGTGACTTGCCCCTAATCTGGAATGACCACCTGAATGAGCAAAACATCTCAGTCTTCATAGACCATTCAATGGGGCAGGCCCCAAGGAGGACTATTCCACAATGGCCCACATTTGCAGGGAACAGATAAAACAGGCTAAAGCGGCAACCAAACTTAGATTAGCAATCAAGGGACTTAGATTGGGAATCAAGGACGACAAGAAGTCCTTCTTTAGGTACAAAGGGAACAGGAGGAAAACAAATGGGAGTGTGGGGCCATTGTTTATTAACTCAGGAGAGTTGGTTACTGGCACCCAGGAGAAAGCGAGCTCCTGAATGACTACTTTGCCTTGGTCTTTCACCAGACCAAAGGGAAAACCACACCAGGTAGAGCAGAGGATGAGCACAGTAGGAATCATCACCTTCCTACTATTGCCATAGAATTGGTGTATGACCAATTAATAAAATCAGACATATACAAGTCATTAGGACTAGATGATCTTCATCCGAGAGTGCTGAAGGAGCTGGTCAAAGTCATTGTGGAACCCCTGGCAAAACTTTTCCACAACTCGTGGCGCTCTGGAGAAGTCCCTGAGGACTGGAAGAGGGTCAATGTTGTGCCTGTCCACAAGAAGGGCAGGAGGGAGGACCCAGGTAACTAATCAGTCTAACTTCCATCCTAGAGAAAATCCTAGGAAAGTTCATCAATGAGTCTATCTGTGATAAGCTTGCAGAAGGTAAGGTTCTGAATGACAAACAGCATGGCTTCACTGCAGGCAGATCTTGCCTTACCAACCTCATCTCCTTCAATGACCAGGTAACTTGCCAGCTGGACACGAGAGAGTAGAATTACATTGTATACCTAGATTTCCAAAAGGCCTTTGATCTAGTATCCCATAATGTCCTCACGAGAAAATTGGAAGATTGTGAGCTTAATTCTGAAAGTCAGGTAGGTGAGAAACTGGCTGCAGGATAGGAGAGTCGTAGCGAATAGATCTGTGTCATCCTGGTGAGAAGTGGACAGCAGTGTCCTGCAACGATCAATACTCAGTCCAGTACTTTTCAACATCTTTATTAACAATTTTGGATGTGGGAGTGAAGAGCTCACTAGCCAAGTTCACGGAAGACACCAAGTTATGGGGAAGCGTGGTCACACTTGAAGACAGGCTACAGTTACAGGCAGACTTAGACAGGCTAGCAAGTTGGGCAGATCGGAATCTGATGAAGTTCAACGTTGAGAAATATAAAATGCTTCACCTCAAGATGAGCAAGCCCCAACACACCTACAGGCTTGGTGGCACCAAACTGACTAGCACCACGAATGAAAGGGACCTGGGAGCAATAATAGACCACAGTACGAATATGAGCCGGCAGTGCAATGCTGTAGCCAGTAGGGAAAATAATACTCTAGCCTGCCTCAATCAATGCATCTCCAGCAAACCAAGCAGGTGATTCTTCCGCTCTACTCAGTCAGCACTGGTGAGGCCTCAGCTAGAGTATAGTTTCATAGTAGCTAGAGTCGGAAGGGACCT
>NW_017728943.1:72605439-72627043 GCF_001723895.1 Crocodylus porosus | reverse complement strand
AGTCTCCTCCCTGGTATCTTCCACTGCTCCCTCCTCCTGGACACAGGGCTACTGTGTCCAGTTCTGTGCACCGGGCTTTAACAAGAATGTGGACAAGCTTGAGAGAGTCCAAAGAAGAGCCACCCATATGACCAGTCTTAAAAGGCAAGTCATATGAGGAAAGGCTGATGGATCTGGGACACTTCAGCCTGAGGAAAAAGAAGGCTGAGAGGGGACCTGGTAGCAGCTTACTGAAGATGTAGCCAACTTCATCTGGAAAAGTTGGCACAGTTTGTTCAAAGACCCCCCAGGAGGGGAAGAAGACAGAGAGAATGAAGAGGACAGAGATGCAACTGGACCTAGAGACAGCAAGAAGGACTACAACAGGATCTGCAGCAGGGGAAGTGACAGCGACATCAACAGCGACAAGGACAGTGAATGAACTGAGAGGGTAAACCCCAAATCGGGGTTTAGACTAAAGGACTGTGATTTGGGTAGGTAAGAGTGGAGGGTGGGTGCACAGAGGTGCAGGGGAGTGGGTGCATTTATTGTAACGGGATGTGTAGGTTTCTTAATGCGCTTTGAGGATGCACATATCTCTCTCTGTATATATAGTAATATATTTTAATTAAAACAAAAACAAAAGAAAACCTGGTAGCAACTTACCACCACAATAAGGGAGCACATCAAGGGCTCGGTGAGCAACTGTTCACCAGGGCACCCGAGGGGAAAAGCAGGAGTAATGGCTGCAAATCCCTGAAAGATCGATTCAGGGTCAACATTAGGAAAAACTTCGTCACAGTCAGGGTGTACAGACTGGAATAAGTTCCCTCCAGAGATAGTTCAATCACCTACCTTGGAAATCTTCAAGAGGAGATTAGATGGTCACCTTGCTGGGGTCACCTGACCCCCAGTTGCCTTTCCTGCTTGGTGCAGAGGGCTGGACCCGATGTTCTGAGGTCCCTTCTGGACTTACAATCTATGAATAAGTACTTGGTCTCTCTACTGATAGAGGCAATAGAAGAGCCAGTTAGTGATGAGGACAACTAGCAGCTAGCCTGAGATTTACAAGCTTATGTTAGATGGGCCACCAACCAGACAGCTATAAAAACCTGAATCTATGAGCTGGAGGTAAAGACCTGCAGACAACCGGTTTTCCCTTTTGTGCCTTCTTATCCTTTTTTTTTTTTTTAAACAGAGTTTGAGAGTTTGGCAGGCACTCTGCTATGTTATATTTTGCTCACTTAGATCTCTCGGCATTTTGGGTGCTTTTGTCATTGGTTATAAACATTTATTGATGTTTTTCTAGGCTACTTTTGGCATGTTTATCATTGATCTTCTTTGTGCAAGTTAATTTGAGGGTTTTTTTGTCTGGCTGTCACTGACTATATATTTTCACTTTAAGTTTGCCAGAAATAATTTCTACCTTTACATTAACTATTCTGGATACACATCCATCATGTGTGATTTGGGGTGGGGTTTCTACGGACCTGTTACTGTCTGTCCATTGCTAGCCAAAAAACAAGACCAGATGTGTTGAATTAGCAGTCTTCCATAGATAGAGCTGTGTGACTTTCTGCAAGTGACCTTTTCCCCCCCAATCAGAAGATACACTGGAACTTTCATGCCCCATAATTTAGTACTTCTTTCCAGAAAGGGCATGTCCTTCCAGCTGCACCAGTTTGTGCTTTGCTGATCTCACTAGTCTCTCTATATTTGATGAGGAGCAGAGTGGATTAGTGTCCTGTGCAAGGCCCCTGCCAGTCAGGATGCCAGTTTTTTTATCTCACTACTGCCTGACCCATGTACATCCCACATCTGTATACAGCGGAGCTTATTTTTCTACAAAGACCTTGTAAAAAGGAAGGGCAGATAAGTACCTTCCAGTCAGTCTGAAACTGTTCTCTGCTATAGAAACTTCAATTGCACAGCAAGAAGGATTTGGGTAGCTGTAAGACTGTATCCTATATGGAACAGTAGCAGCAGTTTGCTCCACAGGGCTAATACCAGCAGTTTTTAGTCCTAGTATCCCAGGATGCACTGCTCTCAGTTCTCCCCGCCCCAAACACGGATTGTCATTTAGAATTGTACTCCCCCAGGCTGCCAGAGCCAGGGAAAGCTAGGCAGCAGCAGGTAAGTGGGGAGCTGCAGAGAGAGAGGGGGTAAGCAGGGAGTCAGTGGAGAGCCAGAGAGCTGGGCAGCCATGGGGCAGACTTAGCAACTCCTGCTCGCCAGCTGTTTAACATATTAGAGAGGCTTCTTACAGCATTTAACATGAGGCTTCTTACAGCATGTGCTAAATTTAAAATTGCCTAACATACCTTAAAATCAGCACGTGTGAATTGTGACGTAACAACACCCACCTACAGGGTCCAATTTCTAGTGAAACATACACATACCAACTTTGGAGATGTTTGCAATCCAGGAGTTGAGCAAGTTCACCTCTAATCAAATTATTTATTTTTCATAACAAAAAAGCTAGCAATTCAATCTGTGCCCAGTAGCTTCTCTCTTCCAACTATGCAGTTAGTACAATAAATGATATCACCAAAAAAAGCCTTGCTTCCCATATATTTCCTAGATCAGTGGGTCTGCAACTTTGTAGTAGGATCGGAGCAATGATCTATTTTAGCCAGCCCTGGGGATCAGACCTCATTCTTGCAAACACAACATACTTTATTCATAAGTAACATTAAGCATTTACATAAGCATTAATAGGAGATGCAATCTTAATTTTCACTTAGTCAAAAAACAGAATATGATGTACAGGTCTGGAAAGAACTGTGGACACTGTATCCTTCTAGTTGTCTCCCTATGCAAAGTGAGAAAAATTAAAAGACAATTCAAGGAGGAGTAGGGATTCAGGGAAGTGGTGATCTGCTTCAAACCCAGGAGGAAGAATGAAAGAAGATACACAGCAGAAAGCCAGGAATGGGACTGAAGGGCATTATATGGGATGGGTTCGGCAGAGGACTCTACAGCTTGTGGGAAAGGAAGCTTTAGCTCATATTGGACTTGGTATAGGCTGCTTGGCAGTCCTCCTTTCTGTTTTATTGCTTCTGTATTTCTAATTATATACCAATAAAATATGGTTTTCAAAAGTAAATCTATCGTGTGTTATTGAGGTTTCATACATGAGACGACTTCTTCCCCCCTGAAATGTTTCCCGAAAGCTGCTCCTGGCAGTATTGACAGTAATCCATTTCAGTGATATTGTTTCATGAAACACCAAGCATGCTCTTGGCAGTCTGTCTGTTTGCGCATCTGGTTGTAATAAGGAGCTAGACTCTGGCTGATACCGTGCCTCAGCATACTAAACCACTAGGCGCTGGATGGTCAGGCATTTTTCTTTTTTCTGCAACTCGAGTTGAAATCCCAGCATCAAGTTGGAAGCTGGCTACATATAAATGGAGTCTCTCAGCCAGAGCAGCCAGACTGCAGAGTAGGAGGGAAAGGCACTAGAAGCTGATTGGAGGGCTAGTTCTCAGTAGGAAACTCTTCTCAAAAGAGGGAAGATGCATAGAAAAGTGTGTAAGATAGTGTCTCCTCCCTAACGCTGGAGGAGAGATGACAGAACCAAATTGCTTTGGAAGGGAAGTTGAAGAAAGAGTGAAACTCGTGAGTGGGAAAGGAGTGAATGAGGAAAACCCCCAAAGAGACATGGATTGGATGCAGGGAGATGGCTCTCCAAAGATTAACCCAGTTTGGACCACTTATGAACCACAGAGGAACTCACCCTAGACAAAATGCCTGTACAGGTCTGTTTATCACTGAAGGCTTTAGCTTAAGCTCCAGCAGTGAAAAGGGGTTGTAAAATGAACCTAATCACTTCTCGGCCTCTTGGGGGCTCAGATCAAGTGTCGTCTATACTCACCTAGGGGAAATACTGTGCTCACCACAGTGGCTTTCTAGTCGCACCTGGGGAAGACCACTCTGCTGCCATGGGATAGTACCTGTGTAGGTAATGCATAGTTAACCTTGGCTTTATGCCCACTTTATGGAAAAGGGAGACTCCTCCCTAGCTTGCCCATGGGGCCTTATGGCTAAGGGCAAGTGAAACTCAGGGGCATCCAAACCCCCAACCTCTGGTCTTGGACTTGCAAGGAGGATGCCCACCAAAGGATTTGGGAACGACTGAAGCCCCAGGTTGGGGTGAAAGATGTTTGCTGGTAGTAGGGCCACTTTTGGTTCTGGACTAATTCACAGATTTGGAATTGATTTGGCCAATTTGGTTTGGAATTGGAAAAAAAAAATTCAGCTGGGGAAGATTCCATTGGTGAAGAAGTCATCCTGATTATATATGCATTCTCCGTCCTGGCCCCACACCCAGGTAAGGCTTGTCAGATGTATTTGGTAGGAGATAGCTTCCTTCAGCTAAAGGGAAATTACCAGATGGTGAATGCACCATTAAGATTGCTCCAATTTATCCAAGGGATCAAAATAGTCCAGAGCAACACTAGCCTCTCTGACTCGGATCCTGCTCCTAACCACAGCTCAGCCAGACTCAAGGACTCTCCCATTTACTTGCTGTTTGCAGTGGAATAAGGGAGGGCATATACTGTCTCTTACTAAAGAATGTTTTTATTGCTGATAAAGAGCAAGTCATGGAATCCAGCTCACTTTCTTATTATTGTACTGGTTTTGTGGGATTCTCAGATGCACAAAACAACTGTAAAATCTTCATTTAATCATTTTTTAGGCAGATACAGATCTCAAGATACATGAAAGAAACAGATGTGCTGAGTGGGTGCCATTTTTATGACGTGAATTCTGATTGAAAACAAAGCTTTAAAGTAAATCAAGTTTTGAGCTCATATAAACCCCTTAGTAACACTGTGTAATATTTACAAACCTGCAGACAGTCTTTTGGTCAGGTCAGATATCTGCTTCTCTTTATCAACCTTAACACAAGATGGCAGTGGATCAACACAAAACAGGATATTGGAACCACTTTGCCCTGTATCTCCTAACTGTCCTAGACACCACCCCATTTTAAACTAACATTTACCTCATCACACTTCCACAAGTATGGGTTCTCTTCTCCTTCAATGCTTAAATTATTTGTCTCAGGGTGCTAGATCAGGTAACATAAGTTATGGTAATCATTTCTGCTAATTTTTAAACAAAGCCCATGCCATTTTAAACTTCCTTGCATCATTCACTTTCTTGGATCTCTCCTTCAATATTTTTTCTCTTAACACATTGTCCCAAAATTGGGGTTCTCTAGCTGAAAGGAATGTTGTCTATATTTCAGGTACACTGTCAGTTAATTTAATGTTAGAATACAAGGTCTGAAGAAAAAAAAAGAAGGAAGAAAAAATGTTGGATAACATATCTAGTAAGTCACCTCTTAAAAAAATACTTACCATATAAAACAATAAAAAGAAAGAAACCTACCTCTATTTACTTCCTCATAACTCTCTAAAATATTTCCTACATAGTTTTCCAAGTTCGGTCTCTGCCCAAATGTGAATTTTTGGACTCTTTCAGCTCATTGTATTCAGTCAGTTTTGAATTCTGTGAGTATGAAAAATAGATGTTCTTTCCTATTCTTACAAGTAGGATTATGTTTTCTAGATAACTTAAAACAATCATAATACTAAAAGTTTTAAGTTAACTTAGAAATAGCTGACAATGGGGTGCGGTTCTTTTCATAAACTTGGGAAGAGGGGGTGGCCTTGAGTTCCTTTAAAACATGTTTTTTATCAAGGAAACAACTGTGTGAAACTGGAACCACCTCCCTCCACATACTTGCTCCTTGTGCATATTCTGTCATATCTGAGCAAAAACAAGGGGTTTTTTGTGGATAAAAATAAGTTGTTACATCTTGTTACTCCAGTTAGCCCTTCAGAACTATCATAGCTATAGGAAAAATTAGTCATCTCCCACATTTTCAACAGAATGAGGCAATTTTTAAAGCATCTAAGAGAGGGAAGCACCAAACTTGCATTGATTTTCAATGAGCATGGGACATTTAACTCCCTGTGACAGGTGCACCCCTTTGGGGTTCATCTACTGGTGATCCCACCTACCTGTTATGCCAAAGACCCATCTTCTCTCCTGCCATGCCTTGTTGTTAATTGATTAATTAGATGATGTTAATTAAGCAGGAGGCTGCCCGTTTACTGCCCCAATGCAGCTCCTTTCCTCCCCTACACCACAGCCCTATACCAAAGCCTTGCAGATGGTACTCACATCGTTTGGTCTGGCCCTTATTCTACTCTGGCCCCCTTGTCCTCCCTGGGCTCTCCGCGGCCCTGTCTCACTCCATACCCCCACTGGTGCTTGGGCTCTCTGTAACCCTGTTATGCTTTGTGCCTCACTGGGCATTCATCAATGCTGCCCCCTCTCCAGGGCCTCTCACTGTCCCCCTCTCCAGGGCTGGGGTCTCCATGCTGCTGCGGGTCCCCTTTGAGGCCTCCTCCAACCCCTGATAGCATCACCTAAACAGCAAAACACAAAACACAAGCCCCTGGGCTATAACATAAAATCTAAGCCACCTGGTTAAAACATCATTCAGTCCCTACCAGGGAATTCTCCACCCCATAACAGCAATCAGGAGCTGCTCATGCAGTCAGGCTTCTCCCCTTTGCTTGCTCTGGCAGAGCTCCTTCTCCCTTGGTTGCTAGCAGGGAACTGCCAGCCTGGCCTCAGCCCTGGGGTTTAAAAGTGAGCCAGGCCCTGCCCCTTCCGGTCAGCTGACAGCTGGCAGGTGTGGATCACCAGCTAGCTCTGGTTGCCCTGGCAACCAGCAGCTAGGGCTCCTCACTCACTGCTAGCAGTTTCCCCTCTTTAAAAGGAGCAGGGCACCTAAGTGCTCTGCGACACTCCCCAAAGGTGCTTTTAAAAAATCCCACCCCAAGTTCCAGTTGCAGGCAATATGATTGGTGAGGTATATGCTGGAAAGAAAATGGCTTAATATACAGGTTGCAGGTGGCACGGGAAGTTAATAAAACTAAGCAGATTTAATCTGGAAATAATTTTAAGACCAGTGCAGGATCCTTATTATGACAACCATTTCTCAAAGCAAAACCCTACCTTAAGTCATGGCCATCTATAAGTGCTCATCAGAGCATATGCAGGGTCAGTACTGTGATGAAGGGGATTGTCACAGGGTGTGACGGTACTGTTTAGCCCCGAAGGGGAGAAGGGGAACCCCGGGAACTGAAACAAGGCTGGGGAAAGGAGGGGAGAAGGAAAGAAACCCCTGAACTCCTTACCTGCAGCCGATGACGCGGGAGGACTTGAAGGAGCGGCAGGACCTGTGCGGCTGATTAGCCACGTCTTTTTCAAACTTCAGCCAGCTGTGATCAATGATGATCAGAGCTGGCGCGGGGGCATAAAGAGCACCCTGAAGGAAGGTGAAGGGGAGGAGAGCTGGAGACCGGCCAGGAGAGGTAACCAGCTTGGAGCCTCTCATGGAGGCAAGGGAGAAGCCAGCAGCCAGCCCTGAAGCTGGGACACGTTCCCCTGCAGCGGGCAGGGGAACACTCAGGGAGAGGCAGCGGATGCTCCAGTTGCCGGCAACGACTCCGGGCATAAGGAGCCAGAGACCAGATCCTGCACGAGGAGCCACCTGAAAGAAGGCAGTCCAGGTGGGATTGGCACGGGTTTGGGGAGCACTCCCAGAGGCTATCCCAGCAGGGAATTAAATACAAGCAGCAAGGGGAACCGGCAATCTCGGCATGGTTGGGTATTAGGGCAAGGTGTAGGGGAGGGCGGAGCCTTGCAGAAGATCGTCACCTCAAGAGTCCCATGACCAGAGAAGCTTAAGTAGTCAACCCCCTCCACTGAAGATTCAAACAAAGTCATGGCAGGAGAGATAGGGGCAGGGACTACATCTAAGACAGATCTGGGAGGAAACAAAATCCAGGTACAAAGTGCCAGGCAAGACCATACACCAGAGGCCGAACAGCGCAAGACCGTATGCTCGAGGCTCGCCGGCGACAGGGAGTTTTGTTGGATCAAAGACAACATTTTCATGGCTTCAAGTGTGCACTTAAGAGGCAGATGCCTAAGAGGAAGATGGTCGATATGGACATACAATCCAACTGCCAGAGTAATTTACCTAGGATATTACTCTGTTGTAAATTTACTCCATAGCAGATGAGTCTACACGTGAATATTAATGCAACAGAAAAAACTCTGGCACAGTTCACTGGAAGCAGGGGAAGGCTATTGCCAGCCTCAAGACTGTCTGTCTCACTCTGCCTTCACCTTCTGGCTGCATGAAGCAGCTGGCATAAACAAGGTGTGTCAGAGCATAGGGCATTCTGGGAATAGTAGTTCTGCAAAGCAGCAATGGAGTTCCCTGCTTCTGGGGAAGAACTGACCCCATTTTTTAAAGCCAAGATCAGCATTCTTTTTTTCCTCTGGATATGAGTTTCTGTGGCAAAAAAAGGGGATTAAACTATCCCCAGCAGAAGCTGCTGCTCTAGAGCAGTGGTCTGCGAAGTGGAGTGCATGCACCCCAGGGGGTGCGCAAGACGATCCACTGGGGAGTGGGAAGAAAATATTAGAACTTCTATTTATATTTATATAAATATACATATATTGGGGGTGCGTGGTCAAAAATTTTTTACTGATAGGGGTGCGTGATCAAAAAAGTTTGGAGACCACTGCTCTAGAGAACTACAATTCCCAGAATACTTTGTACTCTATGACATTGCCCAGCTATGCTTGCTGCTGTTCCTGCATCTTCAAGTCAAAAGGTAAGGGTTATGGGGGGGAACGGATAAGTGAGAGAGGAATACCGCAGGCACATTTTTTTCCATGCTATATCTCTGCCTGTTTGCACTGAGTAAACAGCTACCCCAGGAGGAAACTGACCATGGAAACAGATGAATTGTTTCACATTTTCCAATGGTAAATTTATCCAGAGTGGAGCAACTTATACTGATAAAAGGCGGCTTGTCATGTGTCTGCTTCACCTTTACCTGAGAGTAAAGCCATATCATTTTAGAGCATGGGTGTCAAACTCATCTGGCCGTGTGGGCCGAATGAGTAGAACAGAAGCACTTGATCGGCCAGATAGGGCCCACTAACTCTCCCTTCTAGCCCATGCCCCAGCCAGTCTAGGAACTCACTGCATGATGCTTGTTCCAACCAATCTGGGACCAATGCTGAACACAGCGCCTATCACAAATCAGCTAGGGCAGGCACTGCATGCAACACAGCCCTGGCCTGGGCCTGCATGGGTGCTAGGTGCAGTGCTGCTCCCAGACCAAACAGGGTGGACACTGCATGTAACATAGGTCCCACGCTGACTGGAGTGGGAGTCATGTGCAGTGCACATCCCAGACCAGCCCCTCATGAATGTCATAAGCAACATGAGTCATGGACCAGCCAGAGTGAATGCTATTTGCAGTACAGTTCTCAGACTGGTTGGAGTGGGCATGACATGTGGTGCAGATCCTGGGTCCAAGGTCCTGTGTGCAGAGTCAGTCTGGCAGGTGCTTCATGCAGTGTGTGGATCAACTCTAAGACCCAGGGCAGCATCAGGATCTGCATGATGGAGTTCTGTGGACTGGATCCAGCCTGCAGGCTATAACCTTGTTGACGCTGCTCTAGAGTAAACATGTCATGTGTCTGCACCAATAATTCTCAGTCAGGGTGTCACAGCATCCTGGGGTGCCATAGGATCCTTTGAAGATGCTGCACAATATTAGCACTGTCAGGTGGGCCAACACGTACACATAATTTAGAACCCTAGAGATTTCTAACAGGAATGCATAGCATCAAAAATGTTCTTATCGGTGCTGGTCTTTCTGAGTTTTCTGAAACAGAAAAAATTGCTCTAATCTTTTCCATAGTCAAGAAACAAGTGAAAACTAAGACCTTGCATTTTCCAAGGGGTGTCTTGAATCTAACAAGAGATGCCTTGAATCTAAAAAGGTTTAGAATCATTGGGCTACACTCTCTAACAGCCATATATACAAGTGAAGAGACTGAGAATATACAGAGTCTTTGGAAAGTCTATACAAAAACTCACTGGTATTTCATTTTTGGCACTGCAGGAAGAATCCTCCACTGGTGTTTATTCAACATTTGTGCCCACCCAATGAAAGTATTTCTGGAGTGAGTCACTGATTGTAAGTGTGACAGAATCTAGATCTCATGTGTAAAGAAGTTTTAGTGAAAATTAAGACCACCTGAAATATTGTGGACAGTGGTGCCCCGCAAGGGTCGGTCCCTGGACCGGTGTTATTTAATATCTTCATCAGTGATACGGACAAGGGTGTGGAGAGCACCCTGTCCAAGTTCGCAGATGACACCAAGTTTTGGGGTAAAGTTAACACACCAGAGGGCAAGGAGAATATACAGGCCGATCTGGACAGTTTGGGTCAATGGGCAGAACAAAACAGGATGCAATTCAACAAAGACAAATGCAAGGTACTCCACCTAGGGAGGAGGTATCCCCAGCACACCTATAGGTTGGGGGATGACCTCCTCAGCAGCTGAGGGATCTTGGAGTCATAGTTGACTCCAAGATGAACATGAGCTGACAGTGTAAGGAAGCCATCAACAAAGCCAATCGCACCTTATCATGCATTAACAGATGCACGACCAACAGATGGAAGGAAGTGATGCTCCCCATCTATGCAGCATTGGTCAGGCCGCAGTTGGGGTACTGTGTCCAGTTTTGAGTGCCGCACTTCAAGAGGGAGGGCTGGAGAGGGTTCAGAGGAGGGCCACTCGTATGATTAGTGGCCTCCATACAAAACTCTACAAGGGAAGGTTGAGAGATCTGGATCTCTTCAGCCTGCACAAGAGACATCTGAGGGGACACCTTGTAGCAGCCTATAAGTCTTTATCAAGGGAAGACAGCAGAGAGTTGGAGATATGCTATTTACCAGGGTACCCCTAGGAGTAACTAGGAATAATGGGTACGAACTAGTGGACAGTAGATTCAAGTTAGACATTAGGAAGAAATTTTTCATAGTAAGGGTGACCAGAATCTGGAACGGGCTACCAAGAGAGTTGGTACTATCACCTAACTTGGAGGTCTTCAAGAGGAGGCTAGATAGGCACCTGGCTGGGGTTGTCTGACCTCGGTTCCTTTTCCTGCCTGGGGCAGGGGGTCAGACATAATGATCCTTTGGGGTTTCTTCCAACTCTACTATCTATGAAACTATGAATTTTTAAGCACCAATTAAAAAAAAACAGTGGATTTTTTTTTCATTTTTAACTAGTGACCAAAATTTGCAACCCAAATACTGCAGTATTGAGCAGCGATTTTTACTAAAATTTTTACTTAGAGACTCATCTTGATGTCTTCATTCCATGAATAGTCCCACTGATTTTCTGAACTGTGAAGAAAAGGAACTGTTCAACATGACCAAGGAGATGAGAATCTGGTCCTACTGATTTTTAATAGCACATTGAGCAAGGACTCAAAAGTAAAAGTACATTCAGGTCTCAAGGGTTTGACCCAAGGATTAGGTGAGCAGCTTTGGAGGACAACTCCCCCCTCAGGAAAGAATGAAGATTCAGAGAATGAAAGGAATGGACAAAAAGGAAGGAAGGAGGGGAGTTGATCTAATATAAGCAGAACTTGTGTTGAAGCATTCGTCCATGACACAGCCACTAATGAGACTGCCAGTCAGTGGGACCCTCAGCAAATTTATATACACTGCGACTGAAACCATTACAATGGAGTTTGTGTATGTGAATGAGTGAGTGTTCTTGGTTGATGAGGGTAGAGAGGAACAAACACAAAACTGGAGATGATGGAGATAACAGGCCAGGATTATGGGACATACTCTGTCTTTTTCCTTCACCACAACCTCCATAAGTTCTCCTATGAAAATGCTTGTAAAGTGCTTGACTATAAAAATTCCAGATTTTACTGTTGGCATAATTGATCTCAGAAATGTCACCACTGAAGGAGACAGAGGAGTATTGATGTAAGACATACGAATCTTGGAGAGAAACCAAATGTAATATATAATCATTCCTTTCTAGAAAACCATTCATAGTGTTTTTGGAATAGGCTTAAACTATTAAAATCTGCTACCCAATACACAATATGTTTCAGGCAAAATGCTCTCAAGTCCATAGTAAAATGCATTTGAATTTGATGGCATTTTATCTGTCTAGCTTTAAAAACATACATTTATTTATGGTGCTTTCTTATCACGTGAAAGAGGGAATAAAGTCATTCTTTTTTAAAACTTAAACTCTTCAAAGGACATTGTCAAGTGAAAATATCACACATCAGCCTCACAGCTGGCATAAGTAGGCACTGTTCCACAGCTGGCATAAATAGGTGCTATTCAGTTTATTCCACTGATTTCAGACTTGTAGAAATATTTCTGTCCTACTGAGTTACTGCCCACATCTAGTTCATACAATTCAACTGGAAGAATTTTTTTTTTAAGATTACCTTTTAACATTTACAGACATCCTCTTTCTCTCTTTCCATCTTGGTCTAATCACACACCCTCCAGCTGATTCACCTCTGAGTCAGCCCAGTGTGCCAGGCTCTGAGCAAAAGCCCTGGCTGAACAGCTGGGCCTGTAGTCTGTCCACTGTGCTTCATGCATCTTGGCGAAAGAGGAAGCTGCCCTCCTCATGGATGTGCTTGCTGCCCTGGAGGGCCACCTCTGTACACCCCACCCTGATTACAGCTTGCTAAACAGACACTTCCCTACCTTCTCATCCACCACTGCCTACTTCTCCAGTAGTGGACAGAGATGAGAGTGGCAAGCTTGGTACTCTGCTGTCCCTCTCCATTCCCAACAAGAACAGTGGTGGGATCTGCTTCAAGATTCTGGGAAGGCACTGTATACAATACACATGGACAGTCAAAGTGCATCGTGTGTATTCTTATACAGATTGGAGGTGCTGCCACCACCAAATCTAGAGCATGCTCACCTAGTCTGGTACACCCTTTATAAGCTTCCCATCACCAAGAGAACTGGCAACCTCCAGCACTGGCTGCTGCATGGAGCCCTGGTCATGGGCTCCTTTGTCTGCCATTTAGATGAGGTGGCACAGGCATCCTGTCCTTTCTGCAAAGGGGAGGGGGAGGAGACTCTCTTTCATGCCTTCCTGGACTGTCCCTAGCTGCGACCATTATTTGCTGCCCTCAGTGCCCTCTTTGGAGTGCTGAACTTGGAATACTCTGAGACCTTGTACATATTATTTATCCTATACCAAGCAGCCCAGGGGAGCATGATTGGCATGGCCAATTTTCTGCTGGCCAGGCCAAGATGGCAGCTTTGAAATACTGCAGAAACCAGCTCGCAGAGGCTGGCTCTGGCAATGCCCTCCAATTCTTCCAATTCCTGATTCAAGTGTACATCATGTTTGAATTTGAACACTTCACCTCAAAAAATGTAAGCCAGTTTGTATCATTTTGGGGCATCAAGGGGGCAGTCTTCAAGTTGGAAATCACAACTGGTCCTAAATATGTAACCCCATGAAGGGTATTGCAGGGTAGGAGGATTCAATCTCTGATGACATGGTGTTTTTGTTGTCAACAAGTATTTCATGGTCAGCTCTTGGGAGGGTTGCATATTTTTGTACTTTTACCTTTGTTTTTCAAATGTTTATAATGAAGGTATAAAAGTCAAGAGAGTTTTTCTTTCTTACTTGCATTTTACTGCCCTTGGAGAATAGGGGGGAAATAGTCTCAATCTCTAAACAACATCTTTCTTGGTAGCCTCCTCACACAGAGGGGAAGTATCACAGCACAGCTGATCTGCTTCATTGAGCAAAACACATCTCCCATTATCCCACAGGGTTGGACCCCTGCCACTCCCAGGAGCAGCTGGGACCAATCCTGCAGGACAACACTTGACACCTCTGCAAATGGAGAAACCCATACAACTGCTCCCAGGGCTTCAGGGGTCTGGATCCTGCATGCCCCAGGGAGCACCTACCTGGTGCAGCTGGAGAGTGCAGGCAGCTCTGGGCTGTCTATGCTCTCCCAATTTAAGACAAGCAGATGTCTGCTGCAATACAGCATCACAAATTAATGAATCCTCCCTTTTTTGTGGCCACATATTTGAACATTTGTGGCATAACAAAGGGCATGGGCATCTGTTTGCTTTTGCTTTGTGCCATCATAAAAATGTTTATGGTGGCGCAAAGGTGACATCTGTTTGCAGGCATATTTACTCTGCCCCATCCAGAATATCACATCATCTTCCTCTTTCCCCTTTTTGAAACCCCTTTCTGGCTACCTTTTTTTCCCCACATTATGGTGATATTTTTCATTCTTTCTTTAAAGACTCTTTACTGCTTCAGCCATTTCCATTATTTTTTTTGTAGAGTAGTGGGGCCCAGAGGCCAGAAGTAAAATCAGAACCCTATTCTATTGCAATATACAAATCCATAGTGATAGCTTGCTGTAAACAGCCCATAGATCAAGGATGGAAAAAGGAACCAGCATTATTCCTGTTTTACAGATGGGGAAAGTCACCACAAGGGTTCAATAAAATTTAGGGCCAGATTTTTAAGGTATTTAGGAGCTAAATTAAATCAGTAGGAGTTATGTGCCTAAATGTCTTTAAAAATATGTTTTAAGAGATTTAATCAAAGGTAGACAGGATCCCTGTGGCAGGATTAGGAATTAAACTGATGTCTCCTGAGTCCTAAGCCAGTGCCTTAACAATAAGGTCATTTTTCGTTTTGAGAATTGTATCCTCAGTTCCTCTTATGGCTCCCACTCATTTCGTATGCTTGTCCCACAGCTCCTTTTTTCACATTTGGCTTTGCACCAAACCTTTTACACAACTGCTTACCCATTTGACAAGAATACAGATGCTTTTCTTTTTTCCATCATACAGTGCTATGAAATGTCTTTTTTTTTTGCAAAGGATGATCTTAAACACCAAGTGTGTAACCTCTTCCAACTGATATTTGATGCGTCTTATATATCTATCCCATGCAAAAATGCATTGAAAAGGTTAAGGTCGTAAAGTCAAGCACTCAAAACTTGCCTTAGCAACTTTAATTTGACTTCCTTATACACATTTCCATGATAACATCCTATTTTTTCCCTCCCAAATAGTCCTTTCTCATTCAGTGAACAGGTAGTTATTTATTATTTCTTTTTATCTTCATCATTCAGTGCATGGTCCTATGCATTATTCACTCCATGCCATCAAAACCCTGGACTGAATACAGAATTATATATCTCCTCATGGGTTTTTTTTCTATGCTCTCATCCTAGTAACTTGGTTCTCTGCAAACATCAATACAGTACATTTGTTTTCACAACATCCCTGAGAGGCCAGGTTGTACTATTGTCCCTGTTTTTTACTTGAGGAACTGAGATACAGAAATGAAACTAAAACTATCAACTAATTTTGGGGCCCCAGTTGTAAATGACTGTTTTTAAAGTATTTAGCATTTTAAAGCACTTTGCATGTTTGGGACAGAGTTTCCATTTAGTTCAGTTGCAATTCATAGAATCATAGAAAAGTAGGGCTGGAAGGGACCTCAGGAGGTCATCTAGTCCAACCCCCTGCTCAAAGGAGGACCATCCCCAACTAGATCATCTCAGCCAATGTTTTGTCTAGCAGGGTCTTAAAAACCTCCAAGGCTAGAGATTCCACAACCCCCCCTGGGTAACCTGTACCTGTGCTTTATTACCCTCCTTGTGAGAGATTTTCCTCATACCTAACCTGAACTTCCCTTGCTGTAACTTGAGACCATTGCTCCTCTGTCACCTGCCACCACTGAGAACAGTCCAGCTGTCTTCTCTGGAACTGCCCCTCAGGTAGTTGAAGGCTACTGTTAAATCCCTTCCCCCCGCCCCTCAGTGTTTTCTTCTGTAGATTAAATAAACCCCATTCCCTCAGCCTCTCCTCATAAATCCTGTGCCCCACCTCCTTACGCATTTTCATTGCCCGCTACTGGATTCTTTCTCCAATTTGTCCAAATCCTTTCTGTAGAGGGGGCCCAAAACTGAACACAGTTCTCCAGATGTGGCCTCACCAGTGCTAAATAGAGGGAAATAATCACTTCCCTTGATCTGCTGGCAACGCTCCTACTAACATAGCCCAGTAAGCCATTAGCCTCCTTCACAACAAGGGCATACTGTTGGCTCATATTCAGTTTATTTTCCATTGTAACGCCCAGGTCCTTTGCTGCAGAGCTGCTGCTTAGCTAGTCAGTCCCAAGCCTGTAACAGTGGATGGGATTGTTCCATCCTAAGTGAAGGATTTTGCACTTTTCCTGAATCCTAGCCCTACCCTCCGGCATATCTACTCATCCCCACAGCTTGATGTCATCTGTGAATTTGCTGAGGGTGCACTCCATCCCATCTTCCAGATCACCGATGAAGATAGTGAACATTCAAAGCAGCTAGCAGCTCTGTGATGACTTCTCCCTCCTCCATCCCCTCCCTACCCTGCTGACAGCCCTGCCTCCACATGAAAAATTAACCCTAGATGGAACACAATCTCCTTAATTACCTCATTTGACAAGCGTTAATTTTTGTGTGATAGACCATTTTGAAGCACTCCTCAGCCATACACGTGTTACGTTATGGCTGCAGAGTGCTTTCAGGGGCCTGATTGCGTGAAAAATGTTACTTGTGTAAGCACCTACAAGAATTCAAACCCACTGTAACAGAGGAGAGTCTAGGACCCACTCTTCCACTCCCTGTGCATATACCCTAACCATTAGCGGTCCATGTAAAAGAGTGAACTGATTCCCGGTAGGATCCAGCCACATACAGATCCTCTATTGAAAGAATAATAGAAAAAAGTATACTTAGCCTATCGCTTGATAGATAGATCACATTGCTGAGGCAAGACACATCATTTTTGCACTAGCCATGGGAAAGATTTTTGTACCTTTATATTATCTGTATATCAAGACTCTATTGTGGGTATGGCAGGAGGCTTGGTTCTCTTGCCACTTTAAGAGTAGGCAGGTTGGGGATGAAGCAGCCTGCAGGTGTGGGCTGGGCTGATTGCAGTCATCTCACCCAGGAGGAAGATATAAGCCCAGGCCATGAGATGAGCCAGCAGTAACATCTTGGAGCCTGCTGAGAGAACACCACCTCAGCAGAATAGCTGCAGCTCCAAAAGATCAGCTTGAAGAGTACAGCAAGAAGCAGTCTGGAGGTCTAGAAAGGAATTAAGGCAGGAGGAGATTCCTAGGGACCCAGGGCAGGATTTGGAGCCCAGATAAAGGGGCTGAGAGTGTGGGACCAGTGAGGGTCCAGGAACGCCAGTGGAGGGTCTAAGCGGAAAAGAACATCAATGAGGATGCCATCTGTGAGTCATGGAGCATGGTGCAAGGGAGGAATGGAGCTATGCAATTAGCCCAAAAGGTAGTGATCACCAGTGCTTGGAGGTCATTTGAGAGCAATTTGGGAAGCCCGAGGGCAGCCTCCCTCATATAAAAGGAAAAAAAAGACACCAAGGCATGGCAGACAACTGAAGGAGTGATTGCCCACAGAAAGTGAAGGGACTCCAAGGGCTTCAAAACCACCGCTGAAGAGGCACCTTGTCACAGTGGGTATATTGGCAATGTTGAAAGGGACATTGTCAAATTAAACATCATATGTAAAAAAGTATATTTGCCTGCACCCCAAAACACCTTAGAATATTAAAACAGGAAAATCCTAATTTTTCACGTTTTCTGCTGTTTGATCCTGGTCAGCATCTGCCCTGCAGTATGGCAGACCCAATGTGACACATGGTACAGTATAATCAATAAAGGCCCCATTCAAAGCCTTTTGAAGTCAACAGAAAGACCCCCACTGACTTCAACAGGCTTTTGATGAAGCCCTGACACAGTTTCCAATAAAGATTTCCATCAGTGCATTAGGAAAAACCTACTGAAGGAAAACAAAAGAAAGTTGTCCTTAGGAAATTAAACTACCTGTCTACAACCAACCAGCTCGCAAAGTTAACATCTTAAGAGATTCAAGAAAGTGGAATTGTTTGCCAAAATGTGTGGGATAGAGACACCTCATGTGAGCTTCTTTGAACTGCTCAGTACAGATGGACTGCAGCTGGGTACTGACTGCTTGGTAGCTGTGACTCACTGAGTGACAGGTTTGCTTTGACAAAGTGTTTCATTGTCCTTTCTTCCTCTGAAAATTCCCTTCCTTCCCCCTTTTCCTATTCCGTTCATCTGGACTATCAAAAACAATGATTCCAGATGTAAGACAGGAAAAACCCTCATATTCCTGAGCAGTGCAGCACACTTGGACATCTTAGGTGAAGACAATAAAATGGAAGTGTAAGTTCTGTAACTGCTGCTAGATTGCTGAACCCTGGAGAGCAAAACTGATGATCGAGTTTGAACGTAAGCAGCAGTCTGCCATGTTGAACAACTTTCAGGAGAATGAGAGGTTCATAGGTTATCCTTCTTACTTAAGGATATGATATGCCAAGCTCAAGAGGAGAAACTGTATTATACGATGTAAAAGGCAGAGAGGCATATTTTAGAGTTGCAGCTTATTACACCACAACCAAACTGACTTTGTCAGTGCCTTCATTTTGAGGATGCCTATCCCAGGTCCATGGCAGTTTCTACTTTTGAGCATGCCCCACGTACCTGTGCCCATTCATATGTGCCAAAATCAAAAGAGCATCAATGAAACCTAGCCAAAGATGCTTCCTGTGGCTCCTCTGAAGCTCTCTGTCTCCACGGTGTTTTCAGGAGGCCATGGAGGCATTCCTGAACCAGCTTCCTCACTCCCTTCTGCCATGTCCGAGCCCTTTATTCATTTCATATTAGGCAGTCATTGGTTAAAGAACAGCAATTACACTGGCTAGCAGGGGCCATAACACAAGACTCCCCACTCCCAGGAAACTGCCCTCCTCACAGGCCTACTGAGTCATGCCCCCGCTTCCTTGCTGTAACCATTTGGCTGTTGAGCAAAAGGGGCCTTCTTGATCCCCACCTTATCCTGCCCTAGCAGTTGTGTTTGGTAATGCACTAGATGCCCACTCTCAGGTTCAAACCTGCCAACAGGTATGCTCTGTCCCTGCCTGAGAGACTATGGACCCAGGCAGAACTCAGTTGGCTCCCACATCAGTCTGGATTGCAACAGAGCTTCATTGTGAATTAGGTGGCCAATCTGGATTGCTTCCAACTATGCTCATTAGTCCAAGGCTTGGTGATGGGGAAAATTTACAGGCCAAAATGGAGGCACCTAATAAAACTAGGGTTCTGAGCAATTGTGCAGGTGCTGAACTGGGATTGATCTGGATCCCTTCTTGTAACTGACACAGGTCAATTACACTTAGGAGCTCAGTATCTTTGAAGGAATGTTTAGTCTTCTCTGAGATGAAACTGAGTAAAGAACAAGTAACTACACACCCCCTGCACATAGCTCAGTCACTGACAGATGGTGGCAGACAGAAACTGTGAATATGAGGCTTAAGGGTTGGTATAAGCTGGAGGTGTTTAGACAAAGAGACCCTGAAGGCTGCTTTCTGAACAGTGCTATTACACGTAGCTGCAATGAGCTCTTTAAAGATGTGATCATTTCTAAATAGAGTTCTGTGGAACCAGTGGTTCCCAACCCTGGGTCGTAACCCAATTGAGGGTCATGAGGGGAATGCCAGCGGTGCCATACACAAAAGACGAGCCACACTGCATGCTGGGAGCTCCCCCGCCCCAGGGCTGCTGCTGCCACCACTGCTGCCCTCTGCTCCCAGCAGTGGGTCACAGACAAAAAAGGTTAAACTATGGAGTAGGTAGTATTGGCAAGAGCGGCGTAAGAGCTGAAGTGTTATTACCTGTTTTCTCTGGATCTCTTTCCTGAAACATGGTTTGTGCTCCTGAAAGCCTTTTTCAGAGACCTTGCTAAGCTGACTCAATCACTGCCAAATTCTAATCTCAGGGACTAAATCAATGAGAGCAGAATTGGCTTGACTGCAATGTGATTGCTAATAAACTGTTCCATCTTAGTGCCCCAGTTGTTGTAGGCAGGCCTGTTGCAAAATATATATCAAAACTCCCAGGGGAAGAAAGAGGCTGCTAAAACAAGCAGATGGGTAAACAGAAGGAAAATAAGTAAGGCCCAGAAACAAAAAGGAAAGAATGTTTCATGGATTTCATAGATTTTTTGGGTCAGAAGGGTCGTCAGTAGATCATCGAATCTGACCCCCAGCCCTGGGCAGGAAAAAGTGCTGGGATCAGATGACCCCAGCCAGGTGTTTGTCCAGTCTTCTCTTAAAGACCTCCAAGGTAGGGGAGAGCACCAGCTCACTTGGAAGCCCATTCGAAATTCTGGTAACCCTTACTATGAAGAAGTTTTTCCTGTTGTCTAGTCTAAATCTGCTCTCTGTCAGTTTGTGGCTGTTGTTTCTAGTTACTCTGTTTACCGGGGTGCCCCTTGGAGTATCTCTTATCCCTTGCTGCCCCCCCACCCCCCAACAAATTTGTAGATGGCCACTAGATCACCTCTCAGCCTTCTCTTATGGAGGCTGAAGAGATCCAGGTCCTTCAATCTCTCCTTGTAGGACCTTACCTGCAGGCCCTTAACCATATGAGTGGCCCTCCTCTGGACCTTCTCAAGGTTACCCACATCCCTCTTGAAGTGCGGCGCCCAAAACTGGACACAGTATTCCAGCTGTGGCCTCACCAAAGCCGCATAGAGGGGAAGTATCACCTCCTTAGACCTGCTCTTGATGCTGCTGTTAATGCATGATAGAGTGCAGTTAGCTCTATTGATCACTTTGTCACATTGTCGATTCATGTTCATCTTTGAGTCAACTATGACTCCAAGATCTCTTTCCTCTGCTGTGTTGCTTAAAAGGTCATCTCCCAATCTGTAAGTGTGTTGGTAATTCCTTGTCCCTAGATGCAGTACTTTCCACTTATCTTTGTTAAACTACATTCTAGTTTGTTCTGCCCACTTCTCCAGCCTGTCCAAATCCACCTGAATCCATTCCCTGCCCTCCAGTGTGTTTACTTTGCCCCATAATTTGGTGTCATCCATGAATTTGGACAGTTTGCTCTCCACACCCCTATCCAAGTCTTTGATGAAGCTATTAAAAAACATTGGTCCAAGGACCAAGCCTTGGGTGCCCTACTGCCCACATCTTTTCAGGTCGATACCGAGCCATCCACCACCACTCTCTGGGTGTGTCCCATTAGCCAATTTGCCACCCACCTGACTGTGAAATCATGTAAGCCACAGCCACTTAGTTATTTATGAGAATGGGATATGACACTATATCAAAGGCTTTTTGAAAATCCAAGTATAGGACATCCACCTCGACTCCTGCATCTAAGCAGTTTGTGACCTGGTCGTAAAAAAAAAAAGTTTGTCAGGCAGGATCTACCTCTTATGACTCCATGCTGGTTGCCCTTCAGCATTATTTTTCCTGCTGGACTCCCACAAATACAATCCTTAATAATTTTTTCAAAGGTTTCCATAAGGATAGAGGTGAGACTAACTGGTCTATAGTTACCTAGATCCTCTTTCCTCCCCTTTTTGAAAATAGGGACCACATTAGCCCTTTTTTCAGTCCTCTGGGACTTGTCCTGTGTGCCACTAGTGCTCAAACAGTTGTGCTGGTGGTTCTGTTATGACACTGGCCAATTCTTTCAGTACCCTTGGAAGAAGATTTCATAGATTTCATAGACATTAGGGCTGGAAGGGACCTCGGGAAATCATCAAGTCCAGCCCCCTGCCCAA
>NW_017728943.1:72593107-72604554 GCF_001723895.1 Crocodylus porosus | reverse complement strand
TGTCAAGCTACTCCAAGTGTCCCTTCACTAGGTCAGTGCTAACTGTTGGTGGGCCAGTGTCCCTCCTGTGCTTGTCTATAGTCCAATTTGGAGATACGTCATTACCTGTGTTTAGAAATACTGATGCAAAAAACTCATTAAAGAGCTCAGTTTTGTCCCTCCTATTCATCACTACTTGCCCTAGCCTGTCCTGTAGGGGTCCTATGTTACCATGCACCTTCTTTTTGCTCCCTATATACCTGAAAAAAGACTTCTTTTTGTCTTTAATTTTTGTTACCAGCCTGGGTTCCATTGCTGCCTTGGCCTTTCTAACACTCCCTGCAAGTGCAAGCCAAATAGGTATAATCCTCCTTGGTGGCTACGCCCTGCTTCCACAGTCTGTATGCCTCTTTTTTTCATCCCTAGGCTTTCCTGGATTTCCCTGTTCAGCCAAGAGGGTTTCTTGGCCCTTTTGCCACCCCCACCCCGCTTTATGTGCAATGGGATTGTCCCCTTCTGTGCTTGAAGGATCATTGCTTTGAGGAACAACCACCTTTCCTGGACTCCCATTTCACCAAGGCTCTTGTCCTTCAGTGCCTCACTTACTAACCTCCTGAGATCACTGAAGTTAGCTTTTCTGAAGTCTAGCACTTTTGCCCGACTAATTATGTTCCCCACCTTTCGATGGATAGTGAATTCTAATGATTGGTGGTCATTATCCGCTAGATTACCCTGTATCTGCCGATCCCCCACCATCCCCTGTAACAAACACCAAATTCAGTAAGGCATTTACCGTAGTGGAACCATATACTTCCCGCATTAGATGAAGGTCCTGTATGCAAGGTAAGAACCTATGTGAACAGTCAGATCTAGCTGACTGCTCCTCCCAGCAAATGTCAGAGTACTTAAGGTGACCCATGAAAACCATGTCCCTTGAGCGTACTGCCTCTGAGAGCTGCCTTGAGAATTCCAGGTCTAGCTCATCCCCCTGGTGTGGTGATCTGTAATAGACAATGTTAATGGAGAACCACACCAAATAGCAATATAATGGCTGCTACAGAGACATTTCAAAGGTGTTTCTGAATAAATAGTAGAAATCCAGACAAAAAACCTAGAAGCACTAGGAACACTTGCTTGTGGTGGGCTCCTAATAATCTTGGGTTCACCAAAAATGAGTTATAGTTCTAGTCCATAATGCCTCCATCAAGTCATCTTCACTTAGATGAGTAGGTCCATTGATTTCAATAGGAAGGATAGGCGGTCTGGGCTTATGCAGGAGTGTACTGACAGTCCAGAAAGAACTGCAGTATACAGAAGAGGGCAGTGTAGCCTTAAACATACCAGATGATCTAATAACAAGATGGAGACTTTGGAAAATTACAAGTGGACAAAAGAATCATTATGCATTGGAAATGGGATTTTGCTAAGTTACCAGATCAGAAGAAACATCAAAGGAGAGATGGAAGCCAACATTTAAAAAAAAATCTGTCAAAAGAGCCAAGATCTTATAGATGTCTTAGAATCTATGAGAGTCTAAAAAACAGGCATGTCATGCTATTGGTACAATGGTACACATTCATATATAAACAGTATATAAACTCATTATACTCATATATAAACAGTAATATATAGTGTTTCACTTATATATGCCTAGGGACCTACCCAAATCAGGACTGTGTGGATTTTGCAGAAATCAGAAAATTGGGTGATCTCTGCAAAATCTGCAGGGAAACAAACCTTAGTAAAAATAAAATGCTGACTCCCCACTGGGGAGCCAGTAGTCCTCTCAGCCACACAGCCCAACCTGAGAAACAGTGGAGGGAAGCTGCCAGCAAAAGGGCAAGCAGGAAAAATAGCTTCTCCCCACCAACTTGCTATCGACTGGCTGAGAAGGCATCCTGTTGTGTGGCTGCACCCCTCTCCACCAGTCAACCCTGAAGAGTGGCACAGCATGATGGGCAGTCCTCTCAGCCAATCAGCAGCAAGGGGCAAGGCCATACAATGGACAGCCGTCTCCACCAATCATCAGTGAGAGGCAGGTCCACTGGGGCCCCTTAGCCAGTCAGAGGCATGATGGGGCCCTGGCCATGATAAGCCCTCAAAAAGTGTAGCCAACCCCATGATCTCCCCACAAAAATCAGCCTGCTGACTCCTCAGGTTGGGTAGACCCCTAAGCATGCCTCATCTGAAAGTCCCATCTGAAAGTCCCAAACATCAGTAAGGCATAGCTACAACTTTATAAGGTAGGGTATTTTTTTGGATGACGGAGGTAAAAATGAGACACTAAGAGGGTTAAGTGTCTTTTCCCCCATCCCACATCAAACCAATGTCAGTATCAGCTCTGCACTAACCATTAAACCACACAAAATGCGTCCACACATTCACAGTAGCCTATACTGATGGTGTAAGTATTTTTAGATATTTCTTATGAAAACTATAATAGCTGATCCAAGGCTACAATGCAGATTTGAAGAAGAGTCAGACTGTTTTTTTGTAAAGGGAAATCATCACCAATCTGCAGGAGTTCTTTGAGAGTGTCAACAAGCATGTGGATAAGGGGGATCCAGTCAATACTGTGTAGCTGGCACTCACCAATGGCTCTTAAAGAAAACAAGCTGCCTTAAATTTACAGGGAAGATTCATTCATGGACTGAAAACTAAGTTACAAGATAGGAAATAAAGTTTAGGACTAACAGATCATCTATTCACAATAGAGGAAGGTAAACATAAGGGTTCCCCAGGGATCTGTGTCGGGATTGGTATGATTCAACATATTCATCATAAATGATCTAGAAAAGGGAGTAAATGTGAAAGAGGCAAAGTTTGTAGATGACATTAAATTATTCTGTGTGGTCAAATCCAAAACTGATGGAGAATTGTTCCGGGAAGATCTCATAAAATTGTATAAGTGGGTAAAAAAATGGGAGATGAAATTTAACAACAGTAAAATAATATGCATGGAAAAAATAACCCCAGTTCTTCATACTCTGGTGAGCTCTGAATTAGCCATTACCATTACAAATTCCAAGGTCTCTTTCTTGAGCGGTATAGTGATTCTCTAAAATCACCCATCAATGTGCAGCAGCAGTCAAAATGTGCAGTGGTGATCAAACAGGAAATTCAAATGGTAGAAATAGCATTATGCCGTTACATATATCTGTGGCGTGCCTACGTTTTGAATATTGCATGCAATTTTACACACCCCATTTAGGATATACTGGGTGCATCTACACATGAACTTTACCACAGAGTTGATAAATTAGCTCTTCAGTAAAGTGTCACTATCTACAAATGTGCTGGTATTAAGGCACAGTAAATTAATTGTCAGGGACAATACTATCTTACAGCAGAGTACTTACCTGCACTACAACGCACATGTAGAGTGACAGGGGCTGGCTGGGGCATGAGGGAGCTAAGGTGTTGGGGCTGCCTGCTGCCAGCCCCCGACTGTAGCACCCTCATGCCCCAGCCAGGCCCCTCCACCACCCGACACCAACACCTGGAGCCCAGAGCTGACCCCACCATGTCCCCTGCCAACCCAAGGCCACTTCACCATGGCTCAAAGTGCTCTGGTCCTGGGTGCATATGTAGACGCTGTGCCCAGGAGCAGCTGACTCTAGTATGAACCATACTGGAGTTTATTGCTGTGCCTTAATTTCACCTGTAGATGCACCCACTAGAACTAGAAAAGTTACAGAGAAGGCCAACAAAGATCACCAGGTGTATGAAATGGTTTTTCATGCAAGGGGAGACTGAAAAGACAAAGTTTCTTTAGCTTGGAAAAGAGATTGATGGGGAGATATGATAAAGGTCTACAGAATCAGGAACTGGGAATTGGTTTTTACTATGTCTCATAATATAAGAACTAAGTGGCACCCAATGACAGCAGCAGATTTTAACAAATAAAAAGGTAGCTTTTTACACAATCCATAATTATCATGTAGAAATCATTGCCAGAGGATGTTGTGGAAACTAAAAGTGTAACTGGTTTAAAAAAATAATAAAAGACTAGACAAATTTATAAAAGGATAGATTCATCAGAGTTTATTAATTACAATGGCTAGAGATACAAATTACTTATGGCGACTGAGAGGGTATGACATTGTTTCTTATAATCTTTCATTAAAGCATTAATAACTGTCAGACAGTATACCAAGCTAGGTAAACTTTTGATCTGAAAATGCTAAATGCCAGGCCAAACAGAAAGACCTTGCAGTGCTTCCAGAACATGTCCAGGCTCACACTCTTGCTATTGGAGACTATCATGGATTTATCAATTAGAGTTGTTCTCAGCTTCATTATATTTTTTGTATTGCAGATACTTTATAGAAATAATTTGTTTACTTTATAAAAAGTGTATTTTGAGTGATCTCTACAATCTGTCAGGAAAAACTATCATGTTTTCTACAGAGGGGCAAATGAGACTGACTGAATTTGGGCTTTGCTAAACTTTGTACATGGACATGTTAGTGTCCATGGTGGCTAATTCATGAGAATCTCTGTAGAGATTATCCAAAATACTGCCAAGTCTGCCAGTATTTTTTATGAGCTAGCACATTTAACCACTGAGAAAAAGGAAACCCTCAAATCCGTTTTACCTAAGCCATTATATAACCTACCCACCAGGTAGGTTATTCCATTAATTAACATGGTTGAAATTTGCATTAGAAACCTAGGGGTGAAAAATTATTTAACCTATTTTCAATAGAGCTAATCAGAAAGGAGTTTCAATTAAATATTTACAATTTGAAAATATTTGACCATTTTGCTTTAAATTGCACTGATGTAAAAAAATCCCCATGGAAATAATGGCCTTAAAATGTTTATTTTGATGTTTTAATGTTTATATTTTCTTTTCACCTCATTTCATGACAACGGCAATAATGAATAAAATGCAACAACACTCCAGACATCTCAGAATATTATATAGGTAATAGCTGAAACCCTCTTTCATTAATTTATTATTAAAAACATTAATGCCAGCTGCTACAAAGTAGTGTACTTACCACATCTTATTTTCTCTAGGTTCATCAGTAATAAGTAGCAGTTTCCCATAATGATTTAAAAAAATTAAAATAGTTGATTATTTTAATTAGCGTGTCATGTTTTAAAGCAGGGGCTGGCAACATATGGTGTGTGGATAAGATCTGGCCTGCAAAGCCACTGGATCCAGCCCACAGAGCCTATGCCTACTCTGGGGCTGAAACATAAGGAGCTGTGCTGAGTTGGTGTGCTGGGAGCTGTGCCTGTACTGCTACTGTCACATCTCTCTGCCCTCTCCCTCTTCTCTCCTCTGTCCCCAAGGCTGCAGTGCCAAAATGGGGCTGGGGGGCCAGAAGAAGCAGGAGTGGCACGGAAGGAGCTCCCAGCTGCTTGGTCCCTGTGCAGTTTCCCTTCATTAGAAGCTGCACTTACACAACAGGCAAAGATCAGGGGTCTGGGACAAGCTGTGGTGACTTGGGCATAGCTCTCAGCTATGTTGTTCTTGTGAGGGAGCAAGATAATCCCTCCTGATACTGATGTGCCACTGAAATCACCTAGCCCATGCCAGGCTGGAGCTGGGTTGTTCAGGCCTTGGCCTGAAAAAGCTTGCCAGCCACTCTTTTGAAATATCAGCAGAATTATAGTGAAATAATGTAAAGATGAAAAATAAAACAGCGTGCTGAAATGTTACCACTTTAACCCGGGAGGTACTCCAAGAGGTACCGCCTCTCCAATTGAAGGGATCAGAGCAGGTGCACAAATGGTGTAGGGACTCTCCTCCCCTATAGAGCAGAGCCAGACCACCAGTGGGGACTTAACCATATACCTTTTAATACTGGGAACATAACAGGCATAAATCAGAGGGTATAGTGGACACTGCAATGCCCCAAGGGGGCAGGATTCAACAAAGGTTAGACACTTACAATCACTGACAAAACAGGGTTAACAAAATATAAAACACAAACAGCAGAACAAACAATACAGGTCGGTGAAAAATACAAAGGGCACAAAATGCAAAATGTCAAATGACAAGGGAAATATAGGGCCTTGGTACCTGGAAGGGGGAGAAAGAACAATGGCCCCTTTCTATTGCAAGAAGATTTGCTTTTTGTTATCTCATTCACCCCAAGTCACCTCAGCTAGGACTTGAACCCAGCTGTTCCATGTGGTAGGCAGGAATACTACCACACAGGCACCACTGATGACACTGCTCCAGCCTGCTAGGGGTCCTGACCTTCCCAGAGCCCAGCCTCACATGGCTGCCTGACCTCCGATTGGAGGAGCTGGAACCAGAGTTGGGAACCCCTCAGGTCGCTGTTCAGATCCTTCCTGGAGTGGGGGTGCCTCTCCTGCCGGCTGCAGCCTCTCCTTGGGGATCCTAGAGCCCAGTGGGGAGCCTCTCCTGCCGGCCGCATGCCGCGCTGCTGAGGGTCCCACTGCTGTCTGCAGGTCCTGCTCTTTCAGGCTCTTCCGGGGCACTGCTCCTGCCCCACTGGCTCAGCTCTTACTAGCTCTGTGAAGCTCCTTCCTTGTTGTCCCTTGCTGGTATCTCCCCTGAGTCAGCCCACACTGCCCTTTTTATGCCCCTCCAGGTGACCCAAGGGGCCAATCGGGACACGGGGGGCAGGGGTGAGTCTCTGGGGCCTGATTGGTCCAGAAAGGGAATCCCAAGTCCCCCGATCATCTTTTACCCCTTCACAACCCCTGGGCCAGGTCACTGCCAGCCAGCCCATCACACCACTAAGCCATGATATTTCCAAATTAAAACATTCTGAAAACAAATTTTTTAGAGGTGCACCAGTACATCAGTCTGATATTGGATCAGTACCAACATAAAGAAAATTGGCTGTATTAGATATCGGCCTGATGAGGGCGATGATTTGGCCAATAAATGCCTGTGCTGTGCGCAGCTGCAGCGCAGCACTCAGGCATGGAGAGGTACCTTCAGCTGGTAACTCCAGTGTGGTGGAAAGAGGGAGTAGGGAAAGGGTGTGGGGGGGCAGATCAATGCCCCCCACAGTGAGAGAGGGGGCAGGCACTGCCCAGGTGGGGCAGGGAAGGGGCTGGACCCACGGCTCATGGCGGAGGAGTAAGCTCCTGCTGCTGCTTGCACTCTGAGAGGGGATGGGGGGGGTTGTGCCCCCCAGATCTGGGCGGGGTGGGACAGGGCAGGCTGCAGCCAGGGCTGCGTGACACTCTTCTTGGCAGGGGCTGGGCTCAGAGCGCGTGCCGGCAGCACTAGAAGGATGCTGCATCCACCCCAAAATTTCACTGCCGCTTTGCTCCCAGTGCCACCGCCAGCCACCCAGTGCAGCCCTGGGCCCATCTGGGCAGTGCCTGCCTCTGCCCCAACCCCTCCCTGACCACAGGAAGCGTGGATCTGCCCCCTCCCCTTCCACCACATTGGACTTACCAGCTGGAGGCAGCTGTATTGGAAATAAGATCAGTATCAGCCAATATGCCTCCTTAAATATCAGCTATCAGTATCAGCCCCAAAAATCAGTGCACCCTTAAAATTTCTCCTAGAATTTTTGTTTCAAGGAAATTAAAAAAAAAAATTGGTTTTGTCCACAACAGATTAAAAACCAATTTTGACTGCAAGTTTTGATCAGCTCTTTATTATCAACTCAATGAGTAAACTATTTTCTCACAGGCCCTCACTTTCATCAGCACTCAATTTACGCACAATTACTTTTTAAAGAGATATGGGAGGAAATGAATAAATACCACAATTGTTTGTTCAGGGAAATGACACACCATCCTTTTTTCCAACATCTGGTAACACAGGAATGAGTGACAGACTTTCAGAGCCTTATTGACTCATGGACAGCTAAGATATGCAGTAGGGAGCTATGTTAAGAAATCAGTTTTTGTTTTAGGGTAGTTTGGATTGAAATACAAAAAGGCAATGAGAATGGGAGAGGAATATTTACATTTGTTGTCATGTGACCCAAAGCATGTATTATGTTCTGAACCAAACTTTTTTTAACTGATTTTCAGTGTTTTAGATCAGATGTATAAATTGGAAGAGATCAACGTACCTAGCTGCCCATACATATGGCATTCTCAAGTAACAGGATCATGCTTTTGCTATTCCATTTTCCAGACATTTGCCTGAAGCTAGCCAAAATTAGAGCAAGACGCAAGACAGGTCCTTTTAATCCATCCTTCCACTAACCATAGGCCTAGTAATCTTATGATGCTATGGCTGAATTTTCTTCTAGCTTATACCAAAGTAAACCTTGGTGTAACTTTACTGACTTAAGCAGATTTACCCTAGAGTTACAACACTGGGTAATTAAAATCAACATGTGACTCACTCCACTAGTTGCTAGCTACCACCCCACCACAGGGAAAATACCCTAGATCATCAGTTCTGGAACGTATCAGACACTGAGACTCCGATTTTTGCAGAAGCACTTTGGTTTCAGTGTAACATATAAAATCTGTCTGCCACCACAGTGGTGCATGCCTTATAAATATTTATAAAATTAATCTGTTATCTAGTGCATGCCTTATAAATATTTATACTATTAGTCTGTTATCTGGCAGATAGGATGACTAATTAAACTTTGTGCATAAAAATCATCCACGGTAGCATGCTCCCTGTATAGCATGCCAACCCTACGTACCACTGAAGGGCCTAGGAATCAGATCCAGATTGGTAACTAGACTTCTGACCAGGACTGAGACAGAATGTAAGTACCTATTCAATAACACTACTAGGGGACAGTAAGCAGGGCATCAGCCCCAGGTACTGACTTAGAGGGGACAACCCCACACGCACACTTAGAGTATGGCCCCTCCCCAGGAGTCTTTGCCATGGCAGCTGCAACTTTGTGCTGCCCAGCCATAGAAGCTGGGCAGGTGCAGCCCTGTGCCCCATCATATATTAGGGGGTGGGAGGGAGGGTGGAATAGTGCCCCCTCAGGAGGCTTTGCCACTGGAGGGATGGGGCACCAAGAGGGGCTCCCTGGAACTGCATGCCACTTCCTGTCCCTTGGCTGCAGCAACCCAGGTAGAGCCCTGTCAAGTAAGACTCCACTCCCCTCCCCACCTCTGCAGCAATCAGCACAAGCCTCCCCAACCCCTCCCCCCTGAGGCAATGAAAGAGCTTGCTATGCCCCTGCACCTAGGGTTACCATACATCTGGGTTTTCCTGGACCTTTTTGAGTCCTCCCATCTCCATCTGGGCAGTGTTTGAAAATATTGAGAAATGTCTGGGAATTTGCTCTGTCTCTGCTTTCTTGGCACTTCCCGGCTTGCCCCAGCAAGGAGCTGCTTGGGGCTGGGGGGAGTGGAGGCAGCGTGATTGGATGCAGGGGCACCATGTGCTCTGCATGTGGCCCTGGCAGCTGAAGGCAGGTAAGTATATGGCCAGGGCTGGGGACTGCCTTGCGGGGAGGCAGGCGAATGTGCGCATGTGTGTGCCTGCTGGCGCTGGGGCAGCAGCAGGGTGGAAAGGTGGGAGATATGCCTACCCCTCCACCAGGGGAAGAGGGTGAAGGGATTCTTTGGGGGCAGCAGGGAGGTGTGTGGGCAGCAGGGCAGGGGGAGCAGGGGGCTGCAGGGCAGGAGTGAGAAGCACCAGCAGGGTATGCTGGTATGGGTCAGGAGTGAGGGGCAGCAGCAGGGCTGGGGGTGCAGGACTGTGGCTTGGGAGTGAGGGGCAGAGGCAGGGGATGGGGATATTACTCCTCCCCACACAAACATATAACTCCCTCCCCTCCCCCTCTCCTGACAGGTGTCTTCTTTAATGAAAGTAGAAATGTGGTAACCCTACCTGCATATAACTTGTAAGAAGCAATCCAGACTATCCTCTTTCTAATAGCAACTCAATGGGCATCTAAATTCATTCAGCCCTTTGTTTTGGACAGCAAAGGTCCCCAGGTGCCTAAACTTAGAGCTTCCATGCATGTGTAGAAACCCTGCATCTGAGTGGTTCAATACCAGCCTGAGCCCCAGGAGGTAGTGGAGGGGGAAAGGAGTTCAGGCACAACCCTGTGTCTAGTATTCCTGTACAGGAGGGATAGGACAGGGAGGAAAGGTGGGGGTGTGGTGCTCTACATTAAGGAGGAATACATATCCTCATCAATTAGCAAAGAGTCAGAGGAGGAGCACTCTGAAGTGCTCTGTGTTAGAATATAAGGCAGTCGAAGGGAAAGAGACTTAACGGTGGGGGTCTACTACAGACCACCCAACCAAGGGGAAGAGCTAGACCAGGAATTCTTAAGTCAGCTCACAGAGGTAGTTAGGTCAAAGGACATGGTCATCATGGGTGACCTGAACTTTCCAGACATCTGCTGGGAAGAGCAGTCAGCCAGGTCTGACCGCTCACATAGGTTCCTAGCCAGAATACAGGACCTCCGTCTAACCCAGGAGGTGCACAGCCAAACCAGGGGAGACGCCTTGTTGGACCTGGTGCTGGCCACAGACAATGACCTGGTAAGGGGGCTGCGGGTGTTCGACCACCTGGGTGACAGTGATCATTGCCTGCTGGAATTCACCATCCAGTGCAAGGTAGCAAAGGCCTACAGCAAGGCAGCTGGCATAGATTTCAGGAGGGCGGACTTCAATGAGCTAAGGCGAATAGACAGGGAAGCACTGAGGTCCCGGAGGGGAGCCAGGTGTCCAAGAAGAGTAGTCGCTCCTTAAGGAGACGATCCTCCAAGCCCAAAGGGAAGTAATCCCAACACAGATCAAAGGGGGCACGAGGGCGCAAAAGCCCCCATGGCTCACCAAAAGCATCCGGGAATGTCTTCTAGCTAAAAGAGAGGCGCACACCCATATAAAGGGCCATCACCAGAGAGGATTATACTGCAGTTGGTCGGGGATGCAGGGAGGCAATCAGGAAGGCCAAGGCAAAGATGGAACTGAGACTAGCTTCCCGGATCAAGGACAACAGGAAGTCCTTTTTTAAATACATAGGAGGCAAAAAGAAGGTTCCGGGTAACGTGGGGCCCCTGCAAGGCACACTAGGAAATTTGGTCATCACACCAGACAACAAAGCTAACCTATTTAACAATTTCTTTGCCTCCAATTTCCTGAGCAGGGACCGGAACCACCCCTCCTTTGGGCCCCGCTTAGATCCCAGGGGAGGCACACCTAGGCCAAAGGTTAGTGAGGAACTAGTTAGGGAACTTCTGGAGGGCCTGGATGTATTCAAATCAGCTGGTCTGGATGATCTACACCCTAGAGTGCTGAGGGAATTAGCTGAGGTCATTGCAGGACCCCTGGCACAGCTTCACGAGCACTCGTGGTGCTCTGGTGTGGTGCCAGAGGACTGAAAGGGCCAATGTGGTTCCCATCTTCAAAAAGGGAAGGAAGAAGGACCTGGGAAACTATAGGCCAGTTAGTCTTACCTCGATCCTGGGTAAGCTTTTTGAGAGAATTATTCTGGCACATGTCCACGAGGGGCCAGTAGGGGAGATTATGCTTAGGGGCAACAAACACAGGTTCATTAGAGGCAGGTCCTATCAGACCAA
>NW_017728943.1:72591075-72592512 GCF_001723895.1 Crocodylus porosus | reverse complement strand
GAGGGTAGATTTAGGCTAGACATCAGGAAGCACTACTTCATGGTCAGGGCGGCTAGGATCTGGAACCAACTTCCAAGACAAGTGGTGCTGGCTCCTACCCTGGGGGTCTTTAAAAGGAGGCTAGATGAACACCTTGCTGGGGTCATTTGACCCCAGTACTCTTTCCTGCCATGGCTGGTGGTTGGAGTTGATCTGCTCAGAACCCTTCCGACCCTACCAACTATAAAACTATGAAACTATAATAATATTGTTGTTATGGGGCATGGTAATATCTGACTGCATCTGTGTGGGAGCATGGCACATATGGAGGATGGCTGGGGAATTAAATGGGAGGGGATTTGCATGATTGCCTCACCAAAGTTAAATCAGCTTTGTCCCTAGTATCTGGCTGCAACTTGCTAGATGAACCCCGCCCTGGTTTCCTGCTCTGGTCAACAGGAACTTAGGGCTGTGACTTAGAAAAATGGCTTGAGGAAATATAGGAGGAAAAGAAGTGTCTGTTCCAGTTAAGCAAGCTAAGTGACTATAAGGAACAACTCCCTGTTTTAAGAACATAATGGCATTCCCAGCCTCAGTGACATCATTTTTCAAATCAAGCATATTCTAATGAATGCATATATAGAACCAAGTAATTTATTTTTCTTTTGCAAGCTTTGCATTCAATTTTTCTGTGCAAGTGCAAATCACTGAGATAATTAATAACTCTTTTCATGTGTGAAACTTCATAAATAAAAACAGGAACAAGTCTGGTTTTCCACATTTCATAATGGAACTCAATGTGCAGTTCAGCTGTGTAAAGTCTTGGAGACTTCCCACATTAATATTTGATTACTACAGAAAGGGCTAATGACCTGCATAATGCATGTCTCTTGCAGGAAGAAGCAATCTCTAGATCCTGCTTGAAATTTCAGCTCACACTAAAATATTACTATGTTCACATATAAAGGGATAGAATAAGTACTGTACTAAGACCAATGTCAGGTCATATAGCTCAAGATTTTTTCTTCAACAGTAATCAGTAGCAGACACTGAAGATGAAAATATCAGAAAAACTTCACATAGACAATTATGGAATAACCCCTGTTAGTTCGAGGCTGGCCTACCTTGAACCAAGAAGCAAGAAAAAGCCTTTCCTAATGTGACCAATCCCAGCTGACTTCCTGCCTATGCTGGGGGGGGCTGGACTCAATGATCTCAGGAGGTCCCTTCCAGCCCCTAATGTCTATGAAATCTATGAAACTGCAGATGTAACTTTATCAATACTAGTACCTCATTCTGCTGTGGAGTCTGCTAGGCAATTAAGAGAGGCTTCTGTGAAGGAAAAAGATCAGAGAGGAGGAGAGAAAGGAAAACAGCATCCAAAATCCTAGTGATATAAACAAAATAGGAATTCATAGATTTCATAGACATTAGGGCTGGAAGGGACCTCGGGAGATC
>NW_017728943.1:72588758-72590339 GCF_001723895.1 Crocodylus porosus | reverse complement strand
GCAGGGGTGTGTGCATGCCATATGGGGTTGTGTGGGAGGGGCTTGTGTGGGAGGTGTGGTAAGAGGTGTGGGGTTTGTGAGGGAGTGTGGGTAGGGTGTGGGTGGGTGTGATGTTTGTGGGGGAGGATGTGTGGGTATGGTGGGGTATGCATGGGACACAGACACACACACAGACACACAGACACACACATGTGCACCCTGGGGTGACATCCCTCCCCGCACATGGGGCAGGGGAGATGGGCCCACTGGGCCCTAGGTCTGTGGCTACTGCTGGTGGTGGCTTGTTGCACCCATGGCCCTGATTACTGAAGCCTCTACTCCACCTTCCCCTAGCAACTCGGACATCTGCCTGCCATTGCTATGGAAGCCATTGGGCCCCTGTGGTAGCAGTGGCTGCAGGGCAGTGCCTGGGAGGTACAGTATATTCCAGCTCCAAGCCTGGGGATTAGTGTAGTTTTCCCATGTGGGAGAAGGGAGGGTTGCAAAGGAGATGGACCAAGGGAGTCCACACATGCATGAGCAAGCCAGCAGGCATGCCCCCCTGAGCCAGTCAGCAGCCCAGCAGCCCGGAGCCTGCACACCCGGTGGCTCCTCCCCACCACCAACAGCACTCTGCCTCTGCCCCAGCCCCAGCTCCAACTCCAACCCCAACCCCAACCCAGCCCGTGCCCGTTCCAGACTCTCCCTGGCTGGAGGGGACCAGGCAGGACCCTCATGCACAGCCCCAACCTGGCCCTCCCAGTGCCTGCTCCACACTGACCACCCATGCTGAACAGTAGCCGGGCAGAAGCTGCTGCTGTTGCAGGGGAAAAGTGGCCTCACCTCTTCTGTTCTGCAGCCACCTGGAACCCATGTCCAGGCTACCCTGTGGGTTCTCTCTGCCACTATCACCACCACTTTTGGATTGAGCCACCGGGCAGTGGTGGCAGTGCAGAGAAGTCCCAGGGCAGCCCCGGCACAGGTTCCAGGAAGCTGCAACAAGAACATCCTGACAGTGGCGAGGCAGAGGGGCTGCTATTCTCCCATACTTAGTGTCAGCGTGTCTGCAAGGTACCCCCCCATCCTTGTGATTCTCACCTGCCACGACTTGGATCTTAAGCAAAATATAGGGAGCAAGAGGTTGTTACACAAGGGAGTACCTGCTGGAATTACCATGCTGGATCAGATCTACTTCAGGTGCCTTTATTCAGCTGATTTCTATTAGTTACAGGAAATACCCCTTTTGGAGGATGCAATCCAGCAGATTGATCTTGGGGACCCCCAGACCTCCTGGTCAGTCCCAGCCCAATAATGCGCTAAACTGGATATCGCACACAGTCCCAGTCTCTGCTATTAATTATCTTCTTAGCGACTTGTTACCTCAGCCGCCTGCCCAGCCTTTGCCGGTAATTAGCCCATAAGTGGCTTGTTGCCACCACTGCCTGTGTCTCTCTCATAGAATCATAGAAGTAGGGTTGGAAGGGACCTTGTAGATCTTCAAGTCTGACCCCCCGCCTGGGCAGGAGAGAAACTGGGCTCAAATGACTCTAGCCAGGTAGGCATCAAGCTGCTTCTTAAAGACCCCCAGGGTAGGAGCCAGCA
>NW_017728943.1:72587418-72588658 GCF_001723895.1 Crocodylus porosus | reverse complement strand
ATCCATGGCAGCACCTGCATCCAATGCTTTTGTGACCTGATCATAAAAGGCAATCAGGTTGGTCTGACATGACCTGCCCCTAATGAAACCGTGCTGGTTGCCCTTGAGCATCATCCCTGAAGCCGGCCCATTGCAGATCTGTTCCTTGATGATCTTCTCAAAGAGTTTCCCGAGGATTGAGGTAAGACTGACAGGCCTATAGTTGCCTGGGTCCTCCCTCCTCCCTTTTTTAAAGATGGGGACCACAATTGGCTATCTTCTAATCATCTGGCACCTGGTCTGAGCACCACGAGCACTTGTAAAGCCAGGCCAAAGGCTCTGCAATAACCCCTACTAGCTCCCTCAACACCCTGGGATGGAGAGCATCTGGACCCGCTGATTTGAACACGTCCAGCCCCTCCAGAAGCTCTCTAACCTGGTCCTCCCCAACTTGAGGTCTGGAGGCATTCCCCTTGAGTCCGTCTTGCATCACAGTGGGGAAGTCCCGGTCCCTGCACAAGAAAACGGAGGTGAAGAAGTGGTTAAAGAGGTCTACTTTCTCCTCTGGTGCAACCACCAGATTGCCCAGAGAATCTCACAGGGGTCCCACATTTCCCAGTGCTTTCTTCATCCTCCCTATATATTTGAAAAGGGACTTTTTATTATCTTTGATTTTGGATGCTAGTCCTAGCTCTATGTCCGCCTTAGCTTTCCTGACAGCCCCCCTACAGGCCCGAGCAGAGGAGGTATATTCCTCTTTGGAGATAGCACCCCCCTTCCACCGGTTGTACGCCGCCTTTTTGGCAATCAGGCATTCCCAGAGACCCTTGGTGAGCCAGGCGGGCTTTTGGGCACTCCTGCCCCCCTTGCTTCTTGTTGGGATGGTCACCCCTTGGGCCCTGAGTATCATCTCCTTAAGGAATGACCACTCATCTTGGGCACTGAGCTCCCCTGCTCTCAAGAACTCCAACGCCTCTCCCACTAATCTCGTCAACTCGTTGAAGTTGGCCCTCTTGAAGTCTAGGGCTACCGCCTTGCTGCAGGCCCTTGACACCCTGCGCTAGATGGTGAATTCCAGCAAGCAATGATCGCTATCACCCAGGTGGTCAAGAAACTGGCAGCCCCTTACCAAGTTATCGCCTGTGGCCAGGACCAGGTCCAACAGGGCATTTCCTCTGGTGGGACTGTGCACCTCCTGAATTAAGTGGAGGTCCTGTATCTCGGCCAGGAACCTCCTGGAACGGTCCAACCTGGCTGACTG
>NW_017728943.1:72584482-72587213 GCF_001723895.1 Crocodylus porosus | reverse complement strand
ATCCCTCTCCCCATGGCCCCCTTGTATCTTGACCCAGAGCACTTCAGCTTGCCCCTCCTCTGACCCCATTCTGCTGGCAGAGGATGTGTATTGCTCCTTGACATAGAGCGCCACACCCCCGCCTTTCCTTCCTTCTCTATCCTGCTTGTAAAGCCTATAGCCCCTAATGCTAACTACCCAGTCATGGGATGAATCCCACCACGTTTCTGTAAGCCCTATTATGTCTGGGTCTGAACTGGCTATTCTGAGGGCAAGTTCCTCCTTCTTATTCCCCATACTATAAGCATTGGTATATAGGCATTTAAGGCCTTGCCTAGCTGCGTGTGCCATCCCCCGCTTTGGGAGACTGTCTGGACCCCTGTTTCTTACCTGGGTACTCCTTGCATTTGTCACCTGTCTTGCTCGGGTGGTATCTCCTTGTCTTCCTGCGACCCCCTCCCCTGGCGAAGCTACTTTAAAACTCACCGTATGAGATCAGCCAACCTGGAAGAGAAGACACGCTTGCCTTTAGAAGAGAGGTGAAGCCCATCCCACCCCAGCAAGTCCCCTGCCCAAAAGCATGGGTCATTATCTAGGAACCCAAGGTCTGCCTGGTGGCACCAACTGCATAAGTGCTGGTTGATCTCGCCAACGCAGGCCCCGTGTCGCTGTCCCCGCCTACTCACCGGAAGAAGAGAGGAGAATACCACCTGTGCCCCTGTCTTCTTAAGCTTGTCCCCCAGAGCCTTGAAATCCTTCACAATGCAGTCAGGGTTGCCCCATGCCACGTCATTCATCCCCACGTGTATGACAACCATGGGGTACTGGTCTGCAGGTTGGATGTAGGCCAGGATCCTCTCCGTGATGTCTCTAACCAGAGCCCCAGGCATGAAGCAGACCTCTCACATCATGGGGTCAGGCCGGCAGATGGGACCTTCCAGTCCTTATAGGATGGAGTCCCCGATGACGAGGACCTGGTATTTCTTCCTGCTGGTGTTTGCTCTCTCCAGCAGGGCTGGCGTGCAAACCCCACAGCTCTTCCCCAGTCAGGCTTGCATTCTCTCCTCTGGGGTCCTGGACTTATCCCACCTCTTTAGGGGTCTGGGGCAGGAGTCATCCTTCCCGGTGTACTTGTCGGCTGGATGTAGTCCCCCCAATTCTTAATGCCAGCTGTGGCTCCAGCCCACGGCTCGGCTCCACTTTTTCCCATACTCACCGTTGTTTCTGTTGACTCATGGTAAGTCAAGGTAGCCCACGTCCCGGGCTCTCCCTTCTCTGAGCCTTCTCTCTGGTGAGGCTCTCTCTAACTGCTCCTCTCTCTCTCTCTCTCTCTCTTCCTCTGTGGTACCCGAGGGCTCCTTCTCTTTCACCTCCTCTCCCTCTTATCCCTCGAGTCCAGGCCTCATTGGTTCTTTAGGGGCGGGGCCCACCTCCCTGTTGTAATTATTTTCAGCTGCCCCCGTTCCTTTAGCAACAGGGTCTCAGTCAGGGTCCTGTTACACTGAGCAGCAGCTTCTGCTCAGCTGCTCAGTGTAGGCAGGCAACGTGGAGCAGGCATGGGGCAGGCCGGAGATGGGGCTGTGTCTGTGGGTTCCCCACCAGTACCATGGGGCTGGGGCAAGCGGCAGCAGCAGCTGAAAGGAGCCACCACCACCTGGGCTGCCTAGAAAGGCAGTCTACCTGCAAAGCCGCCCCAGTTTCACTGCATGCCCAGGAGGCAGCAGGACATGCCACAGGTGGATGGCCCTTGGGCCAGGCAGGACTGAGGGACCTGCTGTGGGCTGGACAAAAACCCTCTGGCCCACAAGCCATATTTGCCCATCCCTGCTTTACATTGTAGGGAAAGAGGTTGGCGAGCTCAGGTTTAAGTGGTCAGAAAAACCTGACTCCGTGAAGTTTGCCCATTTCCATGTAAATCTGCTAATCCAGGGGCTCCCTAAATTTAATGGACCAAAGGACCACTATTGACTTGCAAACCTCCTCACAGAGCACCAAGTGCCCATTTAGAATTTGTAATTAAAGAAGTGGGGAATGCCATACAGTAGGCCTTTTCAATGCAGGGCCTACTGCAGTAATCCCCAACCCTCACTGTCTGGTCACTCTGCAAAGAGGTAAGCACTGTAATATATTAATTCATTTTTGAAATTGGATGCCATTCAATTCAAAGAAGTTATGGAGGGCTGCCTTGAGTCCAAAAAAGGTTGAGAACCACTCTGAGGATCAGATACTACAGACCAATGAGCCAAAGTTTGGGAATCTTTGCACAAATCAAAACAGCACCTGCAGTATGTGGTACGGCAACAACTAGGGTTTATAAAGCCTCATATGAGCAGTAGATGATCCTGAAGCACTAAAGGAAAAGGACTCTTTTCCTTAACCTCGGAGCATCCATTTGTAGCAAGCCAATGGACTTGACCCAGGAACAGGATTTGGCTTTTCACAAATACACAGACAAAAGTGGGAACTGAGAGTTGCAATTGCACTAAAGTCAGTAAGAGTTCAAGGTAGTTAAAACCTGGCAAAATCAAACCCTTAATTATTTGAGATTCAAAAGATGCCTCAAGTCCTTTTCACTTTTTTGTGGTGGTAGTGATGTAGAACTGGAAGAAGAATTATTGCTGGAGAACACATGTAGAGAAAACCTCCCAAATAATTGAGAACTCACAGTAAATGAGTGGTGAGGACAAAGTGAATGTTCCATACATAATCTGAAATGTAAAGCTACTTACAAATGCAGGACAAAATCTTCCCC
>NW_017728943.1:72576541-72584382 GCF_001723895.1 Crocodylus porosus | reverse complement strand
ACCCCCCAAAAATATCCTTTTTCCTACAACAAATGTGAAGCAAATTGTGAATGCCATCTCTTGAGAGAAAAACTACATTCTCAAAAGAAACATGAGTCTATAAACAAAACAAAATAAAAAAATGACTCATAAAATCTAGGTTACCAGGTAGCAAAAATGTCATAAAAGAGTTTTCAGTATCCAGGGAATCTGGAACACAATGTGGAACATCATAACATCATGTGTACACCAAGGACTTACTTTAGAAGAGTCCTGGCACTGTAAAAATCCTTTGACAAATCTGAAGTTCTGTGTATCATGTCTGCTCTGCAGCCAGAGCTGCTGCCTTTTTTTTCTGATATATGGTAATATTAACATTTTACATGTATTATTGCAAACTGTTCAGCACTTGAAAAAGACAATACGTGACTGCATTTTATAACTAGGCTAATAAATGACACTCACAAATTTCATATCGCCTGAAAACAAACTGCTAAAATGTTGCAGGCAATTATTTTAATCTTGTTGAATATTAATCACCCTCCATAACATCAGTTCTGGAAATAAACTCGAAATGTTAATACTGATAAATTGCTGCAGCTAAAGCTTCATTATGTAGAGGAAACATTTTGTGTAATTGTAGCACTCTTGATCAGCAAAATGCCATTCTTAAAGACAACAGTATTTTTTCTATTCATTTTGTGCTGTAAAGAAGGCAGAAAGAAAATTTTTAGAAGAAAAAAAGCAGAATCTAGATTTTCTGAAGATACATATATGCAGCCTCTTGTACATGAGAAGCAGGTTATAACCTGCAAATGAAATGCACAAAGCACAGATCATGTGATAATATTCAAAGTTGGCATACAGCTCTCCTTTGTACTGCCTTGCTCCTGTATTTCATCAAGCTGCCACAGCTACAAAGGGCCAAAAATGCAGGCCCTGCCCCTTTTGTCCAATGACACTATTTCTGCAAAAGTTGGCCACAAAGTAGGTGCATGGTATAAGAAAACCATCTTTGCTTTGTGTAGATCAAGGTTTGCCTCTTATAGTCAGCAAACCAGGTGAGGTATTCACTGTAGGTAGGAATCTACTCAATTCGCGATTTTGCGATTTTCACAGAAACTGCCAAAAAGGTTTTTCCATGATCACCACAAAAATGTGTTCCCCACAATTTTTCATGGAATCACTGGAAAAAATAAAACTTACTAAAAAATAAATCCTGGCTCCCGACTGGGAGCCAGCAGCCAATGCAGCCCAGCCTCCTGGCCCCTGAGGGGGACCACCAACATGAAGAGAAGCAGCCAAGATAGCAGCCGCCCTCTCCTCCCTCTGCCACTGATTGGCAGAGAGAGCTGTCTTTCATGCAACCTGCCCCTCTCTGCCAATCAGCAGCAAGGGGCAGGGTCAGATGAAAGGCAGCCTTTGGGCAATCAGTGGCAGGGAATGGCCACCATAAAAAGACCACAAAAATGGCACTGGCCACCATAAGCAGCCCATGACTTTTATTTAGCCTCTGCACACTTTAAGTAGATCCTTATCTAAAGATAAATTAAGTTAAAACTATGAGGTAAAGTAACTACAGCACAAATTTCAGACTTAGTTTATTCAGGAAGAATGCATATAGGGATACCAATGCAGATAGTATAGGGTTACTTGGTCAGATGTTGGGATCTAATAAGGACCTGGCCACATTCCTGAGTTGATCACTGGAGGGAAAGTTTGAACAAGATGGCAGGGACTCTGTTTCACTGTGGACCTCAGCCCACAATGCCATGCAGTGCCTTCAGAAGCACATCTGCTGCTGTTGGCCATGGTGCAAGGAGTGGCAAGAGCTGGGAATCTTGCTGCTTCCAGCCCCAACCACCAACCATATCATCAACCCCCACCAAGTCAAACCCTGCCTGAAAGGGTTCCTGAAGGATGCTGTACAGGCAAAATATATCAGTGTTCTGAAGACAAAACCTGACCAGGGCAAAGTCTTTGAGATCACCTCAAAGTGGGATGCCAACAACCACTTCATGCTTCACAAGAATTTCATGTACGTTGCAGACTGTCATTTCATCCTCTGGGCCCATCTCAGCTGCCTCCCACTCAACAGCTCCTTCTGCTATAGCTACTGAGACAAGAGGTACCAAAGGTGCAGCTATGAGCCTGAAACCCCACCTCAGGTCCTGTGTGGCTGCAAGCCCTGTGCAAAGGCATGGCAGCTCCACCAAAATACCATACAGGGCTGGCTGGTGAGGGACATCTTGACATCAGCCTGGTTACTAGCTGTGAACCACACCATCCCAGGTTGTAAGAGCCAGTTGTGTCTGGACATTGTTGATATGGATGAAGACTGTAAAATGATACAGATTATTCATGTGATCATGTGTAACAAGGGATCCCTCCCCCATTACCTGGAGAAAGTGCAGCTTGCAAGGAGCCCAATTAAGAGGCCTACAGGACTCAGCCTGCTAATTGTAAGCAGCAGAACACTGGGCTGCTCAATAAGGGGTGTGCAGGACCTGGGCCTTATTAACAGCTAGCTAGATCAGGTGACTGGAAGGGGGTCATATAAGCCTGAGCCTGGGGCTCAAATTAATCAAATCCTTGCTATGGAAGGAACTCCTCATATACAGCATGCTTATAGAGCTAAGTTCTATGTTTTGTTCCTGTTGTTGTTTGGCATTTATGTTAAACTGGAGGATTGGATTGTGACTGCAGGGGGGAAGAAGGCCACCTAGCAGAGTGGGGCACCTTGAGTTCTAAGCCTGAGTTCAAAGGCAAGGCAGTGTAAGCTGGGCTAAGGCTGAGAGAGCCAAGGCTCAAGCACAAGCACAGGGAAGCCTGGAGGGGCTGGTGCTCTAAAAGGCAGCCAGTTGGGGACTGGCAGCAGGAGCAGGCTTAGAGGGGCCTATGCCTAGGGCTGAGGAGCTGACATCCAGCCACAGATGGGTCACCCTGTTCAGATGTTGTCTCTTCCACCTCACCCCCAAGATAGAAGAGGCTACTAGGGGAGTCCACATTGTAAGGGGCTAAGGCCCAGACAGAGTCTTGCCAGGGTTGGGGACCCAGTGGGCAGCCAGGGCTAAAGCTCAGGGAGAGGGGATGAAGCCTGCTGTGTCCAGTGTGCCCACATGAGAGAGAGAGACTGGGCCAGGGGAGCCCAGATAAGAGAGAGAGAGCCCTGCCATAGTTAGGGATAAGCTGAATAGCAGCCTAATAATGAGCAGGGTGGGCCAAGGCCTCAAAAGCCAAACTCCAGGCATCCAAAGACAGCTTCCCCAAATGTATGATTTTTTAACATCAAGGCACAGCAGAAGAGAGAGAAAGAAGCCTGATAGAGGGAACCAGGGTAGGGGAAAAAGATAGGGGGGCTACTAGGGGATGCTGCAGCTGCCCTGTGAGGCAGAGCCCATTACACAGTCCCATTTGAGAACTGGTAGCAGGCTTTCACCAAAGCCCAAGAGTGAAAGCTGTTCACATACAAGCCACTGGTTTATACACTGATGAAGAAGGGTTACAATGTGATAGTGCAGGTGCTGATCGTTAGGGCACTTGGAACATGAAACTCAAGCAATGAGAGTGTTCTGAGAACTTGCAGAGCACCCTGCCACTACTGGAAGCCAATGAGGCTCCTTTTGGTATCTGACACGATCTGATGGTCAAAACACATCTACATGAAACATATGACTAGTCATCATCAATATGAAGGGTGTTGGCTGAGATCACCTGCCAGAAGCAGGGGCCAGGTGGGGTGGATTGAACTTCCCATCTCTTTTACCATAGTCTTGCAGAGACTACTAATGCTATGTAATATTCCCCCTCCCTCCCACACCAGCAATTGAACACCACATGCTAAAGCCATTGTCTAGGAATTCCTTATAACCTCACAACTCTGTACTGAAACAGGATACCATGCCTGGTGTCCTGTTTTCTCTCCTTCCCGTTGTGTTGCATTGCAGTGTCTTAATCACCTCACTCTGGGTTAACCTAAGCTGCATGACTAATTGCATGTCTTTGATTGCATTAATATACAACAACCATGTACTTATGGAGCCACAATACACAGAGTCCTGTATTATCTTCCAACTCTACCAAGCCATGTACTAACTTTTATTTTAATATTTTCTCAATAAAGCTTTTAAATATATTAAAATTGCCTGTCCACTAGAAATTGGACAAAGACCATCACCTCTGTCAACATACACTACCAAAAAAAAAAAGTAATCAGGTGGTAAAGCCTTGGGCTATTCTTTCATTAGATTAGATCCAAGAGCTAAAAGAGTCTGTGCTCTATTAACTGGTCCAATCTTCTGTTTTCTCACTTTACCTGATTCATTCCCATGTTTTTCAATGATGTTAGAAAGCAGCCATCCACTCTTCATTCTGTATAGCCAATCTAATAAAAACAGGAGGCCCTTATCCAAATCATGTGTTAAGCTTTGGCTTCTGCCTGCAATTTGGGTGAGGGTAAAAGGATTAGGGAGAAAAAAAAAACCTTCTGTTTCTAATGCTTGACAATTAAAATATACATACCGGTAACTAGGCACAAAATAGAAAAAATAAATAGGATCTATGAAGTACAGTGTCAGGAAAACAAATGTTCTCAAAGAAAATTTTCAGAAACTGTATTATATTCTCTGCAGGTTTAAGTAGAGAGCGCCAAGGTCTGTTTTTCTGGAAATGTTCCTTTGCATCTGGATCCACATCAGACTTGGAAGAATGAGAAGTTTAGGAAGGCTGTGGTTTGGAATGTTCAGACATTTTAATCACATATTGTTCTATCTTCCTTGTAATAATAGCAAATCTCTTAAGTCTGACATACGTATTCAGGTCTTTGCTAGTCTTAACCTGAGTTGTCTCAGGCTAGAAGCTAAGAAAGTGTAATATGAAGTGAAAGATTAAGGTGGATATTGATCTACAAACAAGACTCTTCTCTTAGGCAGATGAGTTTGAAATGACACTTTACAATTCTAGGATACAGTACTTGCCATACCACCTTTCCTCAACTTTCAGTTTGCCCCAGTCCCTGCTACTGTGCTCACTCAAGCAACAGCAACAAAATAGCTTTGGCAAAATGCATGTCCCACAGAGGTGATGTCAAATTTAGTTTCCTCCTCTGCTCATTCATGGAGGAGCAGAATCTAGAAAAAGAACCAGTATGGCCTGACTCACTTTGATCCCTGACTCAAATATATTATGATATGTTATAATGACTTCATTATGTTCAAAGGACTTCCCTATGGCAACCTGATATTACAAAGGTTGGTCGTGCAGCTCACACCTCTGCTCCATGTAACTTACACAAGTGCATTGCACACTCTACATTTAGCAAACACAGCTAGGAGACAGTAGCACAGGGGTGGGCAAAATATGGCCCATGAGCTGGATCTGACCCAACAAGCACTTTCATCCAGCCCACGGCACCCACCAATGAATTATACCCTGCCCAACCCATCTACCCATTAGAGTGGGAGCGAGGTGCCCACATATATGTATCCCACACCCAATACACTATTGTGTCTCACTCCCAGAAGGGCCTAGCCCAGCCAACAGGCAACTTCCAGGTGGGGCTGCTGCTGCTGCCACTGCTGCAGCCACTAGGAAACATGCTTGGCTTCCCCAGCATCCTGCTCACTCCAGGCAGCAGGTAGGGAAGTGGCAGGGGTGCTGCAGGGGAGCTGCAGCTGCATAGGAGCACAGAGCATGAGGCCGGGGCTGGCAGCAGCGCAGAGTCCACACCCAGGGGGTTGGTGGCTGCATGGAGCTTAGTGGGTAGGCAGGGTGTGGGTGTGGGGTATGGGGAACCCCCCACACTCCATCCATTGCACACAGCCCCAGCAGACAGCAGTGGCAACAGGAGCAGCAGCAGGCAGAGGCGCTCATGCCTGGCACAGGTGCTGGTGCCCAGTGGTGCATGGCTGCAGCCAGTGCTGCACATTGTGGTGAGGAGCACACCTGCCCAGCCAGGCTGGCTTGATCACCAGTGCTCCCCGCCATGCTCATGCAGCTCCCACAGCCATGCATCATGAGAGGGAAGCTCCATGTGATGGAGCTGGCTGCCTTCCTCACCCCCTGCTGCACAGGTCCTGGCCAGAAGTGGAGGGGAGCCCCAGCCCCTGTTTCCCTGTGAAGTCCTGGGACCTGTGCAGCAGAGGACAGGGAAGGCAACCAGTTCCAGCATGTGGAGCTTCCATCCTGTGGCTCACATGAGTGCAGGGGCTCTGTATGCACAGTAGTGAGCACCAGCTATAGAGGCGGCCAGGTAGGCTGTGCTCCTTACCACAATGTGCAGCACTGGCTGAAGCCATACACTACTAGGCCTCAGCACAAGCTCCACAAGCACCCCTTCTTCTTGCTGCTGCACCATGGGGGAATGTGGGGGGAGTCCCCACACCCACCTCCCACCATCCTTCACACTCCACAAATGCCACACACCCACACTCTGCCCCTATAATTCCCCATGTATACACAACCCCTCCAACATACCCTATGCTCCCCACATACACAGCCACACCACCTCATAAACCCCCACACACACCCATACCTCAGCGCACCAACACCACCATACCCCTCCACACCCACACCCCACCACACACCTCCCAACCACACTCCTTCACACAATATACAAAGTGAAGAATTTATTTTTGAGTTATTATGCAATCACCTTTGTATAGACTATGCAAACACAAATCATGACAAAAATATTTTTTGTAATAAAATTGAAATATGCTATAGTAAGCTGTGGCAGTGCACTTCCAGTGCCTACCACTTTAAGGGCTGAGTCAGGCAGCCAGCAGGTGCTTGACTATGGCAGCCATTTTAGAACACTGGCTGTCTATATAAACATAGCAGTTTGCGGCTGCCGGCCTTGGTCCTGGGCATGACCTAAAACTGTACCCTGCTAGGGAAGGGTGGCTTGGTGGGGCTCCTGGTGGCACAGGAGTCCCCAGGAAATGCCAGGCCAGTTACCTCCCCAGTGAATGGTGAGGAGGGGTGCCTTAACCCCAGCCCCCATCTTTGGGTGGGCTTCAGAAGCCAACACTAGTGGGGCCAGGCGTGGCTGTGGATACCTGAGCCCATGAGGAAGGTGTAACTCTCTAGGGAGTGAGTGTAGTGGGGCCAGGCATAGCAAATGGAGTGCCACCTGAGCCTATGCGGGTGGTTGACCCCAAGGCATTGAGAGAAGGTGGTGTAGTGAGGCCCAAGGGAAGAGGGTGGAGTTGTGTGGTCATGTACGGAGTAAGGGTGAATGGGAGTAGGCCTGAAGGGCAGTGTGTGAGGAGGGGCTGAATAGGGCTGACCCAAGAGTAGGCCTGAAGGGCAGTCCCAGGGGTGCACTGAGTAGGGCCAAACCTGGGAGTAAGCCTGAAGAGCAGTACAAGGGTCAGCCCTGTGAGTAATTGATGTGAAAGACTGAGCAGACCCCAGGGTGGGGCATGGTAGGAACCCCAGGTGAGGGAAGTAGGCCAAGGTATGTCTTTGGATGCCTGAGGCCATAGTTTAGGCCCAAGGCTGAGTATGGGGGCTCAGTCAAAGAGATAGGGGTGAGTCCTGACCCTGGTAAGTCCTTCACCATTAGGAGGCCAAGTGTGGGTCAAAAGAAGGACCTGCAGTAGAGCACAACCTGCTGCTCTGGGGGGTGAGTGAGAGTCCCTATGAGACCCTGGAGCACCAGCCATGGTGTAGGTTAAGAACATCATGTGGATGCCATCTGCAAGGCATGGGCTGTGGTGCAGGGGAGGTTGGAGCCTCAGACAGCACCCTTTGGCATTGGGGCATGTTTCATAGTTTCATAGTTTCATAGTAGCTAGAGTCGGAAGGGACCTAGGTAGATCATCTAGTCCGACCCCCTGCCTTGGCAGGAAAGAGCACCG
>NW_017728943.1:72572440-72576441 GCF_001723895.1 Crocodylus porosus | reverse complement strand
AGCAGATTGACCCATAGAGACAGGAGGGCAGGCCAGCATGGAACGCGGCGTCTAGCTTGCCCCCTGTCACATAGGTGTTTGACTTTAGTGTATGATTTGGTCTTTTTTTTTTTTCTGGTTTTAAGATGGCAACCCACACTCTGAAAAGGAGTATTTGAGGTGGGGGGAAGGAACGTGCAGTGGCAAAGGTCAGGGGTTAGGGGTGGGACTTCCGGTCCCTAGATAATGACGAGGGGGCAGGGCAACTGTCAAGGGGCTGGGCTACCCATGCAGCTCTCAAAAGCTCACCAGACCTTATTAAGCAGCCCTCCACCTGAAATAATTGCCTGCCCCTGCGGTAGCATAACTAGGGCTGAATGAGAAGGACCCCAGCCCCAGATGCCAATTCAGAGGAGGCCAGAATGGTGTTTCTGGGGAGTCTGAGCTGCAGCAGCAACCCTGGGCTACAGCAGACGTAGGCAGGGTGCAAGGACACAGAGCTACAGCAGCAGCTGGGGATAGGGAGCCGCAGTGCCGCAGCAACAGTCAAGGTCCTTGAGTCTCCAAAACAGGTAAGACTGACCCTTGAACACCCTACTCAGCACCCTCTGCTCTCCAGCATCTATGCCCATGGTGCAAAACTTGGTGGTTACATGTCCGCTAGCAGGCTATATTATTTATCTAATAAACACTAGGATGAAATTCAGTGCTCCTGGGATCAAACTATAATAAAGATCTCAGTAATGATGTATATTAGAGATATTCACAAATGCTCATTTACTTATAAAAAGATACATTAATACACACACACACACGCACGTATATATGTGTATGTGAATAAAGAACTTTAAGCATATCCTTCTATTTTTTTCTTAAGTTGGTATATTACAAAGGTATGTGGTCTGTCTTGTCACCAAGAATAAACACCTGAAGGTATTGAAAAGCTACCACAAAACAGAATGTAACATTCCTTCAGTGAAATTCCTGAGGTGATTACCATAACTACAAAATTTCTGGGGGGAAAAAAACCCTGGTTTTTGAAAGAAGTGATAAGATTTTTTTTTTTTAATTAGGCTGTAAGTTATTACTAAGATCAGCCTCTCATTTAAAGAAATGAAACATACAGAGCCTTTTGTCCCCAGGTCACTGATTCAATTTGAATCCAGTAGTAAAATCAAGATAATTTTCATCTGAGGCTGTTTGCTGGTCCATGCCCAATGAGTTTTAGTGTCAGTGCTGTTCCTTCTACTAAACTTGTGTCCACAAAACCAAACCAAAACAACTACCATTTACTAGCTTCCCTGGTAGGTGTCAAAAGAGCTATATAGTACAAGGAATGGGCCATATAGAAATGGAACTCCCATCCTTTCCATATAGGTGATGCACATATAATAGGATCTAACAGTGATGTACCTATAAATTTACTGCCTGACCTGTTCTACAGCAATGGAGGCCAACCTTTTTTGCAGGCGTGCTACAAATTAGCCGACCTACTCCAAGTCCCCTTCCCAATTGATTTTTTTGTTTTGTTTTTGTTTTTTTGCTTTCTGTTCCCTTCCTTGTGTTCCCTGAGTTGCAATTCTGTTTTCTGCTTCCTGCTCTATCTGTCGCATATCCCATCGGTGTGCGTGACCTACAGTATGTCACACACACACAGGCTGCCCATGCCACTAGTGACACGTGCTGCAGGTTGACCACCCGTGTTCTAAGGAATGAATCTGTGTGCGACAGACAAAAGCTAAATCCCAATGTAAATATACATCTCTCTCTCTCTCTCTCTCTCTCTCTCTCTCTCTCTCTCTCCTTCTCTTTCTCTCTCATTCACTCACTCACCCACTCACTCTTCCCCTCACCTCCACCCCCCCCACACATGCACACACATAGGCCTGGATCCAAAAAGACATAGGATTCCTATTGTGTCGCATGTATTTGGCCCATTATCCTTTCTGTGGACCAGATATTAAAGGACAATGTAACAAAGTACACACGCAAAACCAGTATGTCACAGCTATAACTACCTCTGTGATAACGGAGGACCACAGTTTCAAATATCAATCATGTGGCATCTTTCATTATTATTACATAAATGTTTTCATTTTAAAAAAGCAATAAAGTATTGTTTAAGAAGACACGCTTTGCCATCACTGAAATTAAAAATAATATATTGCCTCATCTGGCAGGTAACTTTATCTGTTTTAGAAAGAAATTGGATGTGCCAAAGGTCCAGATGCTGAAGAAAAATAACTGTTTCATTTTAGAAGCTTATTCTGGCCCAAAAGTCTGTAGCATTCATTATTCTGACTCAAACCAGTTGAAAGTGAATGTGATGTGTACACATGATAGAGACTGCAAGTTCATCATCATCTTTTTTAGAATTTCTCTATCATTGGACAGTGTATAGCAAAGCAAATTCTAGCTGCTGTGAATACAGATTGCTATGAAAAGACTTTCTCTCTGCAAGAGATGGGTACTGAAGAGCAGGTATTTTTCCAAAAGCTACAGCGTCAACAGTTTTTTCTAGTCTCATAAGAGTTCTGATTTCCACAAACTAGTGTCTACATTAATTCTTTTCTTCTTTCAACATAAGGGTAAGCTGCGTACTCCCTTTGCTCCTTTAGATAAAATAATTTCTTGTAAGAGGCAAAACTGCATGTACAGTAAATATGCAAGAGTTATACAATTCACATTTCCATGGCATTTCCTTGTTTAAATACATGAAGCTACCAGCCTACTCAAAGGTAAACAGTAGGCCTAATTTTATAAGTATACATATTTATGTACTTACTTCACTGTGTTATTTAAAATAAATAATGAAGAACTAACAATACAGAGGGTGCATCCAGAAGAGCACCTGCTCTCAGACTCTGTACCTTCATGACCCAGTTTTAGCAGAATAAGATCAGGCCACACCTCCTGGCATGCTAAAACAATGAGCTAAAGTTATTGGTACATATATTCACATATATATATTAACTATGCCAGAACTACTGGAATACAAAGGTGTATAGAAGCAACAAGGTTGCTCTCACTACCACTTCTCTGCTGGCAACCTGACAAAGGGATTTGATTTCTTCCCCACAGCTGACACGTTTTGCATAGCTCCAAGTGTAATATTTTTTACCACACAAACAATCTCTGACGTACCCCTCTGAGGGACAAGGATATCCTTTAAGCCTCAGAGAAGCTGGAGCAAGGGGTATGTTTGGGGGTGGACCTGGGGGAATCGCAAGAATCTTTCAGTTGGAAAAGAGCTGCTAGAACAGTGGTTCTCAACCTTTTTTGTACCAGGAACCATTTGCAAACATTGATTCATAGATTCATAAATGTTTGGGTCAGAAGGGACCTCAGTAGATCATCAAGCCTGACCCCCTGCCCTGGGAAGGAAAGAGCACTGGGGTTAGATGACCCCAGCCAGGTGCCCTTCTAGCCTCCTCTTAAAGACCTCCAGGGTAGGAGAGAGCACCACCTCCCTTAGAAGCCCATTCCAGATTCTGGCACCCCTCACCATAAAGAAGTTCTTCCAATGGCCAGTCCCAACCCAGTGCCCCTCACTCCTGACCCACTGCCCCCAGGTCCCAGCTCCCTCAGTGTGTGGGACAAGGGGTATGTGGGGAATGGGGGGGCCCAAACAGCCCCTTGCAGACTGAAACTCTGACAGCCTGCAAGGGAAAAGCCAGAGTTTCCACATTTTTCTCCTTTAAAGGGGAATCCATTTTTAAAGTTTGTTCATGACCCTTCCATATATTTGTGCAACTCACTTTTGGGTAGCAACCCATGGGTTGAGAAACACTATGCTACAAGATCTTGGCAGGTTGGAGCAACTTCACTTATTTGGCCCCTGCTTTCCATTACACTACCTACACCTTTGTCCCCCTTCTTCTGCATCTTGTCTTTCCAGTCTGCTCCCCCTTTAATTTAGTTTTGCCCTTCCATTATCTCCTTTCCAAGGCATTGACTCACCAGCTACTTATAATTTCATAGTTTCTAGGGTCGGAAGGGACCTGAGCAGATCATCTAGTCCG
>NW_017728943.1:72547438-72571993 GCF_001723895.1 Crocodylus porosus | reverse complement strand
GATGCATCTGTGGATGCATGACAAGGTGCGGTTGGCCTTCCTAACTGCCTCCCCACACTGCCGGCCACTGTCTGTGTTGAAACCCATCCTATTCTCGTCCGCCCACCCTTGTAACCTGTCTAGGTCTGATTGTAGCCTGTTGCATCCTTCCAATGTGCCCACTGTCACTGACATGCCCACATGTCACTGACACTTCCTTTTCTTCCTCCTTCACCCCATTTTCTCCTTTTTGCCAGCATCATCTTGGCCAGACACCAGCAAGCGAGTATGGGGAAGAGGAGAAAAACTCTTTGCTTTTAGTGTTGGCCCTAAGCTGGTTCTAGTGCTCAGGAAGAGACATTGCTGACCACTCTCTGAACCCTGCTACATTCTTGAGAGGCAGAAACTGAAGCTAGAGCAGGAACAAGTGGGTAAAATTCTACCCAATGGAAATAAAAAATGAGTTTCACCCCACCTTCAAACTGGATCAAGAGTTCTCCATGGAGAATCTGACATACAGTTCTGTTCATTCATTTTCCTATTTCAAGATTGCAAGTATGGTAAGACACAAATTTCAGTCCTGACCCAACACTGAAGGGGCCTTGGAATACACCCTAGGTTCACAGCTTAAGTGAACTTTTGCTGTATTGCTGGATTATGAGATTGACATTCTTCTTTCATTGACTTTAAAGGGAGATAAGGGCAATGCTCATTTGGCTACAAATATGAGTGTGACTGACTATAAATATACACACACATTATGTCTCTCTTTTTATTCATGGGTGTGAATAGCTCTCTTCAGTTGCATAATATATGATATATAAGCATCTCACCATTTTTATTTAAAAAATTTACAATTATTTTACAAATGTAAATGAATGCTTTCCCCTTGCATGTTCCCTGTGAATAGAGATATACTATTTGCCCTATTTTGAAAATAGGGAAACTGAGGTACACAGAAGTTGAACATTTTGTACAAAATAAGAGATCTAGCAGTGGGCTCCAGGGTCTTGGATCTTTGTTTCTTGCTCTGATCAGCAGACAGCACTCTCTTCCACTAAAATAGGATATTTTGATTGAAAACAGATGGTGTACATTTTTGGCACAAATACTTTAACTATATTAAAACACTCTGAATGAATACATGCTTATATCTTACCTACATCTGTATGCATACATGTTATGCCTAGGCAACCAGAAATAGGTATGCTATAAAGATATATTAATTTACATATATCATATACAAATGTAATAGATATGCTGAGAAATACTTAACTACAGCTGCACAGCTGAGAACTCTATATACATGTACAGTATTTGTAACTAGTATTGTAATTACACACTACGTACTCTTCTGTTTCACTGCCTTCTAGCAAGGGACTTTACACTGTCAATGAACTCTGCTTTGATGTAATTTTGTATGTTAATGGTTTTTATCTTTTCATGGGAAATTTTGGCTTAATTTCAATGTGGAATGAATCACATCCTTTTACACTAGCTCCAGGCTCCATTCTCATCCCAGCTTGAATCATGTGATTACTGTCTTCCCCTTTCCTTGTGGCTCATTTTTATACCAAGTAAATCTTTACATGGTAATCAATTTTGCCTTTAATATCAGCCTTTCAACCTGCCCCAGTTTTGTTCCCTAACAAAATTTACCTCCACATTAAGTCTTCCCTAGGACTGGCAAAATCTGAATTTGGATTCACTGGGACATTCTCTACTGCGGCTAAGACTTTCTCAGCAAAATAGGCATTGTAGAGATTTCAGGGAACCAGTTTATAGCTCCCAGATTCTTTTCTTGGCCATAGCACAGTTAAAGCCTGCTGTTGTAACTCATGCCAGGTGATAAAGCTCTCCATAAGCTTCTCCATCGGTTGACAACAGCCAGAGTGGAGCAGCATTATAGTCATACATTTTGTTACTTCTCGCCTGCTCTCTTAGGCTAGAGGGAAGCTAGACATAGAGCAGCAATCTGTAACCTTTTAGGCTAGGGACAGAAGTTACACATAAACCAGTCTAAGGGATCAGAAACTAGTTTAAACCTGTAACAGAACAGAAGTTCAGTGCACATAAACCAGTTTCAAAATGGCTGAAACTGATTTAAGATAAACCTGGTTGAATGTAGCATCAGACCTAACTGATTTGGGTCAAATTGGTTTATGAAACTTCTGTCCCAGACCCCTTCCTGATTCAAGTTAAATCAGTTCCCCAGCATCGTAGCATGCTTTCCAGCCCTGATCTGGGCTGTCTGCTCCAGCAAAGAAGGGTTAGGGGAGGGGGTTGAGGAGAGGCAGGAACTTCCCCTCCCCCCCAACAGGCAAACCCCAGCTGGGGTCTAGGGCCAGGGAGAGGGGTTAAACTGCCCTGCCTTGCCCTGCTAAAACCTTACTGCTGGCTGTGATTATGGACTACAAATCCCAGAGGCACCTGGAAGCAGGAAGAGGAAATGATAAACAACCTTGAAGAGTCCTGCTGCTATAACTGTGGACTGCAAATCCTAGAGACCTTGGGAACAGCAGGAAGAGGAAGTAAATACACAGCTCATTCTGGCTACTTGCTAGACAGCCATGCTCTATTCCACCCCTGACCCCACCCCAGGTTCTGGCCTGAGCACTGTAGGCATGTGGTTGCATTTCCTGAATCATAAGTGAATGTCTGTACAGTTATTTCTCAGTTTCATCTCTGCAGCTTAGACTAACGTGCAAGACTGAATCAATTCAGCCTCAGGCTTTTTGACTGTCTGTACTTAGCCAGCCAGATTAACCCCAGTGTGGGTCAACAGCAGGTGGGAGGGCAGGTCCACTACCACCACTTTTCCCAGGGGCAGCACAAGGAAAGCACCCACAGACAGAGCTTTTCCCTGCAGCGGCAGGAGAGAGGGATTGCTGCCAAAGCCCCCCACCCACTGGTTTTGTACTAGGAGGAGGAATGTTGATTATCCCTCAGCCTTTTCCCATGTAAATGCATGGAGCCCAAGATTTGAGGAGCATCCGCAGAAGGGCTTTTGTGAGAACAATGGAAAAGGGAGCAAGTCATAAGACTTGTTTACCTGTAGCCAGACAGAATATGGCAACATCATAAATAGTTATAACAGAGAAACAGGTTTTTCCCACGATGTGAAAGAGTGAACCAAACTCCAATTTAATTTATGTAACTAAACAATTTTGTTTTGTAGCTCGAGTACAATGATATAAAAAGAATATCTGGATTGCTACAGTAATTTTACTTATAGCACAAGACCATTGTGACTGTTAATCAGGAAGGTACTTTTATCCATTTTGTCATGTGATCTATATTAGAACTGATACTGAAACCAAACACAAAAAGAATATAATTCTTTTAACCTAAAAAGAGTGAACATATCTGTAAATTAAACTCCAGCAGACTTCTGAACATTTGTTAAGCTACAAAACTAATATACCATCACCGTTACAACGTAGCACTATTGCATATTTGTCCAGTTAATTTCCATATGTATAATACAAATGTTTTCAATTCACTGGAAAAAACTAGTAATTATACATGGCATCTCCCTTGAAAGGATCTCAAGGTACTCCAAGTTGCTGTGGCAGCCTGGTTGAAAATCACTGGTTTAAGGTATACTGGAATCCTCTCCTAGAGCAGCCCAGTACTGGGAGGATTGGTGGTTTAAAGCTACTATGCTCCTGATCCTGCCACCCAACCTGTCAGTTGCCAGTTCTGTGCTGCAGCACAGAATCTCACTCCCACTGACTTCTGCACTTTTAGGATTTCACCCCTGCTGTTTAGTATGTGAGTGACCTCTCCGTTTTGATTTCATAGACATTTGGGCTGAAAGGGACCCCGGAGGATCATTGAGTGCAGCCCCCTGCCCCAGGAGCAGGAAGTCTGCAGGGATCATATGATCCCAACAAGATAAGCATCCAAATGTGTCTTGAAGACATTCAAAGTGGGTGCTTGAACCGCCTCCGGTGGCAGTCTATTCCAACCCTTGGGGGCTCAGACAGGAAAGAAGTTCTTCCTTATGTCCAGCCTAAATCGGTTACAGAGGAGTTTGTGACCATTCGATCTTGTCATCCTTTGGGGCGCTCTGGTAAACAGATGTTCCCCCAGATCCTGATGAACACCCCCGATAAACCTATAGGTGGCCACCAGATCTCCCCTGAGCCTACACTTTTCCAGGCTGAAGAGCCCCATGGCTCTCAGCCTCTCCTTATAAGGTCTGTTTTCTTGACCTCTGATCATGCGCATGGCTCTCCTCTGCACTCTCTCACAATTCTCCACATCTTTTTTGAATTGTAGAGCCCAAAACTGGACGCAGTGCTCCAGCTGTGGCCTCACCAAAGCCGAGTACAATGGGAGAATGACGTCCTGGGATTTGCTTGAGAAGCATCTATGGATGCAAGCCAGCATTTTGCTTGCTTTACTAGCCGCAGCATCACATTGAAGGCTCATGTTCATCTTGTGGTCAATCATGACCCCCAAGTCCCTTTCATCTGTAGTGCTAACCAGCATAGCATGGCCAAGCCTATAAGCATGCTGCAGGTTTTTCCTCCCAAGGTGGAGAATCTTGCATTTTTTGGTGTTTCATAGTATCATAGTTGGTAGGGTCGGAAGGGGCCTGAGCAGATCATCAAGTCCGACCCCCTGCCTTGGCTGGAAAAAGTACTGGGGTCAAATGACCCCAGCAAGGTGTTCATCTAGCCTCCTCTCAAAGACCCCTAGGGTAGGAGCAAGCACCACTTTGCTTAGAAGTTAGTTTCAGATCCTAGCTGCCCTAAACGTGAAGTAGTGCTTCCTGATGTCTAGTATGAATTTACCCTCTGCCAGCTTGTGACCGTTATTTCTAGTCACTCCTGATAGTGTTCAGGGGAACAGGGACTCCCCTAATGCCTGCTGGTCCCCTCTGACTAGTTTGCAACAGCCCCCTTCAGGCTTCTCTTTTGGCGGCTGAACAGGTTCAGGTCCCGTAGCCTCTCCTCGTAGGGCCTGTCCTGCTGCCCTCTGATCATGTCAGTGGCCCTCCTCTGGACCCTCTCCAGGCTCTCCACGTCCTTCTTGAAGTGTGGCACCCAGAATTGCATGCAGCACTCCAACTGCGGCTTGACCAGTGTTGCACAGAGGGGGAGGATCACCTCCTTGGACTTGCTCGAGATGCATCTGTGGATGCATGACAAGCTATGGTTGGCCTTCCTGACTGCATCCCCACACTGCCAGCCCATGTTCATCTTGGCATCAGTGATGACTCCAAGATCCTTTTCTGCCTCTGCACTGACGAGAAGGGAGTTCCCCAGCCTGTAGGTATGGTGCTGGTTCTTCCTCCCCAGGTGCATCACCTTGCACTTGTCAGTGTTGAAACCCATCCTGTTCTCATCCGCCCACCCCTGTAACCTGTTGAGGTCCGATTGCAACCTATTCCTCCTGTCTAGCATGCCCACATCCCCCCACATCTTAATGTCGTCAGCAGATTTGAACAGGTGCTTTTTACCCCCTCATCCAAGTCACTGATGAAGATGTTGAACAGTGTGGGCCCAAAGACCGAGCCCTGCGGAACCCCACTGCCCACATCCCTCCAGGTCAAAAATGACTCATTAACTACCACTCTCTGGGTGCAGCCCTCCAGCCAGTTGGCGACCCATTTGACTATGTAGGTGTTGACACCACATTCCCCTAATTTTTTTAATGAGAATGGGATGAGAGACAGTGCCGAAGGCCTTCCGAAAGTCCAGGAAGACTATGTCCATTGCTACCCCTGCATCTAAGGATTTTGTGAACTGGTCATAGATGGCCACCATGTCGGTCTGACAGGACCTGCCTCTAATTGAACCCATGTTGGTTGCCCCTAAGCATAATCTCCCTTGTTGGCCCCTCGTGGACATGTGCCAGGATAACTCTCTCAAAAAGCTTACCCAGGATCGAGGTAAGACTAACTGGTCTATAGTTTCCTGAGTCCTCCTTCCTCACTTTTTAGAAGATGGGAGACACTTTGGCCCTCTTCCAGTCCTCTGGCACCACACCAGAGCACCACGAGTGCTCGTAAAGCCGTGCCAGAGGTCCCGGAATGACCTCAGCTAATTCCCTCAGCACTCTGGGGTGGAAATCATCTGGACCAGCTAATTTAAATACATCCAGTCCCTCCAGAAGTTCTCTGACTAGATCCTCACTGACCCTTGGCCTGGGTGCACCTCCCCTGGGGCCTGAGAGGGTCCCAGTGGGGGGGCTGATCCAGTCCCTGCCCAGAAAAACAGAGGCAAATAAATGGTTAAATAGGTTAGCTTTGTCATCTGGTGTGACGACCAGATTTCCTAACGTGTCTTGCAGGGGCCTCACATTACCCGGTACCTTCTTTTTGCCCCCTATGTATTTAAAAAAGGACTTCTTATTGTCCTTGATCTGGGTAGCTAGTCCCAGTTCCATCTCCGCCTTGGCCTTCCTGACTACCCCCCTGCAGCCTTAAGCAACTGCAGTAAAGTGCTCCCTGGTGATGGCCCCTCCCTTCCATTGGGTGTGCGCCTCCCTTTTAGCTAGAAGACATTCCCAGATTCTTTTGGTGAGCCATGGGGGCTTTTGCACCCTCGTGCCCCCTTTGATCCGTGTTGGGATTACCTCTCTTTGGGCTTGGAGGATCATCTCCTTAAGAAGCGACCACTCTTCTTGGACACCTGACTCCCCTCCCCTCCGGGACCTCAGTGTGTCCCCGACTATTCTCCTTAGCTCATTGAAGTCCGCCCTCCTGAAGTTTAGGGCTGCTGCCTTGCTGCAGGCCTTTGCCACCTTGCACTGGATGGTGAATTCCAGCAGGCAATGATCACTGTCACCCAGGTGGTCGAGCACCCGCAGCCCCCTTACCAGGTCATCGCCCATGGCCAGCACCAGGTCCAACAGGGCATCTCCCCTGGTGGGGCTGTGCACCACCTGGGTTAGATGGAGGTCCTGCATTTTGGCTAGGAACCTACGTGAGTGGTCAGACCTGGCTGACTGCTCTTCCTAACAGATGTCTGAAAGTTCAGGTCACCCTTGATGACCACATCTTTTGACCTAACTATCTCCGTGAGCTGACTTAAGAATTCCCAGTCTATCTCTTCCTCTTGGTTGGGTGGTCTGTAGTAGACCCCCACAGTTAAGTCCCTTTCCCCTCAACTGCCTTGTATTCTAACCCAAAGCACTTCAGTGTGCCCCTCCTCTGACCCTGTGCTACTTGATGAGGATGTTTATTCCTCCTTGATGTGACTGCCACACCACCACCTTTCCTTCCCTGTCCTGTCCCTCCTGTACAGCCTATAGCCCTTGATATTCACTGCCCAGTCATGTGCTGGGTCCCACCACATTTCTGTGAGCCCCACTATGTCTGGGTTGGTGTCAGCTAGCAGGAGGGTAAGTTCCTCCTGCTTGTGTCCCATACTACGAGCGTTTGTGTACAGGCATTTCTGGCCTCCTGAAGATGTGTGCACTGGCCCCCTAACGTCAGCATTGCCCTGGCCCTTGTTGCTTACCTAGGTATTTGTTCTGCTCATCAGTCTAGGCTGGGCTGTACTTGTGGGTGCAACTTGGTTTAGTGGTCCAAGTCTTTCTCCCCTCTTATCTTCCCCTTCCCCCGACGAGCCTAGTTTAAAGCCCACCGGAGGAGATCCACCAACCAAGAAGAGAACACACCATCAGGTTCTCATCCACACATTTCATGAGTCTGTCAAGATCTGCCTGAATCACCCACCTGTCCTCAGGTGTGGTTGCTTTACCCCAGAGTTTGGTGTCGTCAGCAAACTTGGCCAATCCGCTTCTGTTCCTTTGTGAGGTCAGCTTCGATGGAGAGCAAAGAATCTCCCTCATCTGGGCCTCCCTCACCCACAGTGGGCAGGGGCATCCCATGGGACCGGTGAAAAACTGATGCAAGGTACTTATTAAGCAAGTTTGCTTTTTCATGGGCATCGGTTGTCAGTTGTCCCATCTGGTATTGCAGGGGTCCAAATGTTGCCCTTGCTTTTCCTCCAGCTCCCCACGTATCTAAAAAAGGACTTTTTATTGTCCTTGATATTTGTAGCTAGCTGGAGTTCCGTCGCAGCCTTGGCTTTCCTGGTTTGCTCTCTGCAGGTCCAGACCAAGAGCAAAGTATTCCTCCTTGGTTGTGGTTGCAGTCCTCCATCCTTTATAGGTCTTCCTTTCAAGACATAGGAGGTCCACCAGTTCCCTGGAGAGCCAAGGGGGCTGCTGTGCCCTTTTGCTGCCTTTTCTCTGAGATGGGATGGACTTTGCTTGCACATCCAGGATTCCTCCCTTGAGGATCAACCACTCATCCTGAACTCCCCTCCACTTTGTGGCCCTTTAGGGCCTCACTGACAAGCCTCCTTAGCTTGTCAAAGTCAGCTTTCCTGAACTCGAAGACTTCTGTATTACTGACTGACTTGCCAGCTTTACGTTAAATAGTGAAGGTGATCAGCTCATGGTCACTGTCACCCAGATTCCTTTCGATCACAAGGTTGCTGATTAGGTTATCCCCAGTTGCCAGTACAAGGTTGAGCAGCGCTTTACCTCTTGTCAGCCCATAGACTTCCTGCATCAGATAGAGGTCATCCATGCATGAGAGAGAGCTTTGTGACCACTCGGATTTGGCTGAGTACTCCTCCCATGAGATGACTGGGTAGTTAAAGTCGCCCATGACAACCATACACGGGAAGCGTGCGGCCTCAGGCAATTCCCTGGCAAACTCCTGATCAAGATCTTGACCCTGGGTAGGGGGTCTGTAGTAGACTCCCACCATAGTATCCCCTATGCCATGTTCCCCATGGATTTTAATCCAGAGGGTCTCGAGTCATCCACTGTGGGTGCCAATGTCAGCTTGCAGGGACGCGTAGCTTTCCTTGACATAGACAGCTGCACCCCTGCCTGTTTTGTCCACTTGATCCCCCCTGTACAGTGTATAGCTGTCTATACCTGTGGCCCAGTCATGGGTGGAGTCCCACCAGGTATCCATTGTCCCCATGACATCATAGTTATTTGCATTTAGCAGGAGGACAAGTTCCTCCTGTTTATTCCCCAAGCTCCTGGCATTTGTATATAGGCATGCAAGTGTCCCTTTGGGGGCCCTTGCCTTGCCTACAGTTTGTTCCAGGGCTGGGGCAGGGGTGGGTTCCCTTAAATGCCTTGGCCTGCTGGCTTTGCAAGGGTTGCTCAGTGGGCCAGCAGTGGCAGTAGTCCCCCCATCCCCCGGCAGGCTTAGTTTAAAACCTGGTGGAGCAGATCAGCCAGTCTGGCTGAGAACAGCCTCCTCCCCAGTGGAGAGAGGTGGAGGCCATCCCTTCCCAGCAGCTCATTACCTGTCTCGCCAAAGAGCGGACTGTGGTCATGGAAGCCAAAGCCTTCCCGATGACACCAGTGCTGCGGTCTTTGGTTAACTACCTGCATCCTCCTCTCCCTCCTCAGGCCATAGCCCAAGACTGGGAGGATCAAAGAAAACACCACCTGCGCCCCCAGACCCTTAAGCCTCACTCCCAAATCCCTACAGTGCCTCATGACCCAGCTGGGAGTGCTCCAAGCCATGTCATTGGTGCCCACGTAGATGAGGAGCATAGGGTAGTGGTCAGTGGGCTGGAGGAGCTTAGGGATCTGCTCCGCAATGTCTCAGATTTGGGCTCCCAGGAAGCAGCAAACTTCCCAGGCAAAGCGGTTGGGGCGGCAGATTACCCCCTCATTCCCCCTCAGGATGGAGTCTCCCTCGACAAACACTTTGCGTTTTGTCTTGGGGAGCGTGGGGGCAGTAGCTACAGTAGCACCTGTGTTGCCTGCGGGAACTGGCAACTCAGCAGGCTCTGCTGGGGTTTGCAAGAGGTTTGTACCTGTTGCAAAGCTCCAGTGGGGCAGGGGCCTTGGTGCAGCAGGCCTTGGGGCCCTTGACCACCTTGGTCCAACCCCTGGGCTGAACAGTAACGGAAGTCCCTGAGTCCTCCCTTGTCCTGCAGGGAGACCGTGGTCTACCCTCTGCCTCCCGGGGGAGAAGGGCCTGGCAGTAGGAGTCAATCTCCTGCTCACAGTCCCTGATGGCACGCAGTCTCTGGACTGGAGCCTGGAACCCCTCCAGCTGGCGTGCCAGAGACCCCAAAAGGGAGCAGACCCCACAAGGGAAGGTGGCCATGCTCCCAGGCCCTAGAGCCTGAAAAAGTGACAGGCAGCACCCACAGCCGAGAGCCAGAGTCTCAGTCTGTGTGAAGGCCAGAACCATGGGCTCCATCTGGGTGGTGGTCTCTGAGGTGCCACGGGGGTAGGCTGCAGACCCCTCAGGGACCCTTGGGTTGTGGTGCATGCCCATCCGCGTCATGCCGTTGGTGGGCTGGCTATGGCTGGGACTGTCTTCCCTAGGGGGCTCACAGACAGGGCCTTGGGCCCTCCCACTCACCCTCCTGCACAAACTCCCGAACTAACTCACGCGCCAGGCCCAGGAGTGAGCCTGTTCGCACAGCCTGGTTGCGAGGCTCCGGTAGTGCAGGTCCCTGTGGGGCTGGGCAAAGTAGGAGCCGGGGTGGGGAGTGACGTGACCCTCCTCAGCCCACTTAGCCCACTCCCAGCTGGCTAAGTCCTTCCTTCCATGGGTCCCTCCTTACCTGGGGCAGCCAGGGCTCAGGGGGTCTGGGGTCTTGCTGGGGGTCCCTGGATTATTGGGACTAATAATTTTTATCAGACAATTATAAGAATAAAGTTTGGATTTTGCATCTTATATTTGCAAGATGTAAAATATTGCCTTTCTCTCTGGCAGGCAAGGTTCTTTGGGTAGATGTGATATCTTTTATTAGATCAACTGAGTAGTTGGAACAAAGTTCTTTGCAAGCTTTTTGGCATAAATACCCTTCTCTCTTTTCTCTCTGTTCTCCCACTCCTTATTTACATATACATGGATAGAGAAATTTATTTATATATTTAATTATTGCATTTTCAGGGGAATAAGAACCCTGTAACAATTTTCAGTTTACATATGAGGAAACTGATTTTTACAAAGATAAAATTAGTCCAAGATCACCCAGTGAATTGTTGTCAATGGTAAGCATGCACTGCCTCAGCATCCTTTTCTAACTATTAGAAGCTCTATCCTTTGCTCTAATTCAGCAGAGCACTTAAACACATGCTGAAATGCCTTACTGAATTAGGGACTTATTCCTTAATTGAAATATCATTTCTGATGTTAAGGTAATCATCATCGGGGATCTGGGTTTTCTGTTCACCATGGAAAAACACAGATTTTCTCCTTTCAAAGAGAAAAAACATGGGAAACCATGGATTTCCCCTTGCAGTCTGGCAGAATTCTAGCCTGCAAGGGGCTGCAGGAGGCACCACACACATGCACATGGCAGCCAGGCAGCATGGTGGAGAGCAGCTGCTGCAGCTCCCTCCAGGTAAATCTATACTGGGGGGGCAGCTGGGCTGGAGCAGATCCAGGCAGAAGCTGCCTCCGTGGCCCAGCAAGGAGGACCTGGCATGGGAGACAGCACTGCACTGTCATGGCTGCCAAAATGAGGCACCCCCTGCCTGCCCAGCAGCACACAAGGAAAAACATCTATGTCATCACCATTGCAACTGATTCACCTCACCTTGGCAATTATGGGGGCATGGCACTCCTTCCAACCCTGGGTCCTGCCTGCTGCACCATGGAGGCAGCTTCTGCCTGGGGCACTGGCAGGGTCAGGGGGCTGTGGGTCAGGAATGAGGGGCACTGGCATATCTGGGCTGCTCAAAGCCACAAATTAGTGCAGGGGAGGGGGCAGGTGCAACTGGACCTGCATACTGATGAGCAAAGGGGGTAGGGGGAGCACTGATTTTCCATGATTAAAAAAACCAAAACAAAATCAAATGCCAAAAATATATAGATATTTAGAATTTATTTTATCATAATGATTGAGGCACTAGAAGGCTTTCATATTGCTTTAAAACTGTAACTATATCAATACAATACTGTGTTCAACTAATAACTATATATATATAGTGGCATTTAATTTTAATTGCAGAAAAACATGGATTTGCGGGGGGGGTTAAATCAGAGAATTTGGGACTTTTAAACAGAGTAAACCAGGATCTCTGCTAATCACAGGGAAAAGCTTTAGAACAGGAAGCAAATAGGAGAAGTAAATTATATTATTGTAGGGGTCATTGCTTTAGCTGCATGATAGACACCCAGACCAAATGAGAAGTTCAAGAACTATGGGCCAGATCATTTAGTCTTGACATAGAATGCCAGTTTACATCTGTGAAATTAGACTGTAGGATTTGATTTTAAATGTAACAGGACAGAGCAAAAAGGTCTGATGAATATGTACTGTGGTAGCTATTTTTAGATCATTAATTATTTTTATCATTGTTCAGTTCAATTAATATAATTTCACTCTGTTCAAAATGCTGAAAGAATATTTTAAATGCCATTACTGATAATGCATATCAGCTGGCTAATTATCACTCTTCACTTTAAAAAAAACATAATCCGTCCTCTGTAATAGCTTTATATAAATTCTCCACATGATTTTAGAGATTTATTTTTATAGCTTCCAAAGAAATTGAATCTTTACAGCATTTGAAATGAATTATTCTTCTGAAGACGGCCAAGTACTCACTCTCAGTGAACATGGGAACTCCAGCTAGTGGACCTACCTGGAATTCACTCTATTGATTTGTTACAGATGGAATTTGTTAGTCTGCTGGGCAAACTATGAAGTCATACTTTGTCTTGGGGCTTGGGAAAAAAATGGTTTGAGATGTAGCTATACTATGATTAATATTTCTGTGGCAGGCAAATGTAATCCTCTACTAAGTTTTATGAACATTCCATTATATGCAATGATTTTATTTCATTTATTGTATGCTTTGGCAAGATGTGAGGATGTCATGGAGAGGCAGTAGCCTCTCCACAGTTAGAGTTGAACCCAGCTTCCACCCTAAACCTTCCCTCACTTTAACTTTGATTTAGAAAAAATGGTTTAGTCTGAAAATTCCCAGATGTGGTTCAATGCCATCAGAGAATGCTTCTGCAAAAAATAAAGGAAGTCAGACAGATTACTTTTGAGTTTCAGGTTATTAAAACGTACCTATATTGGAAATATTTACTGTTGACTGATTTTTTTGTCCCCCTGATCTTCAGTTGAACTGACTGAATTACCATATGTTGTACCATATACAGCATGCACCCCCCACAAATAGCTGGTGGATATTGAACTGTGCACTATGCAAAAAATACAGTAAGAACAGCTTGTTGGATCTGACTCATAGAGCTGAGTCATCCTTCCAGTGGGTCCAGAAATTTGGTGCTGGGGAACTCTGGCTGCATTGATTGCTGCAGCTCTGGGAGCCACAGCGCTTAACACTGCCACTGTTCCACTATAGCCTCATTTTTGGACCTATGCAGTGCTCCCTGGGTAGAAGACATGGCCTTCTGGGACAGATTGGGCTGACAGACTAGGTCAAAACTCACGGGCAGGGTTAGACTCGGCACGTGGTCCCAGGCCCAGCACATGGGGTCAAACCCAGTACACAGGGTCAGACTCTGTATGCTGGATCTAGTCCATGGACCAAAAATGCCCCACTCACTAACTCAACAGGCATGTCTATGTGAGACATTTACTTCAGAGCTGACTAATTAGCTACACAGTAAAGCATCACCATATACATATGTGGTACTATTAGGATAGAGTAAACTAATTAACTCTGCCCTAGGATAGTACTGCCAGACACAAGTACTATCCTGCTGCAGAGTTTCTGTTGCGCCATAGTGCACATGTAGACACTGATAGGGCTGGCTGGGGCATGAGGGTGCTTCACTGGGGGCCTGCCTGCCTAGCCCCACACTGAAGCACCCTCATGCCTCAGCCAGCCCCTCTGCAGCACAATGAGCTGGGTTGAAGCACCTCCAGGCTGGCAGGCTGACACCCGGAGCCTCCTGCCAGCCAGGGCTGCTCTGCCCTGGCTCAATATGCTGTGGTCCCAAGTGCACATGCAAACATAGTGGCTGGGAGCAATACCTGGTGTGAACCACACTGGAGTTTATTTAGCTGCATTAGTTGCATGCATAGAAGCACCGAGGAAAATGGAAAGATCCACCAATGACTCACCACTGGGAGCAGAAGAATGAGCAGGCTCTACTCCCTAACAGCTGCTACTCAGTTACTACAGGGAAAGAACTGTTTTTCTTCATTCTGTCTTTCCAAAAACAAGGTGTATGTTCTATTCAAGGGGAAGCTGTACGCAAGAAAATATGGCAGTTTGTGTATCATAGAATCAATGAGTCGGAAGGGACCTCGACAGATCATCTAGTCTGACCCCCTCCGATCATCTAGTCCGGCCCCCATTAATGTAAATATTAATGTAAATTAGTTTTGTTTAGGAATGATTTATTTCAGGCTAACCAAACCCAGTTTCCAATCAACTTAAACGAACAAGGATCACCCAGGCATTTGCACTACTTTAACCAACTCAGTTTATATTCATGTCTTTCATGAAGCCAGTGCAACTCACCTTTCAGATGCAGAGAAAGTTTTTGTCCTCTTCTACCTCAGAATATTTGGTAAATATAAATTTTCAACCTTAAAAATTCCTGTACTAACTACATGCAAAGAAAGGAGGTTGAAATTGTGCCAAGTTTATAAATCGTTTTTGTTATGAATGAGATCTGGATTAAAAAAGCTCCCTTGGATTCAGAGAGAGTAATGGGCCCAATTATGTTTTACTGCAATCTGCAGCGGTAGGATGGGGGGCGGGGAGAGAGGTGTTACTGGATCTGGTGGGAGCAGATCTGGACACTGTGTAATTATGTGACATTGTTGTCTTCTCTTGTTCATTTTTAATTAGGAGAACTTAACAAACAAATAAAAAGGACCAAAAGTTAAAAAGATCCATTTGCATTTAGTAATCACCCTGTCTCCAATAAAACTATGGCATTCCCCTGAACTGCAAATGTCCGCACCTTTCTGTGTTCATTTTCTAAATAAAGTGCAATTTCTAGAACCCCATGATTGTTTCGCTTTTTTCTTTTACTAAAAAGTAATCAGATATTTTGGCTGACTAGTGTGTATAAAGTGGCTCAGAATTTGGTTAATGACAACTAACCAGTGAAGGAATTGGTCCTTACTCTGGGTCAAGATACCCCATAAATAGAACTTCACTGTAATTTTGCCTATGCAAAGAGAGAGATTTGGATTCTGGGCTTAAAGGGAAGGCAGTAAAGGGATATATAGGACCCAATTCTCATTTTCATGAAAAACCTTTTATAACATTCTGTCATCTACTTTATACTCACTTTAAGTGCTCTTTACATTTCCAGACTGGGAAAAAACCCTATATTACATGAGAATGAGTCACATAAATGGATTATGCATTGTATGATGTTTGCCTGCCACAGTAAGAGCAATGCCATAAATAATCCTTGCTCTGGTTTCTTATATTCATTCTTTAAGCCTTGATCCTGCAATGGGCTCTGTGTGGGTGCAAGGGTTTACTCACTACAGCATACAGCACTAGTCTGTAAACTCTTTGGAGCACTTGACCTTTTTAATGAGGGTCTTGTTAAACACATTGCTGGCACTTTACACATAATAGTAAGCCAAAAATATTAACTGGTATTTCTAATATAGCAATTTCCCTTCAAATAAAATACCAAAATCAAGTTGGCCAATACACTACATTCAAATAAAACAAAAATTAAAAGGGTAGCATCTGATAATGCCTGAACTTAGGAAGGATTGAAATCTGCACAGGAACTCTGGTGTTATAGTGGGCCAAGAACCCTGGAATTTTGAGGCCCTTCTCTACTTTAATCCTTTGGCTGGCACGCCAAGTCCTGCTTCTTGCCCTATCTATGGCCAACTAATTCTCCATTTTTCTCCTTTCTCCAAAAGCCCATCAGACTTCCTTTCTTCACAAATTCCCTCAGTTTCTCCTCCCTGCATCTCAGATCCCCCCTCTCTGCTTCTTTTCCAAGTCTTTCATCTCTCCTGCCAAACTCTTAGTTCTGTTCACTCTTCCTACATCACTCTTTTCTTTTGTAAGTCCTTTCTTTCTCTTCTCACTCATGTCCTCTGCTCCCTCCCATCTTTGCTCATTGTCAAATCCTCCTATTTTCTCTTTCACTGAACAATCTTTTCTTATCCACAAAATCCCTCAGTCCTTTTCTTCTTCACTGCCATTATTACTGTTGTTATTATTATTATTATTATTATTCAGATGACAGATAAGAACATAAATACTTGACATATGGAGAGAAAGCACAGGTCCATCTACGTCAGTATTCTATATCTTTTGGTGGCATATAGCATATGATAAAGGGGATAGTATTTATGAAAGTCCTATCCAAACCGATCTGCCCTCTAAATTTCTTCTCTTATGCAGTGGTTGGCAGACTTTTCAGGCTGTGAATCAGAATGACCCAGCTAGAGTCAAGGGTGGGCAGAAGACCGTTAGGACACAGCTACTGCCACTGCTGCCACTTTTCCCCACTTCAGCAAAGGGAAAGTACACATGCCATTGCTTCTCCTGACAGCAGCACAAGAGAAGAAACACCGCCAAAGTCCCCTGCCACCAAACACCATGAAAGCCCCATATCCATGACCAGATCTGGCCCATGGGCTATAGGTTGCTGGCTCTTGCCTTAGAGCTTCCAGCATTTAGAGGCCTATAAAGTCCTGATTTGGAGTTTGAAGCCCTATCATGTTTAATACCCACTTATGGATCTATCCTGCGTGAATCCTCCAATCCTCTTTTGAAACTGATTAAACCACACATCAACTTGTGACAAGAGTTCCACACAATGTGTGAAAAATAATTTCCTTTGTTTACTTTGAATTTACTTCCTAATTATTTTGTTGTATTTTGTTGTTTGTTGTTGTATGTAGTACTGGTATTATAAGAGCTGATAAAAAGTAAATCCCCGTTCTTCACACTATTTATGATTTTTTAGATCTCTTTCATATCCTGCCATAATCATCTTTTCTCTAAGCTGAAAAGTCCCAGCTTATAGCCTCTTCTCATACAGAAGCCTCTCCATGCCCATGATCATCCCTGTTGCCCTTCTCTGTACTTTTGCCACCTCTACTGTATCTTTTTTGGAGGTCAGGGGAACAGAGCTGCACACAGTATTTAAGGTGTGGTTGTATCTTTACTTTAGACCATGTCATAAAGACATTTTGTTTTGTTTTCTGTACTCTTCTTAATAACTGAACATTTTGTTTGGCTGCTGCTGAATACTGGGCTGATATTTCCAGAGAACAACCATATTTACTCAAATTCAAGACATGAGTTTTTGTCCTCCCCCCTCCCCCCATTTAACATGACAGGAAAAGACCCTTGTCTTAGATTTGAGTACAAGGGGAGAGGTGAGGGGGGAGGGGGGAGCTGCTGTGGCTCCAGCTTTAGCCCCAACCTGGGGTCAGAGATGGAGCCACAGCTACTGCCTGACCCCCCACCTCTTTCCTCAGCAGCCTCTCCCCGCAGCCTGCCCCTCCACGGCCTCTGACCCCCTACTTGCCCCCTTCCCATCCTCTTCTCTCCCACCACTTATCCTTGCCCTGGCTCTGGCAGGCTCTGGTTTTGATCCCCCCTAGAGCACAGAGCACATGTTTGATGTAGCCCCAACATGGCCCTGTAGCAGCAGTGGCAGCAGCTCCAGCCTAGCCCTGGAGCTGGGACTAAAGCAGCTACACTGCTGCCACAGCTACCAGACCAGGCTGGCACTAGAGCAAACACATGCTCTGTGCCCCAGTCTGGTTGCTGGTGCAGAACTTGCTGGAGCCACAGCAAAAGTAAGCAATGGTGGGGTGGGATAGATGGGGGGAAGAAGAGGCTTTGGAGGGGAGATGGGTGAAGTGAAGGTGGGGGCCCAAAGTTGTCAGGGATGTAGATGTAGTGGGGACAGAAGCTGCAGGGAGCAGCAGGCATAGGGGGAAAGTATAGGGGGAGAGATAGGTGTGGGGAGGGAAGGGGCAGAGGTCATAGCTGCTTGACATCCGCACCAACTGCCCCCTACCACCTCCTCCACTGCCAGCTCCCACCACCACTGTGCCTCCCCTGCCACCCATCCCCTACCACCTGCCTCCCCCACCAGTCCCACTGCCTGTCCCCGACTCTCCCCCACCGTCTTCCCCAGCTGTCTCCCCACCAGCTTCTCCCTACTGTCTCCTCCACCATCTCTGGCTTTCTGCCTTCCCCACCACCTGCTCTGCCACCACCTGCCCCCCTAGCACTGTTTCCACATGGCAGAGGTAGGTGGGATGAATTTAACACAACCCTCCAATAATTAGATTTTAGACATGGAAAATCATAACAATGTTCCTACATTTTCCATGTAGAGAATCTAATGATTGGGAGTCATCTTAAATTTAGAATGGTCTTGGATTCTAGTAAATATGGTACATACAATAATTCCAAGATCTCTTTTCTAAACTGTAAAGGCTCCTGTAGATATGCACTGTATTTTCAAAAACTGCTTCCACATTGTTAGCTCCTCAATCTGATGCAGCCATCTGTAAGTATATTCTATTGACCTCTGACCCATTTTACCAATCTCATGTTTACTTTATAATACAATCACTAATTTTAAAGACAAAGGCACCACAGACTGCATGTTTGATTAACAACATCTAGTGAACACTAAAATAAGACATGTTTACAAATGGCTGTCAAGTAGATTTAAAAAGACAAGCAAGGTGAGAAAAATGAACAACACTGGTTTTACATAGCCAGCAATCAATTAAATAAGTTTATCCACATTTTTTTTTAATCAACAGATTTTTCTTGCAGTGTTTTCTGTTGTAGTGGCAGAAACTAGAATCTATACAAACTTCCTCATAAACAAATAGTTCCCTTGAAAACTCTCCAGTTTGTTGAGAAGCTACTTGACCTGAACAAGAGTTCTACCTCATTATGCAGTTTTATTTAGGAAACAGAATTATCCTGAGAAGAGTGAAGCTCTTCAAGTGGTGAATACACAGTTTTAAAAAATAATCAGGGGTTGGTGGATGAAAATGTATCCCTTCTAATGCAGGTAGAAAAGTCCATGAAAAAGTTTTGGACCATGAGGAAAAGCACTTGGAAATGCAGAGGCACTACAAAGAACAATGAGAAACATTGTCTTTTTATTGTCCTTTCTTCCCTAACTTTTAAATCTGAAAGCAATTTAAAGATATTGCAAGAAGTCGCATATCATCCCCAAGAGTTTGGTCAATACTATTTCTTCCTTTGCTAGAAAAATGGGGCATTGAGGTGAATACAATATCATATAGCATGTGTTTATTTGTACAGTGTCTTGTACAAGGTCCCATTTTGGTCAGTCCTTAGACCTTATCATAATAAAAACAAAAACACAGTTTGCATTTTCTTGCTTCTAGTTTGATTTTTTTCATTACAAGACCATTCCTACCTATGTTCAGAATATAGCAGTTTAAGTCACCCTAATAGTGCCAAAGGTACGACTTTGCTTTACAGTTAAGTTATGATTCTGGTGACATTTTGACCCATTTTAAAACTGGAGGAAAACCAAAATGATTTAGTTTGGTATAAAACTAGTAAAATAGTATCAGATTCACGCAATAAACCTCTGAAGTCAAATTATTCATTCATTTTCACAGAAAATCTAGATTATAAAGAGGTCCCCAATGGGCAACAAATGAAGAATGAGGGAGAACAAGATTATCAAATATATACTATGTGTGCATGTGTGGATATATGAAGTTTGTTTTGAACTTTAAAAATATGCAGACAGTCTTCAAATTTCACTAAGTGTCCATAAGCATCACAGCAAGAAATTAGTCTTGAGGAGAAATTTGGAAGGGGAAATAATTGTAGCCGTATAGTCCCTTGAAGACATTAAGGAATCTCAATATGCAAACTGAACCTAGTTTAGTTTTGAGAGTAGGCTCATTAATGTCACTGGAGAAGCACTTGTTTACACTGGGGATAAGTTTATGACAATTATGTGAAAAAAGAAGTATAAGAAAAATTGCATTGACTGTAGTGCACACATATTGGAGCAAATCTTGCTCAGTTTATATATGCAAATAGAGAATCATTGTAAAATGTAGGCATTGTCTATAATACAATTTACAATCTCTTAGAAAACTCAGATTATTAAAACTAGTCCAGAGAGATTAGATTAATGACACTAGGATCCAAATTTTCAAAGTGACCTTAAATATTCATCTAATTTGCAAGCTAATTTGCAGACCTTTCTAGCTTTTGCAGAACCAAAACCTCAGATTTTTCCATCAATATTGTGTGGTAGGCGGGTGCGATGCAATCTGTGTCTATAGAATCAAATTTTGGAGGACACAGAAGTGTGGGTACAAAATTTGGTCAAACACATTTAACAGCCATATTTGGATATTTGTCCTTCAAAGACTAACAAGCCTAACAGCAAGCTGTAATTTTATTCAAGTGGGAAATTGTTTGCTTTTTGCATTCAAAGGGAGTTGGCTTCAGTTCCTATGACAACAGAAACTGCTACTGAAGGGAAGAAGAAGGAAGAAAGTGTAATGCTTTATTCCAGGCTGTCCAACTGGTGAGGGATCAGGGGCTGCATATCTGTTGCCCACACCAGTGAGGTTGCATGCCCCTGGACCATACAAGGTGAGCCATGGACTCTGCCCTTCCTGACTACTACACTGCCCCATGATGCCAAGATGGGTGCCCCTCCTTGGCACCATGTTGGTGCTCCCTCCCACAACTGCACCATGTGCTCGTGTGGCCCCAGGCTCACCCCCACCTCTCCAAACCATGCCAGGTCACCCAGCTACACCCCCGCAAATAGGGACAGAAAACAGAAGATAGAGGAGGGAGGGTGAGCCCCATCTATGGGGAAGCAGTGGCCTGGCAGGAGCCTGGGGACTACAACTTAATTCCTTTTGTGGGCTGCATGCATCCCACCAGCCACCAGTTGGACAGCTCTGCTTTTATCCAGTATGGAGCATTTCCACAGTGGGAAAATGTACGTCAGCTAGTTTCATACAGGTACAGAAATAGAAAGGATGGCATCTTGATTTAAGCACTGGCCTAACTAAGCAGAAAACTTGGATTCTATCGATGACTTTCCTATAGAGTTTCTGATTAATTCTCAGCCAGTTGCTTAACACTGATTAAGTGTCCCTATCTTAAATGAAGAAAATAAGTTCCTCCCTTAGAGGCCTGTTGTGAAGCCAAATTCATTAAGATTCAGAAAATGTTTTGAAGTCCTCAGATAGGAGGTGCTGTCATTCTACATAAAAAAATCTAGTGGTGTAACCTTTAAGACATGTGAACTCATCACATGACAAGATTATATTGTCTTTACTCCTATCCTTTCCTTAATCAGTTCTTTTTCTGCCATTGCTTTATTCTCTTCCTTTCTTAATTTATTGTAAACTATAAAATGCCTTTGCATTGTGGCTCCATCTTTAGTTGTTTTTAAGGTGCTTTCACATCCATGGCAATAAGTAATAAACATGTGCTAAATAATACTTTCATGTCATTAAAAATAGGATGGGATAAAGAAGACCTCCCTGTGATTATGTTAGACATACTATAAGATGTCAGGACTATGCTGGATGATCTAGTGGGCATACCATGGAGCCAGAGAGTCAGGAATTCTTGAGTTCTGCTTTAAACTCTGCCAATGGTTCACTGGATGGATTTTGCCAATTCTCCCTTATGTTTTGTGTCCCTACTAATATTAGCTATTATTATTTCTATTACTTGGTGGTGTAGATTAGACTCCTTATAGCTTCTGGGACAAAACTGGTGAGCAGAATCCAGAGATATTCATGAACTGGTAATATGGGCAGTCAGAGAAACTGGTTTTTATCTTTCTTGAGTGAAGGAATTCTAGAATGGACAATTGCATGAGAAGAATAAAAATAATTGCTATAGAGGTTTACATCAGAAGCTATGTTTTACCTTCAGCTGATCTTTAAAGAGGGAGATTTAGAGAAGCATATCCCATATGTCTGTTGGCTGAAAGCACCTCAAAAAGACTTGGTGTGACATTTCTGTCAGACGATGCTGGCAGTAACAGGTTCAAAGGATTTTGGGCCCTTCTGAAAATTAACAAACAAGAGCAGCCCCTATGTAGAAACCCAGGAAAACTAAATATTCTGGTTCCCTTAAAAAGAAATTTTCCTTGCTTAAAAATAGCTGAGTCTAAATTCAAAACAAAGACACGCTTTACCAAGGTATATAACATCAATTTGGGAAAACACAGCAATAATATGCACAAATAAAACAAAAGACCTACCCTGATACTATTCCTGGCAGCAATCCTTTGGCAATGTGAATGCCAGATAAGCAATTATACCTTAACACTTTACTCCCCTTTTCCACTATGCTCCATTCTACTTATGAGTTTTGGGTCAGTAGCCAGGCATAGTTCCAGTTCCCCACTTGATTATATTACTTCCCACTGTATGAGTATGAAGTGAGCACTCATTAGAATTTCCCCAGCTCTGCAGCTTCAGTGAACAGCCACCATGATTTCCTTCTTGTCCTTCACCACACGTGGCAAAACTGTCTCTTTTCTATTACCTCTGAACTGTATCTTAACATGGAGACACATTGTTATGGCATCTGCCTTATCACCTGTCAGTGACCAAGGACAATTTGCGTCTATAAAAATCAAATTTTGGAGGACACAGAAGCCTGGGTACAGAATCTGGTCAAACAAATTTAACAGCCACATCTGGATATTTGTCCTTAAAAGACTAACAACCCTTGGCAAGTCAAGTCGTCACAATTAAAAAAAAACAAAAACAGTTTCAACAAATAACCCAACATGTAGAAGCAAAGCTAGCTCACCCCAACAGCAGCAAGCTCATCTCTGGACTTGAATATTTTTGAACACCTCCCTTTCAAATCCTGCTCAATTGTCTTGCATGGACACGAGAGCTCACAGGTTCCTTGCTGGCAGGTCTTGTTCTTCTGCTCAGTGTCACATTGATTGCCACATTTCGAGTCAGGAAGGAGTTTTCCCCCTAGGTCAGATTGACAATAACTGTGAGAGTTTTGTTGTCCTATGTAGCATGCTCCTATCCCTTGAATCATCTGAGCTTATATTAACCAACAACTACTACCATTCATTGCAGTGACCTGGCATTGCCAATGTCTTCATCTCCTTTGCTTTCACTTATGGCAGGACAGGGATTCTCAACACAGGTGCCATGGCACCCTGAGGTGATTTAAGATCCTTTTCAGGTTGTCACAGGGTGCCATGCTAGGCTAGCACTGTTAGGTGGGCAAACATGATTCACATAATAAACACAGAGATTTCAGATAAGAATCTATAGTGTTAGAAACATTCTTCCCTGTTGTGATCTTTCTGAATTTTTTGCAACAGAAGAATTGCTCTTTTATTTTTCCTGTAGTCAAAAAGCACATGAAAATGAAGAGCTGGCATTTTCTAAGGATGCCACTAATTCAGGGTTTGCAAGCTGTTTCAGCAAGGCTTTATTTAGTGGTGGCTTTCTAGGTGGAGAGATTATGCAACTAATATTTCCATACTTACCACCGTCCACCAATAGATGGTAGCAAAGAGCTCTTTCCTTATGGAGCCTCTGAGCTATTGACTGAGCTCTTTCCTGCCTTTAAAAGAGGGTGGCAGAGAGCTCCTTCCCCGGTAGAGTTCAGATCTGCTCTCCTGTTTGCCAACGAATAGTAGGAAACTCCCTTCCCTCTGTAGCTTCAGGCCGCAGGGCTTGGGATGATGACTTGTTTGTAATTAAAAGGATACCTATCTTTCAGAGCACCTATAGGAAAAATGCATGGGTATTTCCCCCTTTTATAAAGCTTGATAGTGTTATGCTTAGTTTTTCCTTTTGTTCAAGTGAGCACATGCTCATAAATAAGTCTCTAAATGCTTTGTCACCCAGTGGGAAGACTAAGGTAGAAAATACCAATATTACCCACATCATTGTTGTGGCAGAGATGAGCTGAATCACCTTTGCCAAGTCCAGCCCCAGCCTTACAATGAATTCCTAGGACAGAAAGAAGGGCATTGCCAGCCAAAGGCCTCTCTGGAGAAAAGGTGGGGTAGTTTCAGCTGTAGCTTTAAATTTGCACCCCCTTCCCCAGGGAGTTTCAGTGAGACACTGCATTTTTCGCAGCTTGTCTTGACATCAAGAACAATTGCTACATGCTACTAAACAGCTACCATTTTCCATCTCAGACATGGTTGAATTTCAAGAAGTGACTCCTGTGCACAAGTCTGCATGGGTAGCACTGCACAAAAACGTTGCAGGCCCCTGGGCTCATGGGAGGGCAGGGAAAGAGGGGCTAGTGACAGCAGGGTGGTGTGCGGAGCATTGGGAGGGCAAGGAAGGGGGCTAGTGACAATTGGGCTGTGTGGGGGGGCGGCGTGAGGGCAGGGAAGTGACAGTGGGGTTTGTGTGGAGGGCTAGTGGCAGTAGGATTGTGTGAGGGGATTTGAGGACAAAGGGGACAAGTGACAGTAGGGCTGCGTGTGGGGTTGAGTATGAGAGCAGGGAAAGGAGGTTCGTGGCAGTAGGGCTGTGCGGGGAGGGGTTGTGAAGGCAGGGAAGGGGACAAGTGACAGTTGGGCTGTGCGGGGGGGGTGAGGGCAGGGAAGGGGGATAGTGACAGCGGGGCTGTGTGTGTTGA
>NW_017728943.1:72538311-72547169 GCF_001723895.1 Crocodylus porosus | reverse complement strand
GGCGGCTTGACCGGGCTGTGCCTCCGCCTCCTGCCGCCGGGGCGCGGCTCCCCGCGCTTCCTCCTCCCGCTCCGCTCCGCCATGCCGCCGGGGGCTGCTCTGACCGGGTGATGCCGCTGGCTTGGGGCTGGTGAATGGAGGAAGAAGAGGAGGAGCAGCCCTCTGCCCAGCCATCCGCCGGGGACATCGGCCCGCTCCCTGCCGTCCTCGGGACGAGGATGAGGACCCAGCGTTGGAGCCGGCCCGCTTCCTCCCCCTTTTAAACCCTTAAGACATTATTATAGCTCTCTCTCTATTTTTTATTTTAATTTTTTTTTGTAGGGTGGCTATTTTCTCGGTCTCTGCCATTGTGTGAGTCTCCTGGCTGTGTGGGTGAGTGGGAGGGAGGGGTGTGTGTATATGTGTGTGCGCATACAACTGGGCAAGGATGCCGTGTCCAGCGTGAGGTGGAGCCCTGAGGTGGCTTGTCCCTTCAGCACCCGCCCAGCTGCACTGACCTTTGGTGGAGAGAGAGACGCAACGGAAGCCTGGTGGCTATTTTTTATTATTTGAAAGAGACTTTTAAGAGTTAAGGGGGTTTGGGGTTTTGGTGGGGTTTTTTTGGTTTGTTTGGAAAGTCACCCTCCTCATTTAAAAAAAAAAAGGAACCTCCCCCTCCCATGCAAACTGAATCAATCATGTCTGGAGAGGTGCGTTTGAGACAGTTGGAACAGTTTATTTTGGATGGGCCCACGCAGACCCAGGGGCAGTGCTTCAGCGTGGAAACCTTGCTGGATATACTCATCTGCCTGTACGATGAATGTAATAATTCCCCACTGAGGAGAGAGAAGAATATCCTTGAGTATCTAGAATGGGGTAAGTCCCAATACCATCATTTTTTTGTCCTCACCCTGGATGTGTTGTCTGTGATGATTGAGGGTGAGGCACTTTGTGACGATGGTGTATCTGTTATGTGCAACTGGGGACTTTTTATACCCCAGATTCTCGCTGGGGAGTCTTAACGTCTTTTACAGCATCAAGCATTTGTAGCGACAGTAATCCCACCTCTTATTCCTAGTGGGGATTTTGCTAGCCTTGAGTGTCCTGTTTAATATGGACACCATCACATTTAGGTGTTTTCAGTTCAAGTTGTGGCATGGTAAGGTTGTTGGGAAGGTAAAAGGATGCTGAAAGAAATCCCTTGGCAGGAAAAAAAAATAATAAAAAGAGCAGCCTATACTTCTCTGATTTGGGCGTGGAATTCAATTCATGGTCCATTTATGGTGACAGGTATTTATAAGAGAAGAAGCCCATTCTTAGGAACAAGATATGCTTGACAGGCTGGTGAAAACAGAGAAAAGACAGTGTCTTCTGTAACCAGAGGTAATTGCTGAGCTGCAGAAAGCAATTGGTTGCTAGTAGGCTAAATTAAGTTGTAAAGCAGAGTTGTTTTAGTTATATTCCCTGCTATTTTCAAGTTTAGCACAAAATAATAGAGTCTATATATTTTTGGATGAAACAGTTGAATGATACTTAGTGGTTGAATGTTCCTCAAATTGTGAAAGGATAGTGGTCTCTTTATTCCTCCTTATACTAAATATAGACATAGCACACAAAAATCCCAAAGAGAGAACAGTTACTGTATGTGACCTTCAAACTCCAAAGTCATAGTGTACTCTTACATTTAAAAACTTTGTCACAAAATGGACACATGCAAACAACTGTATTTAAGAACATGTTTCCAATGTGGATATTGTTATGAATCACTGGATTCATTAAATTACTGGTTAGATAATTAGGCAGTTGCTGCAGGAAGATTGTTGATAGGGTTAGTTATCAGTCACCAGCATATATTACCACTGTACTGTGTGATGTTTTTTCATTTGTGTGCAGTACATAATTTACTATACTACACTGGAGTCGTATTACTGGCATCAAAAGGACATCTTACTTTTTATAGTCTTACAATTTGTATTGGTATCGGTGCTTTGCTGTTAACTTGAATAGCAGAATAGAATAATATTTATTTGCTGAGGAGGCAGCTTTTTTAAATGATGCGAATACTCTAAAGTTGGTATTGATAACTATTTAACGAGTACTTATTGTGCTGAACAAATTTTCCATGGCTCCGTAAGTTGATATTCTGCTAGTTCAGTATCAATATGAACAGAAGGATGGGGTTTTTAAACTTAACACACTGAATGCTGTTACTTCCGCTGTTTAATGGTGGTTGACAAGTGATTGTCACCTTAAGGTTCTGACTGCAACTGCAGATATGTATAAGACTTTGCTTAACCTTGTTAATAGAAATGAAATGCTATTTTGGAAAGTCAGTAGCAAACACTCTTACATGCCTGTTTCTTTAACTGTTTTTCTTTTCCACCCTGTCATTCTCTTGAGCTCATGAGCTGTACATCTGAGAAATCCACTCCACTTCTAAGGCTGAGTTCCTGCAGCGCTCTGTGAGCAGTGGCCTATCAGAGCAATTGCCATCTTGATTTCTTACCTTGAAAATTTCAAGTGTATTTGTCAAGGGCTGGTTAGAAAGAAAATGTAGCAGCGGTGTTCTCTGATTGCATCTTACTTAGTGAGACTTTGACCTGCAAACCCTTAATCCTAAATAGTCCTTTCTTAAGCTAGTAGTTCCAGTGACTTTGGGGCTACTCACATGAATTAGGGTTTGCAGAATTGAACTTTCATTGCAATCTCATTGTACCTAGGTATTGGAATGCATAATGTCTGTTTAGTTTGTTCTTTATTCTGATATAGTAAGATTTTTCAATTATCTACTTGAGAAAAAGGGAACCTGGGTTTGAGTGGTGGTAGTCTTCTGTTTTATTTTTAAGTCAAAGGCACTATTGTATAATGGTTAAAGCAAGAACTGCCAACCAAAATATCTGTGTTCTCTCCTTAGCTTTATCAGTCATTGTGCAAATCATTTCATATCTGTTTCATTTATCCCTGCCACAAAATAGGGAAAAATAGCTCCTCCTGAGAAAGGTAGATGTTGAGAAAACTACTGTTTGCTAAGTACTTGGAGCTCCTTAGATGAAAGCACTATTCAGAAGCAAAGCATTTGAGGTAATTTTTTTCATCAGTAGGCCTGTTTACATTGGAAGTCAATGGATGCCATGAGAAGAGAACCTTGTGGCGTCAGGGTCCTGATAGTACGAATGCTTGTGTGTGTACTTCAATATTTATGCAAGTAATTCAGCTGAAATCTGTGGGACTTCTAGAGTAAAGTTCAGCATATACATTTCTAAGTTTTTCTAAGCATTGAGGCCTTTGTGCATTTGCAGTTTGCTATTAAGCACAAGGCATAACTTTGTTTTAAGTGAAAACGTTTTTGAAAATGACAATACTAGTTTCAGAAATGTAAATGTGTCCTTCAAATTTCATTTAAAAAATCCAAGTATGTTAAATTAGAGTGAGAAAAGTGAAAGATTACTGTCTAGGTCTTCATGCATTAAGGAAAAAAACACAGGAATAGAAATATTTTCTGTTGGCTTTTGGAGACTTTTATTATAAAGAAATGCCTTTAAAATTGTTTAAGAAATGAAACTGTTACACTTCATGCCAGATTGAATATTTATAGCAGAGTTATAAACTCTTGGAAAAGGGTTAGGAGGAGGTTTAGAATGGAAAAGCTGACACAGTCTTACCAATAGCAATGTGACTGCTGCTATATTTAGGTTAACTTGGAAGGTCAATATGCTTCAATTTATTGAGTTTTAAAGTTTTTAGGTTGGTTTGTTTTTGGGGGTTTTTTTTACTATATTGTCATGTTTTTACCCAGTTCTATGATTACTTTGTTTCACATCTTAAAATTGTTGGACAGATTTTTTTTCATCTTTCATTTTGGATAGCATTACTAAGTTAAACTTGGTAGGTGGAAAAATATATTTATAAAAAGTAAGCAAAGGCTATATTGAAACAAGCCTTTAGTTGCCTTGTCATGGCAGAGGTCTCTAAGAAAAACAAACTAAGGACTGGGATATTGGTATTGCAATTTAGTATCTGTATTTTGTGTTCTTCTGTATAAACAAAACTTTTTTTGCATGTTTTTCATATTTATCCATGTGTGGATGTATGATATTATATATCTTGATTCTGTGTTTGTTGTGTATGTAAATGATATATCCATCTTTGCCCTCCTGCTTCTCTGTTTTGCGTGTGCAACACTAGTGTGAGTTTTATTCTGCCTTGTTGATCAGCTGTGTTTGTAGTTCAAACTGAAGAGAAACTCCAGTTGCAGCAACTGAAGCTTGCCAGCAGGAGACATTGAGAATGCAAAGCATGTTGTTTTTCTTTTTTACAGCAGCATCAGTTGTCACTGGTGCTTATGACTTTGGGGGAGGTAATGCAGGCCAGGATGCAAAGGATTACAAGAACAAGTAGTGTAGTAAAAAACATTTTAAAAATGTAGTTTCTCACTGTTTTTTTTAATGCACTTGGAGAGTGACCTTTTAGTGAGCCTGATTTGAATTGGTATTTTAAGGAGAACAGTGAGATCTGCAGAACTTGCATTTTTGCATATTGGCTTCTAATTTACCCAGGAGAGCACCCAAACCAACAGCAGACTCTCTCCAATGCCTGAAGAAGGGTGTTTGTGCCCAAAAGCTTGCAAAGAACAATTTTTCCAACTATTTAGCTGGTCTTATAAAAGATACCACATTTACCCAAAGAGCCTTGTCTGCCTATGTCCTTAGACCAACATGGCTACAATCAGCAACCCTGTAACATTAGAAAAAGTGCTTCAAAATGCACAGGAATGCAATGTGAAGATGATGACTTAATTAGGATTAATTTTTCTCCAGCTTGCATAAAATATGCTAGATTTTCACTACCATTTTTATTTCTGTTTCTGATGGGAAAGTTAACTGTATTCCATTAGAAATACTTTTTTTTGGTTTTATGTACTGAATTACTGCTAATGGTAGCTCAGTTTTTGAGACTGTCACCATACTTTTGGCATTCAGGTACAATGTGGCACACGTAACAATCTTATTTCAATCTTTCAAAATTAGCATGCAATTTTTAAATATTTTGAGATTCTTTTAATAATTTAAATTTCTGGAGATGTTTTTTAAAGCGAAATAGGAAATAATAGTTGGGTTCTTTGGGTAGGTTGGGAGATGGTTGTTGTTGTTGGTAAATACTCTATTCCAGAACAGTCCTTCAGTTTTCTGTAGGTCACAGCAGAAGTAACAGAATTTATCAAGTATGTTTTGTTCATGTTAGTATGTACAAATTTGACAATTCTTTGTGGGAGAAGGGGGAATCCTCAGTCAGATTCCTCTTATTTGCAAATATGGAATAGTTAAGCCTTTTAATTGGGTTTTATGTTGCTAAGAGTTCACTGGTTTTAGAAGATGTATCCCGATATATTTAGTATTATATAAGCTGTTAAGAGATGACTAAAAATAAGTTTTTATTTTTCAAAATAAATTAAATACTCTTAAGAACTGTCCGTGTGTGTGTGTGTGTGTGTGTGTGTGTGTGTGTGTGTGTGTGTGTGTGTGTGTGTGTGTGTTGGGGCTTTTAAACTTCTGCTTTTTCACTTTGGACCAAGTCTTTAGTCTTATGGAACTCTTACAGTTCTGCTGTTAGCACCTGTGGAAACAGGATAAAATACCTTCCTTGTTGAGGCTTTGATTCAACAAGCAGCTACATGCCTTTCTATAAACTTATGATTGTAGACTGACAGAAGTCAAAATAATCATCCTGGGGGAAAGGGTGACATCTCTGAGCTCTCTGCAGAAATGAAGGGTAATTCAGAAATTTCTGGAGCATTATTCACAGTAGATATGCTCTAGTCATTCATGTGAACTAGCAAAGGTCTGCTGTTTCTGTTATACATCTAGACTTAAATGTTATTTTTTCTTAGCAGCAGGTTGCCTTTTATTGTCAAATAGTGATTTCAGTCTTAAAACTGCATCTTTTATTAGAGTTGTTTGTGAACTTTTATACCAAATTATTTTTAGTAAAAAATGAACAAGTATATGTGGGGAAAAACAGAACATATAGGTCATTGAGATATCTAATAGTATCTCCTGTAAACTTTCAACATTTTTTTGCCTTTACACATTAGTTTTGAACTCTAACATACTTGCACCAGTCTTATGTCTGTCTTCCGTATAGATTACCAATTATGGTATACTGGGCAATAATTATTACATGGTGAAATGAACCAAGAAGCAGCCAGACTCAATTCACTCGTCTTAATTTATAAGCTAATCTTCAGAAGAGCAATGCATTTCCCCACTTTGCTATTTGTTAGTTTCCCAAATACAAATTTATGATATACCTGGGCTTTAATATATTGTTTGAGCTGATTTAAAATGTGTTTTGATCATTCTGTAATGAGCAAGTCAGCAGCTTTTGTAGCTTTTTGTAGGATGCATAGTGAATTCTATTTGGAGCTTTTGTGCAGAAAGAGAGCATAGATTGATTTTTGAGACCTGATTTGATTTGAAAAGAGTACAGCTCTGTTTGACAAATGAGAGCAGGGCACAATCATTTAACATTTCATCTTCAGGAATTTTACGAATTCTTTTATTTCAAATTGCAATTCCTAGCATGCTTTCACTTAAGAGGAATGAAAGAGAAATATAATCATTTGAGTTAAGTTAACTGTGTCATACTACTTAAAATGGGTAACAAACAAATCCAGAATAAAGTATTTTTTCAGGTTAAATTGTTCAATCCAGTGTTTTGCTTATGGCATGATCATCATTTTATTTTTAAATGTACTACTGGGATTGCTTAAATATGTACACACCAATTCTTTACCTCTGCCAGAATGAACACACAATTCTGTCTTCTCAAATAAAAGTTATATCAAACTCTTCCCTAAATAAACGTTATATCAAATTACATCTTTTATAAGCTATGGCACACAAATAATTCACAATATGTCCAGTAAGTGTATAATGCCATAAGATTAATCGGATGATTTGGCTCACTGTTTAAATAATTTAGGATATATTTTTAGGCGATCTTGAGAGGCTCTACCTCCTTTCTGTTTGCAAGTACAACTTACACATATATTGGCCCATGCCTTTGTAAAATAAATATTTTCACTCCCAACTAATATATGTCCACAATTAGGCAGTTTACTGGTATAAATGCAGTTTATTGCAGATACAGCATAAAATGGATGGGGGCCATCCTCTTTAAAATATATTTTTCTCCATATTATTTTTTGAGGTTGGACCATATATGAATGTTTAGACAGGGGAGAGGTAATCAGGACTTGTAGTAAAGATAAATTTTTTTTTTTGCAAAAAAAAAAAAAATCCTGTTGGTCTAATAAATTCTTTAATTTAATTTAATTTAATTTAAAGATATCATCTCTACTATAAGTCCTAATTGCCTCTTCCTCTAGACCAATATGGCTACAGCCTGTGTACTAGACAGGGGATAGATAGGCCTTTGCAAAAAATTAACAGTATTTTAACACCCAGGATAATATTTGGAAAGCAGAAATTTGTTTTATAACTGTGATGAGCCCAAGTAGAAGACATCCAGAAGTAATTGGTTTCAGTTGCCAAGCAGCAAAACCTAGGTAGCAAATGCTAATGTGGACTTCTGGGACTGTGTGTTTAATACATTGTGTATGATAGTCTTAAAACGATAAAATTAGAGGATTATCTTGGTTTTGTCTTTTCAGGGAAAAATCCTCTGTCTTTCCTGAATACTGTTTATATTTGTTTAATTGGAGCACCCTTTTTTTCCAGCTCTGTAGCAGGCAAAGTTTCTTTTTTTTTCTTGTTCAAATCACTTCCACACAGTATTTTCCTGAAATACTAATTATGCTTGGAAATGCTACTAATGTGGACTAAAAATCTTTTAAAAATGCAACTGAATTAGGTCAGTCATGTGCACCCTTTTGTTAACTATAGGATTTTTATTTCAAATAGTTTGAACATGACATTAGGCTTAATAATAAGTGCAAAAACACTCTATTCAGACAGGTCAGTTTGCTTTGTTCCTAGTAACTGTCTAATTAGGTTTACTAGCAGTTACCATGGATAAAATCCACATGAGGTGTACCCAGACCTCTTAAGTCTTGCTGTTTCATAAGTCCTCCATATCCTGACTTCCAGTTTCATTCATGTTAATTCTATTTTACACACCTACAGATCCTTCTAATATTTTTTCCCTTCCCCTCAAGAATAAATTTATTATTAAATGGAAGGTAAAACTTTATGTAATCTTTACTTTCCATTTTAAAAGCTTTTTGATTTGCAGTTCTTATAAAAAGTTTGTTTAGGCCATATTGAAAAATAAAGCTGAAATGCTAAACATGCTATTCTACTTTTTATCATAGTTTACTGGAAAGATATAGTAACTGCATAACAAATGACTGAAACAAGTTGTTTTTGTAGGAGGCACTGAATTGCTTAAGAAAACTTGGGCCATGTGTAGAGGAAACGGGCATATGTGCACGACACTTTCAAGTGGGTTAAATGCTTTTGCACCTCTTTAATGGTGTTGGTGTTTGCATGTGTCTGCAGCATATTGTACAGTAATTCCAGCCACTGTAGCAAATTTGCTGGCGTAATGTGCCTTAAATGACTTGGGGCGCAGCAAAACTCTTCCAAGGAGTTTGCTTGCTGCTCTACAGCCGTGGAGTGGAGCACCAGCTCCATGCAGCTCAGGGGCTCTTCAGGAAGCCTGCGTAGGCAGCCTGGCAGCATCCCGGCAATGCAGGCTTCACCCAAGAAAAGTGGCGAGTCTGATCTTTTTCTTTTTTTTCCCCCTGGAGTCTGCTGCCTGCCTGAGCTGCATGGGGGCCCAGTGCTTCCCTCCACACCTGTGGTGCCCCCCAGGGCCACCCAAGCTGGGTGCCTGTGGGTGGGTGCTGCCGGGGGCGG
>NW_017728943.1:72525323-72538211 GCF_001723895.1 Crocodylus porosus | reverse complement strand
CCCTTGAGTGTCTAAAAATGTTGTGTTGCTATTTTTTTTCTTCTGTTATTTTCAGTTGCAAATGCAGCAAGCCTTGTGCCTGAGCAGGAGCAAAATACTTCTGTTTATTCTGTGTCTTCTCTCAGTTCTTAGCAGTTCAGGGCTTTGATTTGATGCGCTGCCTTGTTAGGTAAGAAGCTGAGAAGCAAGCTTTTATTATTAGAATTAGCAATGGCAAGTTTACTATTATATTCTGATGTATATAAAGCCCTTGTGTTAAGGGTTAAGCCCTTCTTGCTATTACCACTCTTTTCCCCTGTCATAGAAAATAAGGGCATCTATACATGTGCTCTGGGCTGGAGGGGGGCGCACTTTAATTAGAGTGGTTCTGAGAGCCGCTCTAAAGTGCCTGCAGCATCACGTATTCAGTATCTTGCGCTTCAAAATGGTGGTGGGGGGTGCCTTAACTAAAGCTCATTTGACAATTAGCATGTGTTGGATCAGAGCTCAGTCACTCAGGAGCCCTGAGTTGTCTCTTTCTCGTGACCTATTTTCCCAAGAGTCATCTCTCAGCTCCAGGTCTGCTGTCAAGCACACAAGGGACCCCCTCCGCACTCCTTTGGGATGCTTCATCCGCCCCACAATCTCAGTGTTCATGAGCCGCACCTGGTACCTCGAGGTACATAGAAAAGACTTATAAAGTTGTGTCTATGGTCAAATCGCTGATTCTCCAAATCAGAATTGAATATTCAAATTCAGATTTGGCCAGATTGAATTGGGGCATTTATCCGAATCAGTGAAACAAATCACAGTCCCCTGAATCAGGCCAAATCCAAAACAAAAATTGCCTGCTTTGCACACGCCTACTATTTGGGTTCAACTGATGCTTCCAGTATTATGAGAAGTACCCTAGTCTGTATGTTTGTGTTTGAGCCAGTTTGGCCATTTTCAGCATTTGCTGGTTGACCACTGAGGTATCAATATACAGTGCATTTTCTGGTTCCCATAGGGCCTTCTGTTCTAGTAAAGGAATGCTTTGTATATACAGATAGAATTCCAGAGAAGGTTCACTTCATGTCAGATACTACGTACAAGTATCACAAGTGTTATGTATGTCTATAGTTTTGTGTTTTGTAGTTGCTAGCCAGTTGCCTAAAATAGTTCTTAAACATACCCAGAAATCTGAATTTGAATATTTTGGATGGAAACTGCCACAGGGCAGTTGTGCATAGATAAGATCTTTTCATTTATTTTTTTTTTTACAGTTTACCTTGGACATAGCTCGGCTGAAAGGCATGGATTCTTGTCGTAACAGACTTGGAGCAGCTGTGTTATTTCCCCCAACTCCTGAGAAGCACTTGACAAACACTGTCATTCTGTTTTGGGCAAAATTGAAAAGGAGCCTTTTATAATCTCAATAGTGACTGACACAAAAGACACTTTTGTTGTTCTTGTCATGATTTGATCTTTGAGAGGGAAGTTATGGAGGCAGTTTTCTTACACAAATGATATTTGTGGAGAAGTGAAGCATCACTCAGATATACTACGGTGTCATTTAATTTTTTTATACTGCAATTTATCTTACTGAGCACTGTTCTTTTTCTATACCTGCTCACCACCTTTGGCTAGTGAAATAAGTTTGCTTTAAATCTCAGTGTCATCTGCTCAAGTGATTTATTTATTCTTAACCTTGAAAGAAATGTGGACAAATAATCTCTTAAAATTCTTTAGTGATGCTTTCTGAGTGTTTCTCATGGTGACTTTTTTGTGTGTTTTAGAAGTTTTCCATTCTTATTTGTTTACTTGTGTTATATTTGTCTCTGACACTTTAGAATAATGAAGTCTCCCCATCAATAAAAATTCATACTCAGATGTAAAGTAAAAATAAAAGCCAAAAACCAAAATCTTTATATGAAGTCCTGGCTACTAAGAAGAAAACTGTTATATAATGTAGGTTAGGTATCTCTACACAGCTTGCCTTCAAGGGCCTTGTTACATGGGACACTCAGGACATGTTTTATATGGGATTGTAGTAAGTGCTGTATTAAAAGTGAGGGTGTTTTCTGAGTTGTAGTATCTTAATGCTTAGTACAGTTCAGGATTGTTGATCTTGGCCCCCATACTGCAGTGGAGTTTTGAGCTGGTGTGGTGCAGTGTAGGGGCTGGGACCCACAAGCAATTAATTGTCAGTCTCAGCCCTAGGACCACACAATTCGAGACTCCTATGTGGTTCTGGGGCTGGGACCCACAATTGCTATTGAATCATTTCTGTGGAGCAGTCCCACATAACACGTTACTTAGTACCATCTGGAGATATTCCTCACTTGAAAAGGTGTAACTTTGCTACCATACTGTCGGATGCAAGCACTTTGTACACATTATCCTCCTTGAAAGCACAGATACTGGTGTTTTAAGTGCATTTAATATATGCTAATATATGTTAAGTGTCTTGCATGATGCAGTATCCAAGTAACTTAGAGCTACAAGTAGCATACCTGCATTAGTGCAACTTGTACCAAGTTAAATTACCTTGTTTCTCATGTGAGACAATGGTATGTGCATCTGTGTGCTTGTTTTGTTTTTGTCCTTTATTGTCTTACAGTAATTTTCTGAGCAGTTTAACCACCTTGTTAGATTCAGTCTTGATATGTAAGCATCACTATGCAGTTTTCCTTATGAAGTGGACAACTAGTGAATAACTTATTTCAATAAATCTAGCTACAGAGCTTGTTTGAAGAAAGATTTGGTAAGCACTTTTAATGTTTTGGAGGGTAAAAATAATTTTGCCTATCTGGAAGTTATCTTAAATGTTTTTTCCTATCAGAAATACAGTGTGTGTATGTGTGTGCACATATAATTTTTTTACCACTAATCTTTAAAAGACCATAAGTTTTAATTAGTGGGCATTTTTAATTCTTGCAAACTGGTAATGGAGAAAGATTATACTTCCTGTTGGTGTTGACACACATCTTTGTAGTCAAAAGAGTTACTAATGATGATGCTGGTTCACATTAACTTCCTATACCTGTAATGCTTTGGCTTGGAAGGCGGGGTGGAAGCTGGAAACCTGCTGCTCTGTGACATCACTCATAACTTCCAATAGATACATGCATACAGTATTGATTTGACTCTGCTTAATTTGGTGTTCTAAGGGGAATGAAAATAAAGGTACATTATCCAATGGTGACCAATAATCAGGAATTGATGATGAGGGTAGGAGTGGGGAAGGAATCATGTTGCAGAATTGAACAATAGTTTATTAAAACAGGGCTAACTGGTGGCCTGTGGGCTGTATGTGGCCCCTAAGGGGTTAACATAAGTCCCACAAGCTCCCTCTTGGGTGCTGCTACCCCCCACTGCTCTAGAAGCTTAGTTGGCTGGAGTGTCCAGGCTCTCATTCCCTCCTCTGGCTTCTGCTTCCTGCCTGTGCTCTTGGGGAGTGGAGTGGGGTGGGGCTGGGTGGTGTTGGGACCCAGAGACCTTCAAGTCTGGGTTTGACCTTTGTGCTTGGTTCATATTGCATACTTAGCTTGAATTGTGGTCAAGACGTGCACCCAGTGAAAGGAGCAGATGGAAAAATAGTGTCTCTGTCTTAAAACAAGTTAGGAAGTTGGCTAACTAAATTGAATAAGTATAACCTGAGCATAGAGGAACAGTCAGAGCAAAACCTACCCCCACCTAAGAATGAAAAGATTACCTCAGAATACAAAATTCCCATTAAAGGTAGCCATATTTGGCAAATGGGGGTAAGATTCCTAATATGCATTAGGAGGAAAGATTAAACTAATTTTATGTTTTAAGAAATGCAAGCTCTATGGTATGTAAAGAGAAATGAGAGTGTACTCTTTGGAACACTCCTGAAGAGATCCTGTCACCGATCCAGGATCCTGTCTTGACATCAGGCATGGGAACCAGGAGCCCCAGACAAGGCTTCATGGCCTAATTAACCAGTGAAGTTGCATTCACAACATTATAGGGTGGTGAGCATCTGCTTTGACTAACTACAAACCTAAAATTTTTAACTGTTAATGCTACTTCAGTTCTAATTGCAGTTGTATCCATTAGGGTTCAGTAAACTTGCTTTTAGTTTAAGACAATCATGTCTTGGTCTCCTTGCCTGGTATAAGACCCATAATAGGGAAGCAGCAAATTGGTGGAGAATGTGGACAGCCAAGTAATGGGTTTGCACTGTGGATGTAAGTTTGCCTGTGTTATTTGGACTGTGGAAGTAGGTCCAGCAATGTGGCATAGTCATTTTTGGCCTGTGAAGAGATGCAGGTCAGATCTAACATGCATATTTTTCAAGGCATCACTGTGGATGTAGGTCATCAGATAATTGTGGCTGGAGGTCATCTGTTTAGCTTTTAGACGCAAGGTTTTCCCCAAGACACGAGTGTGGATGCAAAAGCACTACAGGCTGCTACAGCCTTACAAGGCACAGTGGTAGTAAATCTGCTGAAAAAGGGAAACCACTATATTGTGGGTGATTTGGTTAATTTGTGTTGAGACTGTACGAGTCCAAAAGTTTTTTGCAGCACTTTCCCTTAATGTAAAGGGTAGATCAGTGACACTCACACTGGCCAAGAGTGAGTCTGTGCTACTTATGTTGTCCTCATGGCTGGGGGAAAGCAGGCTGCCTGCATGGTAGCGGGGAGCCAGGCTGCCTGTGCTGCCCATATGGTGTGGGAACCAGGGGATCTATGGACTGCATGGTGTGCAACCTCCCACCACCCAGAAGTTGAAAAGCCCTGAATTAAACCATAGTGGCAAATTAGCCAGTTTACTGTATGTATCTCACAGGGAATAAGTGACCCCAAATCCATTATTAGCTCTTGCAGCGTCTCTGGTGGCTGTGGTAGAGCTGGCTGATTTAGTCAGTAGTGGTATGTTTCTTCTGAAGCTGTCCTTGTCCTATGGTATCAAATGGGAGCTTGAAGTTGCTGACCCTTTTTGTCACCCATCCTGCCTCCATATGTGTCCCAGTTCCTCATTTCTGACATTTCCCCATATTTTGGTAGCCATATTTCCTTCTGATTTGAGCATCTCTACATTCCCACTTGAAGAGAATGCATTCCACAAGAACATTTTCTCTTTACGTTCAAAGGATTCGTATTTATCTCCCTATTAGGCTTTCCACACAGGGGAATGATACAGTTCCAAGGTCTCTTGCTTTGATGGTGCTGCAGAGTTGTGTATCCTTGTGCTTGACATGGTCAAGCAGTCATGTGGTCATGTAATACTGAGCCAGTGTCTACTTGGTCAAATTCCAGAATTCTCCTCTAAAATTATTAGTCAGAGAGGTAATAGTGCAAAATTGTATTAAATCTTTTAAAATTTGTCCTGGCCAGTTACATTAAAAGGTTATATAAATGATATCTATGTCATAATAATAGTCACATCTTTGGGCCTGCGACTATTGCATAAGCTACAAACGATGGATCTGATGGCTGGTATTTTCCTAACACAACCAAGTGACATTAGATTCAAAAACATGGAAAAGCGTGTGCAGCAATACTGAATTTGCATCAACAAAATCTTTCTACCACATCAAATGTTACATGCAACTTGTAGGGCTGTGCAAAACAGCACAGTTTCATTTTGACCTCCGTTTTGATGGGACAGTGTTTCATTTTGAATTTCGTTTAATTTCTAAAGAGCTGTTTTGACTTTTTGTCCGTATGCTATAATGAGGAAATACAAAACTGCCTATAACTTTGACATTTCTTGCCTGATTCAGATGACACGTGCAGGAATGGTAGCCCCTTCTGAAGCCATGAAGTCTGACAAGTTTCAAGGAGATAGGTGTAGGGGTTTCTAGGAAACTGCACCTCAAGCTGCTGACAAGCAAAACTTGTGTTATGTGTGTGTGTTAAGACACAGCAGGGTGAAAACTGCAGGCATTCTAGCCCCTGCTGAGGCCATGAAGCCTGCCAGCTTTCAAGGTGATAGCTGAAGGGGTTTCTGGGAAACTACACCTCAAACTGTTCAGAGCAAAACTTGTGTCAGCTGTAAGTGTGAAGGCGCAGAGAAAGCTCAGTTCAAACAATGCTGTTAATGCTGTTTTTCCATCCCTCCCTGAGAACACTGGGATTGTAAGGAACCTCAGGGAAGGATCACAGTCACTGGCCAGCTACACATGTCAATATCAAAGCAGTCCTCCCTTTTTCTTCCCCCTCCCTCTCCTTAGTTTCTCTTTAGCTCAAGCAAGCCCAGCTTTGAAACTCGAAACATTTCAAAACTTTCAAAACCGTCATTTTGTTTTGAGGCTGTTTTTGAAGCCCTTCATTTTGTTTCGATTTTGCTGTTTCAAACTCGAAACAAGTCAAAACTGCTTCAAAATGAAACAGCTGGTGAAATTTGGCACAGCCCTAGTAACTTGCCTAATATTTTTATATATTATCACGTTATATTGGATCTCAAAACCTCAAGCTATTTAAGCTTTTCTGTTTTTAGAAATGAGAAGGTTAAGAAAACGGGGGGGAAGCAAGTCTCTGATGTCTTGGCTTCATGTGCAAAACAGCGGGCACGTCTACACGAGACGCTGACTGCACAGGAGCTGAAAAATACTGCACGGTAATGTCACTGCATGGAGAGTACTAATACAGTACTGCACAGTATTATTAGGACACTGTGCAGTAACATCACCTAGAAGATGTTCAGCACTACTGTGCAGTAACTCCAGTTACTGCACATTTATTTAGTATTTGCTAATACAAGTACTATATAAATGCGCAGTAACAACTATGCATCTCATGTAGATGCGCCCAGTCTGTAACTTCATGGGGTTTCTCCTGGTGTAATTCTAAAAATGTTTCAAACAGACATCTGTTTCTTACTCTTAAAAACTTGTTCAATATTTGCTCTTGCTTTCAGCCTCAGAACATACGTGCTTTAAAAAAAGGCTGTAACGAAGTGGCAGTCAGTTTGTACTGCTATCCTACCATCCAGGGTACAAAATCATATCCTCTGGAATGGGACAGAGGAAACCTGCCACAGAGAGAGAATGGTAAATGAAGTCATTTTGGCAAAACTACAAGGATTTCTTCTTCATGGTGTGCTGACCATTGTTTTGGATAATCCTTCAGGGGTCTGCCTTTGCTCCTAGTGAGGTCCACGACATAATTCCTGTCAGCTTGAATGGGAATTCAATTTGGGCATACTATACTGCATATTTTGAATTAATAAAGCAGAATTGCTGTTGATTTCAGCAACTTTTTGTGTATTTAAATGTACAGGATAAGTTTTAACTGAGATTACCTAGTACTTCCCTCTTCCCCCATCAATATTTAAAAGAAAATCAATACAGGTAAATAATGCAAGAACAGTAGTTGAAGTCTGGAAGTATTGTAATGCAGCCAGGCTTATTAATGGATATCGGAAGCCAGATTCAGTTATCTTAAAAATAAACCAAAAACCAAAAAATGGAAGTAAAACAGACCAGTTATTTTAGTGTGCTACATCCAGTTTAAGAAACTTGAAATGACTTACAGCTATGAGCCATAACTATGACTTGTATTGGTAGGAAGTCAGTAGCTGTAAGCCAAATTTTTTTGAGATGTAAATGGGGAGTTTATTAATACTTCCAGTAGAATTAGTCTGAATTTACACCAGTGTGACCGCAAACAGAATTTTTTCTATACAGTTACAGCACAAGAATTTGTGTACGTCATCACTTTGACATCTTCTTGGAGACCATTTTTCCCTTAAGCAGGGTCATTGTCAAGTAATAGCAAATCATACATTTTAAATTGTTTGTTTAAATATGAAGGGGCGGGGAGTTGCAACATTTCAAATGTTATTAGATTACTTGGATGTGGGTGAAGTGTACTCTAAGTTTGTGGACGATACTAAATTATGGAGTGAAGTGCACATTCCATAGGATAGGGAATGATTGCAGGCAGACCTGGGCAGGTTAGAAAAGTGGGCAGTACATAATAGGATGCAGTACAGCAAAGAGAAGTGCAGAGTGCTGCACCTAGGGCGCAAAAATATCCAGCACACCTACTGGCTGGGAAGTGACTGTCTCAGCAGCACAGAAGTGGAAAGGGATCTCGGAGTCATAGTGGACTCTAAGATGAACATAAGTATGACAAAATCATCAGCAAAGCTAACCGTACTTTATCATACCTCAGCAGATACATGACAAATAGATCCAAGGAGGTGATACTTCCCTTCTATGCAGCATTGGTCATACTACAGTTGGAGTACTGAGTTCAGTTTTGGGCACCATACTTCAAGAAGGATGTTGATAGACTCAAGAGGGTCCAGAGAAGGGTCACTCTTGTGGTTAGGGGCTTACATGACAAGCCCTATGAGGAGAGACTTAGGGACCTGGACCTCTTCAGCCTCGGCAAAAGAAGGCTGAGAGGTGATCTTGTGGCCACCTACAAATTCATTAGGGGGATGCAGCAAGGGATCGGAGATGCTCTGTTCACTAGGGCACCTCGTGGGTTACCAAGGAGCAATGGTCACAAACTGACAGAGAGCAAGCTTGATATTAGGAAAAACTTCTTCACAGTAAGGGTGGCCAAGACTTGGTATGGGCTTCCAAGAGAGGTGGTGCTCTCCCCTACCTTGGGGGTTTTTAAAAGAAGGCTGGACAGGCATCTGGCTGGGGTCATCTGACCCCAGCACTCTTTCCTGCCAAGGCAGGGGATCGGACTTGATGATCTGTTGCGGTCCCTTCTGACCGTACCATCTATGAATCTATGTACTTAAATTTGGGGGGTGGGGAAGGCAATGAAGATAGTCTTGTTTGGGAGTTCTAAATATTACTTTGTAAATGTTGGGAACTGAAACAGCAGCAACATAGGATGACCTAGGACAAAAATATAAAAATAACTTAGTTGCTGAGCAGAGTAAAGTCCAAGAATATAAAAAATGCAGAAAATGAATTAGCTTATGGGTTTTTTTTAAATATATATATATATATACATATACCCTTTCAACAGTGTAAAATACTGCTTACATCAGGTAAGAACATTTATTCATAATCTATTTTTCCTTATCATGATAGGTAAGAATTGGTAGCTTTTTAAATTAAAAAATGTATTTTTATTTACACATGTATTTTTTCCTAAAAGTAAACATTTAACTTCATCTCTATTAAAGTCTAAAGTTTTATCTATTTCAGCCATCTAAATTTTAAAAAATGTGTTTGCTGACATTTAAAAAAAAAAAAGATTTGCAGACCTCAAGGTTGGAGAAGTCACTGGCCATATACTTGGAATTAAAGTTTGTTAAAGTGGTAATTTTGCTTTTAACAGTTGTAGCCTCTTCTGTAATTAAACAGCAAATGCTTGTTTATTTTTTGTTTGTGCTCTACATTTGAGTTTTATTCAGTTTTAGTAGAGCTCAGTAACTACATTGTTCCAAGTAAATAAACTGGAAGTAAAAATACTCATTGTTTTCTTCAGATTGTAGTATAAATCTTTCAGCTTTTAGAAAGGATTTTCATGAAGGGGGATCTCTAGGAGATGTTCCTTGTCACTTTTTTGAGCCCTTGCTTCTCTGAGGCTGTTGATGACTGTGAGAAGCCCCAAACCTTAGGAGTTTTGTGTTGCCTGTAGTTGCATGTTGTGTCTGTGTGCAGAATTGGAAATTTTGCCTTGGGGCTGGATGCAGCAACATGGCGTTAACTTCAGCATGCAGGATGTTTTGTTCTAGGGGAGAACTTGCTATCTGTTAAGGAATAGTTTATGTACAAACAGGGGAGGGGCAAACAACATAACTGCTTTTAAGATAGAACTTATTTATAATAGGGATTATATGATGTATTACCTGTGATAACAGAGACTGCATTCAGTGACCTGTGACTTGAAGGGGACTCATATGTTCTTAAAGCAGGAAAGCATGTTTTTCTTTTTTGAATCTATGAATATGGTATATTCATAATCTATGAAACTGGTATAAGAACCTGAGATATTGTAAAATCCCAGTGGTCATGGTAACTGGAAATAATCCATTTGGGTACCTATAAACGTAACAGAGCTTTGCTCCGATGGATGTTAATTAACATGTTTTGGATCAGACTCAATTAATAGATCCTGCTGCAAGTCTGCTGGAGCGTGCTAATTAGTGCCCTTCAGCAGCCTCTATATCATGTTTATTTATTGTCCCTGCATTTCAAAATGGTGATGGGAGCACTTTTAATTAAAGCTTGTCAAAAGTGCTCCTGCTGCCATTTTGTGCCATTTTGTAGCTAGTGTAGGATGCTGCTTTTAATTAGAGTGCTTTTAATTAAAGTGCCCCCCCTACCCTGGAGCACATGTATAGATGCCCTTTAGTTCTCTCACTACAAATAATAGTTCCCTTATAGAAACAAATGAGTTTTGAAAAACAGCTTTTCTTATCTAGTAAGCACATTTAATAGATTTTTAATGAATAAATACAAATACAGTAAAAGCTTTGTTATCTGAAACCCACCAGGAATGGAGGGTGCCGGATAACAAAATATGCCGGATAACTGAGTGGGTCGGTCGAACAGGCGTCTTTGCCTGTTTGGCCTGCCACCTGTCCCATTGCATCTGGGCTGTTACCATCCCTCCTGCCTCATTGCCGCCCCTCCTGCAGGCCCTGTGGGCCCCATGCAGCCTGCTATGCCCCTGGGTTGTGGGGGCTTGGCAGCACAGGCTGCTTTCCGCTGGGCCGTGGGGGCTCTGCAAAATGGGAAGTGCCACAGTGGGCACTTCCGGTTTCACTATTTCCTTACAAGCCAGCAGGCCAGTTAACAGAGCATGCCAGCTTGTAAGGTGTCAGTTAATACAGCTTTTGCTGTACTATTAAATAATAAAAGACAAATTTAATGTATTTTGCCCTTTAAATTGAATTTGTAACTTCATCCAGGAGCTGTTCCAGACAAATCACAGGTAAAATGGATATTCTAATAAATAGAATATTGTAAATTATATTTAGTAAATTAATAAAATGTAAAAATAAAAATAAATATGAATAGGTGTCTGTTAAATTGTATAATTGTGTTATGTACATATAGTGTATCTTTCCAGTTTAGCAAAAAGTACCAAATCTGATGTTGAAGTGAGATACTGTATACTCTATTTTTTTTCTTGCATATAACACATACCTCTTCTCCTCCCTATTCCCACCCCCATCTAGAAAACAACTGCTGGAAATTGGTGTGTGCATTATATGTGAAGAAATACATAAGAGCAATTTCTGGTGCTTATTTGGAAAAAGTTAAATCTGCATGTCACAGGGAGCACAACAGTGAGCAGGCTGAGGTCCCTAGCTGCTGCTACTCAGTTAGTTACTTAGTACAAGCAAAGCTCTCCTTTTTCTTTTCTTTACTTTTCTTTTTTTTTTCTTTTGCTCTGCCTTTCAGAAACAAGACATGTATCTTATTCCAGGGCAAGTGTATGAGAGAAAATGCGGTAGTTGTAAGTTGACATTATGGTTATTAGCTAATGAGAATCAAATATGAGGAAAAAAATTGAAGAGTACAAGTGCATACAAGATTCAATCTATTATTTAAATTAAAGTTGCTTACTGATTGAAGTCAATCTGCTCTGCATCTACTGATGTCCTTTCAAGTTATTTAACCAAACCAGTAACACTCTCCACTTACCACTGTTTGACATTAATTGATGTCATTATGTGGGTTTCTGACACATTTGAGCTCTCGCAGGTAGAGGTGTTGTCAGAGGAAAAATACTACTTTGCTCTTGAATACAGTTCCTTTTGTCTAAAAGAATCTTAGAACTTTATAAAGGTAAGTAGTTATTATGTGAGGCACACTTGTAGGAGTTGTTAAAACCCATACAGCAGTCTAGTGGCAAAAATAGAGTCTATGGCTTCGGTTCCTTAATTGTTTATCTCTGCATTATTTATGCCAGTGTGTATGTTTTCAAAGGTTTTTTTTATTCTAGGACTTGATGAAAGTATATGTGTTAGGCCAGCATGTAATTTTTTTTTTTCAACCTTCAGTTCACCATTTGGGAATTATATGGTGTTCTTCCTCTGAGTGTAATTATTGGAGAAGGCTGTCTAATAGTCTTGGAGCCATTCCTCTTTGCTTTTGCTGCCGTGTTGTTCTTTTTCAGCATTGGAGAGTTAATAGTAGTGGTAGTTGCGTTCAATTTCTCAGTAGGGTATGTTGAAAAACTACTTTTCAGCAGTCAGAAAGATGTTTGCAGCAATCTTACTTTAAGTAACTGTAAGAATATGCTGAACTAGGATCTCCCAGGAAAGAGGTGTTCCTTTAATTTCTACAGTAGTTATGATGTTCACTCATAAGAATATCTTTTCCATGGCCCTAGCCACCACCAAGGAGCTATTAATATCCTAGTGAGATTACAGGAAAATGTTTTATTTACCAAGTATCCATAAACCTTGATTTATAAAAATCCCTAGGAATCATAGAAACACAGAAAATTAAGGTTGGAAGGGATCTCAGGTCATCTAATCCAACTCCCTGGTCAAAGTTGGCCCATCCTCAACTATATCAGCCCAGCCAAGGCTTTGTCAAACCAGGTCTTAAAAACCTCCAAGAATGGAGATTCCACAATCTCTCCAGGAAAGATTGTTCCAGTGCTGCTTTACCCTCGTATTGAGAGTTTTTCCTAATGTCTAACTTAAACTTCCATTGCTTCAACTTGAGACCTTTGATCCTTGCTCTGTTATATGCCACCGCTGAGAACGGTCTAGGTCAGGGGCGGGCAATTATTTCAGGTGGAGGGCTGCTTACCCACTTTTGGCAGGCTGTCAACGGCTGCATGGGTAGCCCTGCCCTTTGACAGGTGCCTCACCCCCTCACAGGTGTCCCGGGCCCTGGTCACCATCGTCTGACCACTGACCTAGCGCCGCTACTACCAGTGCGGCCCGAAGTGGGGCACTGGCTGGCAGAGGTTTGTGGAGCCGGGTTGGGCTGCATCAGCAGGGAGAGGGAGGAGC
>NW_017728943.1:72521771-72524758 GCF_001723895.1 Crocodylus porosus | reverse complement strand
AAAAAATTGAAGAGTACAAGTGCATACAAGATTCAATCTATTATTTAAATTAAAGTTGCTTACTGATTGAAGTCAATCTGCTCTGCATCTACTGATGTCCTTTCAAGTTATTTAACCAAACCAGTAACACTCTCCACTTACCACTGTTTGACATTAATTGATGTCATTATGTGGGTTTCTGACACATTTGAGCTCTCGCAGGTAGAGGTGTTGTCAGAGGAAAAATACTACTTTGCTCTTGAATACAGTTCCTTTTGTCTAAAAGAATCTTAGAACTTTATAAAGGTAAGTAGTTATTATGTGAGGCACACTTGTAGGAGTTGTTAAAACCCATACAGCAGTCTAGTGGCAAAAATAGAGTCTATGGCTTCGGTTCCTTAATTGTTTATCTCTGCATTATTTATGCCAGTGTGTATGTTTTCAAAGGTTTTTTTTATTCTAGGACTTGATGAAAGTATATGTGTTAGGCCAGCATGTAATTTTTTTTTTTCAACCTTCAGTTCACCATTTGGGAATTATATGGTGTTCTTCCTCTGAGTGTAATTATTGGAGAAGGCTGTCTAATAGTCTTGGAGCCATTCCTCTTTGCTTTTGCTGCCGTGTTGTTCTTTTTCAGCATTGGAGAGTTAATAGTAGTGGTAGTTGCGTTCAATTTCTCAGTAGGGTATGTTGAAAAACTACTTTTCAGCAGTCAGAAAGATGTTTGCAGCAATCTTACTTTAAGTAACTGTAAGAATATGCTGAACTAGGATCTCCCAGGAAAGAGGTGTTCCTTTAATTTCTACAGTAGTTATGATGTTCACTCATAAGAATATCTTTTCCATGGCCCTAGCCACCACCAAGGAGCTATTAATATCCTAGTGAGATTACAGGAAAATGTTTTATTTACCAAGTATCCATAAACCTTGATTTATAAAAATCCCTAGGAATCATAGAAACACAGAAAATTAAGGTTGGAAGGGATCTCAGGTCATCTAATCCAACTCCCTGGTCAAAGTTGGCCCATCCTCAACTATATCAGCCCAGCCAAGGCTTTGTCAAACCAGGTCTTAAAAACCTCCAAGAATGGAGATTCCACAATCTCTCCAGGAAAGATTGTTCCAGTGCTGCTTTACCCTCGTATTGAGAGTTTTTCCTAATGTCTAACTTAAACTTCCATTGCTTCAACTTGAGACCTTTGATCCTTGCTCTGTTATATGCCACCGCTGAGAACGGTCTAGGTCAGGGGCGGGCAATTATTTCAGGTGGAGGGCTGCTTACCCACTTTTGGCAGGCTGTCAACGGCTGCATGGGTAGCCCTGCCCTTTGACAGGTGCCTCGCCCCCTCGTTACTATCTTGGGATCAATGTCCCTATGTCTTGGGACCTATGTCCCAGGGCTAGCACCAGTGGGGCCCAAAGTGGGGCACTGGCTGGCAGAGGTTTGTGGAGCCGGGTTGGGCTGCATCAGCAGGGAGAGGGAGGAGCTGGCCTGGCCCCATAGAGAACCCTGCACTCCTGTCTCCCTGCTTTGGGCCCCGCCAGCACTGGCCCCGGAACACCACTGTGGGCCCTGTGCTCCTGTGCCCACTCGCACCCAGTGCCCCCCAGCCCCACAGTACAAGCAAGGGGCAGCATACAGCCCCGACCCCCTGCTCGCAGGCAGGGAAGAAGCTGGTGCTGAGCATGGGGAAAGGCAGCCCCTTGCCTGCCCCATGGCCGGTGCTCCCTGCTGCAGGAACTCGCAGCCCACTCGGGGCTGCCTGTGCCTGCTCCAGATAGCCCTGCTTGGGCTGTGAGCGGCTGCAGCTCAGGGTGCTGGCCACGTGGCGGGTGCCAGCCCACTTTCCCCCCACCTGCGCTCAGATTTTCCCCGGGCTCTTTCCTTGCCTGGGGTCCTCCCCTGCCCTCCTCCCTTCCCCCTTTACCTGAGGTTCCGGTGTGGGGCAGCCACATGGTTCTAAGCCAGAAGCCCCTGCTGGGGCTTCCGGCTGGGGTGATGGGGCCAGACAGGCCCTGCTGCTGTGGGATCCAGCCAGGCTTCCCCTGGGTCCTACTGCCCTTGGTTCCTGTTATTTTTGACAGGAACCAAGGGGCAGAGAAATATTCATTTTTTAAAAATGTTAGGGGCCTCCGTGGGTCGGATAGAATGGCCTTGCGGGCCAGATTCGGCCCACAGGCCATATTTTGCCCACCCCTGGTCTAGGTCCATCCTCTTTGAAACCTCATTTCAGGTAGTCGTAGGCTGCTATCAAACCCCCCCCTCAGTCTTCCCTTTTTCAGACTAAATAAGCCCAGTTCCCTCAGCCTCTCTTTCTAAATTGTGCACCGCATTCCTTTAACCATTTTTTATTGCCCTCTGCTGGACTCCAACTTGTCCACATCCATTCTATAGTGGGGGGCCCATAATTGGACACAGTACTCCAGATGTGGCCTCACCCGTGCAGAATAGAAGGCAATAATTACTTCCCTCATTCTGCTGGCAATGCTTCTACTAGTGCAGCCCAGTATGCTGCTAGCCTTCTTGGCAACAGGGGCACACTATTGGCACAATACTGGCTTATACATTCAGCTTATTGTCCACTGTAACCTCCAGGTCCTTTTCTGCAAAACTGATGCTTAGTAGGGGTGTTCAAAATGGGTCGTATTCTATTCGGATTCAGCCTGCATTGGGGACAGTGATTCGATTTGTTGATTTGGAGCACTGTCCCCAATTCAATTCATCCAAATCTAAAGATGCCATAGACACAGCTTTAAATGTTTTTTCTACATGCCTCGAGGTACCAGGCATGGCTCAAGGCTCTTGCAATGAGGGAGGGAATGGGGCTGGGGCTGAGGCAGGCGCTGACTTACCAGGGTAGGGAGGGGCATGGGACAGAGCCACAAGTGGCTTGTCTGGAGGGCCGGGGGGAGTGTGCCCCCCAGATCTACACAAGGTGTGCTGCAGCTGCAGGCTGGGGTGGGATGGGTGTGGGATGGAGGTGTGCCTCACTGCAGGGTCATGGGAAG
>NW_017728943.1:72476557-72521493 GCF_001723895.1 Crocodylus porosus | reverse complement strand
TTCCCCCTCCCCTCCCCTCCCACCACACCAGAGTTACCAGCTGTACGCAATTGTCCATGCTGCCAGGCTCTGCTCCCTATGTGCTGTGGCTGTGCGCACACAGTTATTTATCAGGCAAAGTATCAGCTGCATTGGGCTGATTTCCAGTGTAGAAAATTGTCTTTATATTGGTGATGATCTTATATCAGACCGATGTATCAGTGTACTTGTAATTACTACACTTTGAGCTTGATGATCCAGCCAGTTTTCTATCCAGTTCATTCATTCAACCCATACTTCCTTAGCTTGCTCACAAGAATGTTGTGGCAGACTCTATGAAAAGTCTTGCTAAAGTCAATGTCCACTGCTCTCCTTGCATCCACAGAGGCAATTGCCTCATCATAGAAGGAGTCAGTTTGGCCAGGTATGACTTGCCCTCGGTGAATCCATGCTCACTGTTCCTAACCTCCTTCTCCCCTAAGTGCTTAGAAATGGATTCCTTGAGGACCTACTCCATGACCTTTCCAGGGACCAAGGTGAGACTCATCAGTCTGTAGTTCTCTGGATCCTCCTCCTTCCCTTCTTAAAGATGGATACTATATTTGCCCTTTTCTGGTTGTCTGGGACCTTTCCCAATGGCCACAAGTTTTCAGAGATAATAACCAGTGGCTCTGCAGTCGCATCAACCCTTCAACATCCTCAGGTGCATTGTGTCCAGCTCCATGGACTTGTGCATGTCAAGTTTTTCTAAATAGTCTGTAACCTGTTCTTTCGCCACTGTTGGCTGCTCACCACTGTTGGCTTCTTCTCAGGAAGGTAAGTGTGAATGTAGAAGGGGGAGCCAGAAATTTCTCTTGGTGTATTCCATAGCTAACTTGGTGAATTATTCATTAAAAGTTTTTGTTGGTGTTATTACTGTCTGAAAGATGTATCATTCAGTGGTAACCTCAGAGAGCACTGTTGCCAAAGAGGGGAAACACTAGACAAGCAATGAAGGAGAATTTTTTAACATGACTTCTATGGATTAGGAAGTTCCCTTGCCTGCTGACAGTTGCCACGAATAGATTCTTCCCATTCTGTAAAAGGTGAACCTCAAGTTGTTCCCAGGCCTCTCTTACTATGGTTTGCCTCCCACCCCAGGAGAGGATATACTGTCTTTGTTAATTTTCTTACAATATTGCATGTCTGAAGACTTGTATGGTGCCCTGAGGTGTGCTTGTCTGTTTCTGTAGCAGTGGTTCTCAACCTTTTCAGAGTCACGGCAGCATTCCATCACCACATGAAATGTCGTGGCATCCCTGGTGAACATCACTGTTGTGCCGCCCCAGCTTACCTCACTGTTTCTCAGCTGAGTGGTGCTGTCCTTGTAAAATTGCTTTGTGAACCTGCTGCACAGCTAGGCTGTGTAACTCTGTGGCACATACACGCACTCTTCCTGTCTCTGATAACCCTAAAGCAAGACAGGGGAGCTGACTCATGCTTTAGCCCTTCCCAGTCTGTCTCCCCACTACTCCTGGAACTGGAGGCATGTGCCTCATTACTTAATAATTTTGTTGAACAGTAAATATTTTTCAGCACAATAATTAGAGTTTCTGCCTGGTTTTGCTTTTCTATTGTAAACTGAGACAGCTCTGTTTATAGATAGATACTGTAAGGCGTGGAAATGAAAGGAAGTAAAAAAAATAACATTCAGGGAGTAGATTCCATTTGATAAGTTGTGATATCACCTTTTGTGATGCACTGTCATCTCACACCCCTCTATCTTTCTCTAAACACCAGGAGTAGGCAAAATACAGCCTGCAGGCTGAATGTAGCCCACCAGGCACTTTCATCTGGACTGTGGCTCCCACCAACAAATTCAACCCCATCCAGACCTGTGCATGAGGGTGGCAGCAAGGTGCCCACCTATACGTACACCTCCAACATACCCTTATGGGTGGAAGGGCCCAACTTGGCCAGCAGGCAGCTTGTAGGTGAGCTGCTGCAGCCACTGGGGACCTGTTTGGCTTCCCATTCTCTCCAGGCAGTGGGTAGGGAAATGGTGGGGCAGGGGTGGAGCTACAGCTGGGCAGGAGCATGGTGTTGAGGCTGGCAGCAGCATGGAGCCTATGCCCAGGGGGAGGCTGCAGCAGCAGTGCGGAGCTCAGGTGGGCAGCGTGCAAATGTGAGGGATTGTGGAGGGGATATCGAGACCCCCATCTCCCCATGGTGCACAGCCCCAGCAGGCAGCAGTGGCAGCAGCAACAGGCAGGGACACTCGGGGCACTTGTGTCTGGCGCTGGTGCTATAAGGCTCTAGCGAGCACTGCATATCACAGCAAAGGGCACAGCCCCTGCTGGGCCATCTCTATCACTGATGTTCCCTGCCACACACACACATCCCCTGCACTAATGCGGCACAGGAGGGAGCTGGCTGTCTTTTCCACTCCTGGACCTGTATGCGAAGGGGTGGGAAAGGCAGCCATCTCCAGTATACAGGTCTTCCTTCCCATGCCGCACGTTCGTGACAGGGAACACCAGTGATAGACAGCCCGGCAGGGGCTGGGCCCCTTGCTGTGATGTGGAGTGCTGGCTGGAGCCTAGTGCTGTTGGGTACCAGCAACCCTGCCTGCTGCTGCACCATGGGGAGGCATGTGGGGGGTTCCCCACACCCTCCCACCCTCTCTCCCACTCCACAAATGCCATATAACCCACATCCTGCCCCCATAACTGCCCACAAGTACGCAACCCCACAATACACACCCCCACAGCCACACCACCCATACACAATATACAAGACTAAGAATTTATATTTGAGTTATTATGCAATTCCTCTCTATACAGACTATGCAAAGACAAATCATGACAAACATATTTTTTGTAATAAAATTAAAATGTTATAGTAGATGGTTGACTTCTAGTGTATGATTTGTTTTTTTCTGGTTTTAGATGGCAACCCCTATCCCGCAACCCAGCAGGGGGGCAAGGGGCAGGACATCTGGTGGGAAAAGTCGGGGGTTAGGGGGTTAGATATCTGGTCTCAAGGTAGCAACCAGAGGACAGAGCAGCTGTCAAGAGGGAGGCTTCTCATGTGGCCTCAAAAGCTCACCTTGTTAAGCCTCCCTCCACCTGAAATAATTGCCCACCCCTGTTCTAAACCCACAGGCAGATTTTCATCAAGCTGCTTGATGGAAGGCTGCTTTGGAAATGGCTGTATTTTAATTTCCCTCTTCTACATTTATTTATATTGCATTAGTCCCTAAAAGCTATGATCCCTGATTGCGAATAGGATCTGGGAATCTTTCCTCTTCCCCTTTTCCTGAGCTAGAAATATTTGTCTTTGAAGTGGTGAGGATGACTGAAATGGGATACTTTTTTCTTCATATGGAGTAGTTGTATTCATAATATTAATTCAACACAGATTTTTAAGTAGATTCAGGGGAAAGCAAGATTATTTAAAACAATTGTAAGGTCATTTCTTCAAAATATGCTTTCAAATACATATTAGTGTGGTATAAAGATTTTCAGTCTGATTTCCCCTACCTTAAATGTATAGTCACGTATACCTGTGCAAAAGTCTATCCAGTAAGACTGGTAATGTTTTAGATTCACTTTGCCTGGATGTTACAGATTCCACGAAGTGCACACTAGCAGGGATTCAGACCATCTGTCGGTACTTTGTTTTGGATGACCTTAATAACTCATTTATGGTTTTGCCACTTGGAAATAATGCAGTCATCTCAATCTCATGCTGAGGAAGTCTTTATGCTGTACTGTCATGTGTTTCATTGGTGTATTCTTTCTCTCTACACACAGTGAGATGTTAAAAATGAAAAAGGAAAAAAAATGCATATTCTGTCATTCAGTGACTTCTCAAGTTTGACTCCAAGGCCATTTAAGCTGTTATTTTCCTGAAGCTGCTTCTCTTTGTAGTAACAGTAAGAGCTTCCTCCTGTGTAGCAAGTTGGTCTGATTTTCCTGATGCCCTTCCACACCTTGTGAAGTCAATCCTACAGTAGGTCATCTGTAGATTAAGTGAAGAGTAATAGCGTTATGTTTTTGGCTATTTCCTCTGCAGATTGTTATGCCTTTTACTGTGCTGCACAAAATGAATATACCAGTGTCTCAGAATCACCTTTTCTTTTACGAAGAGCATCAGAATAAGTCTTACTGAAAGTGGTGCTGTGCATGAAGCACTGACTATGTAAACACCTTTTTTTTCAGTGAGGCAAACTTTGTTCTCAAAAATATAAATGAGTTGCAATAGCAAAGACTAAGAAAATAGATCAGTTGTTTGTCTTTTACTGTTTCATTAGCTGCCTAGCCTGTGACGCCCTGGAGTATCTGCTAAAAAGAAGTTAAAATATAAAATCAGACCAAATTTAAAATATCTAATATTTCTGTCCACATAAGTTTTCCACCTTCTAGAATTGCTTGTAGTATTAAAAGAGGAACAGGAACAGGAAATGTACCTTCAGCCACTTAGCAGGAAAAGCAAAGATGATCTGAGGAGAATGCCTAAAAGAAAAATGAATGGGTTTTGCCTGTCAGTGATGGTTCTATAATTATCGCTTATTATTTGTACTATCATAGTTTTGTGCCAGGGATCCATTGTGCTCAGTGTTGTATAAACGCAGAACAAAAAGGCATCCCTCAGCTGTGTCTGTACATTTACTGGAAGAGGTAATAATCTGTGTCTTGGGTTTTTTCATCATTTTGGTGAACGACAAAAAGAGGGGAGGGGGCATGTTTTCCAAATGGGTTTCCTCAGATGCTTCTGGTAGTTTGAGAAGGCACAAATTCCCTTCGAAAAGTTAGTCTGTGACGGGACATTTGGGGCCAAATTCTGCTGGTATTATTGGAATAATCCAGGTGATATATTTTCCTTTTCTTTTTTGAAATAACGTCTCTGTGTGTGAGGTGAGTGACATTTGGTCCTTAGGCTGTGAAGCCTTTGGTCTGTTGTAGTAGCAGCTTTTGAATTTGAGCATCAGTGATAGAATCTAATATGGCTTGTTTTGCATGCCCCTACTAAGCACCAGGGTCCAGCACTCTGGGTAAAGAACACCTTCCCCATTTCTAACAGGGGACTGGGTGTCCCAGTGATCATAGACCACATTGTGGGCTCTGTGCCCTTCAGCTTTCATATCAGCCATGAGGTAGTCTTGTATACTTCTTCCACATGTGATAAATACATCCTGGTCTCTGAATACCATGCCCTTGTCTTCTGCCCAGTCTCTACCCCTTGTCTCCTTCACCTCTTTCAGTCACAGCCCATACATAGTACCTTTTTTGCAATTTCTTTGCTCAGTCAAATCCAGTTTTCACCAGGCACCTTGCTCTTCATGAGAGCGATCTCAAAAATCAAAGTTTTCAGTACTAGTTTCCATATCCAGCCATTCCAAGTCTTCCTCCTTGTCCCAGTTTTCTTTCCTTAAAGATTCCTGCCTATGTTTCTTCTGAGGCTCCTTGTTCAAGTCTTCTCCTGACTTAAACTGTTTCTGAAGAGATTTCAAGACAAAGAAAAAGGATCTGTAAGTAACATCAGCACTGATGTGTTTAATTCTGGCAAAATTTTAAGCTACTGAAAACAAAACCTTATAATGGGAAGTGTCAAGCTACTTGAATAATCTGTGCTACCAGCCCTGTGTATACAAGAAATAATTTAAGAACTGTTAAATTATCTGTGTATTAAATGTATCCATCAGTTCATTGGCTTGTAGAATAGGTTCTAGAATAGTTTAAACAAAGCCTGTAGCTTACATTATCTTGGTGATTTTGATAAGTTGTTTCTTTTTTAAAATATTCTGTTATGAGTTACCTAATATTTCTTTGAGCTAAATTATCTGCTCAAACTGTACCGCATGACAATTATGCAGAGTGGCTGTGGTCACCATGTTGTGATCCATTCATCATTCCTTCATTGAAAGTAGATCTGAATATTTAGTTTCTCAAACTATGTATACCATATACCTTGTGAGAATGAATTATTATTTTGGGAGAGATTGAGTATTTCTTGGTGGGCATGGGAATTTGTTCAGTGCATGGGTGGGGATGGTCCTTGAATAAAAATGAAATCATGACCCAAGCTGAGCCAAACCCCAGTTAACAGTTCAGAGGCAGAGGCATGGTTATATAACAATGAAATCAAATGAAGTGATGGAAAAAATAAATGTAAAACAGCTAGTGTTCACCCCCTAAAAAGAAAATGAAATGATAGGAGTGTGTGCATTTTTTTTCTTTCTTAATTTTTTTCGTTCTACTTATCAGTGAACCTTTAAAACCTTTCACATAAGGATTGTTTTCTGACATGGTCATGTTAACGGACTTTAGGTGAATGTATTCTACCTCAAAGTAGTGTGTCTGCCAATTTATTGTATTGATGCTTCACAGCTGTTTTTTGACTATAAAGACAATCACCATCATTCAGGTGGAGAGATAAAGTCCAAACTGTTTTCCAAACTGTTTTAACTCCTTTTGAAAATGGGGTGGGAGTGAAGGGAGGAAAGAAGTGCAGAGAAACCATAGCTGCTTCAGCAGGCGGGATGTCTGACCATTTAAAGTAATATGCTTCTGAGCCAATAGGGAGAAGAGCCAGTTTTCCAATTCCAGCTCTAGCCACTTATTGAGAACTGTACTGCTTGAGCTATTGTGGCCAAAAGATAATATCCAGCTCTCATGATAATGGTATCCACTCTATTTAACTATTTCTAGGGTCCGAACACAATTTTGTCTTTTTCCTCCAGAAGTAGCAAGATGGTATTGGAAAGAAACCTCTTTCCCTAGCTCTTAGATTAAGAAAGGGATCAACATTTAACTTGTTGCCCAAATTTGAAGTACTGTTTTATCATACTAAGGAGTCACTGATCTAGTAAAGTGGTTGTTCAGTATGCTTGCATGTTTGGCAGCAGAATTAGACAGGTTAGTATCCAGCAGGAAGGAGTTCAGCCCAGCTCATGAAAATCCATTCGGTTTTGTCCTCTGCCTCCAGAACGTCTGAGAGACGGTTCACATCTCCTTGTTGCAGAGTGGCAATCCAAACCAAAAAGATGCATCATTTTTCAAATAAGTCTCAGGATATTTGGAACAGAGTTGCTACCATTCAAATGGTAGAGGAAGAGCCCTCCTCCTTTTTAGTCAACTGAGACTCCAGCAGCTTGAGTGCCTCTTCTCATGGAAAAGGTGAGACAGGGTGGCACCATAGAGTCATAACTAGTTTAGAGTGACATGAGCTTTTGTAGATAAGTTTACTTTATCACTGTGGAAACCTCAAGAAACAGGCTAAATCGCTATCAACCCATTTCTATTCCTCTCTGCTGCGGGACAAGGAAGACAGGTTCTTATTTTTGTCCTCAATGATGGAAAGGCCTGAGCATGGAATTTTTCCTGTCCTGCCTGACAGAGTTGGTCTGTCTTCCAAAAGAGGCTTCATTTGGGTAAGATAAAGTTCTTTTTTTCCATGGGAGAACAGAAGGTGCACCACTGTATTGGCTGCAGCCCCTGTCTCCAGTGTTTCTCCTGCTGTACTTCAGAAGTTAGCCAAGAAAATGGACTTCATACTCACCTCAATGACATGGGTGTTTGTGTAGCTGAGTGTTGGATGTGCAGGCCATGAGTATATTCCAGATTGTGTTTGGGTATAAAAGTCCTAGAGACCCTGGAGAACAAGACACTGATGGATTAGGCCAAAAATTATCTGATTCGCTATGGACAGTATAGGAGTGTATGCCAGCCTTTAGGCAGGTGAGGGAAATTGGAGAGCAGGAAGAATAAATTTTCCAGTGGAAGATGGAGACACCTTTCATAGTTCGGGAGCCCTTTTCTGGTCCTCTGCAAACTATCAAATCTAGTCCCTGTGGATTAGCAGGTAATCAGCTATCCATGGGGCCAACAAGAATGTCTATTCTGGTCTCTTTTGCACACCACAGTCACAAACCACCCTGGTAGAGCCATATGATCATTTACACAGTCCACAAAGCTCCTGCCAGCCTCATCTGCACTGGAACTATAAAGGTGACCGTCTTTTCCATGTCGGGTTCTGGATTAAATGCTTCTGGAGGTTGTTCTGTGGGGAATATTCTGTTCTAGGATTGTAACAAATAGCTTTGGATATAGCTTCATCCTATCAAATTCACCTAACTCAGGAAATGATTGGAACAAACTTTAAAACTTATCTTTCATCTACTGTGGCATGACATGAAAGAGACAGTGCCACTATTTTGATTTCATTTCTGGTTTCAAAGAGATGTAGTAATCACAGGGAGTAGATGGAACTCTAACCCAACATTTGTCATTGGGTCTTTTCATAGATTGGGAAAATCATTTGTTTTTCAGGTTCTCTGTCTGAAAAATTTGGACAGTACGTGTTACCTTCCTCTCAGGAATTCTGTGAGGCTTTGTATGTTTGCAGTATGTATACTTTGATAATGTATGCAAAGTATGATATAATGCTAAGTATTGAAAACCCGTAATTAATTAATAATATTTGGCATGGAATCATGCTCTCTTCGTAGGATGAGAACAAGAATCCAAGGAACATATCAAGGTTAATTTTGTAGAGTTTTGGGGGAAATTGGAATGAGATGTCTGTGCTGTGTTTTTTTTAAGGAAAAGTAGAGGAAACTTCAGTCAGTAAAGCTGATCCTCCAAAGTGCTCTCCAATGCTGCCCAAATTTGCTTTAGTTTCCTTGTGCAGTATCTGTTTTTTTTTTCACTCCATTGCTAACCCCCTAAATAACTGATATGCCTAGCTGTGAAACTATACCTAGCAATGGACTCTAACCCTTAGCCATCATTACTTCTCATTTCAAACTCTGGAAATCCAGTTGTAAAGAGATGGATAGACTAGGTTAGGCATGGTCAGTAAGATTACACATGGCACATAGCAGACTGGGGAGGGGACAGGCAACAACACAGCGGTAAATAGGGCAGGGAGAAGAAAATAGGGCGGCAAATAGGGCAGGGAATACAGGACAGAGAATAGAAAGCAGGGGAGCAGACAGTAAAAGCACACCGCAGGGAACAGAAAGCAGTGCAGCTGATTGGGCAGCACAAGCTGATTGGAGTAGGGTAAAAAGTTAATTTGTGGCATGCCTCCCAAAATTGGCTGCCACTGAGCTAGGCTTTTGCATAGACTAGACACATTGGCTGCTTCCAGACATTTAAAAAAAAAAAAAAAAAAAAAAAACACTTTGTTGGAAGAAGCAGCAACGCGTTACAGTCTGGCTCTGCAGCGTCTGTAAAGATTGGGTGCTTCAGCAGGGCTTTCTGGCGCTTTTAGCTAAAGCTGATTCAATCAGCTATTAAACAAGTGCCAAAAAAAAGAAATCCCCACTAAAGCTTCTGATCTTTACAGATGTTGGACGAGCTGGGTTGAAGCAATGCACTGCCTCTTCTGGGCATGTGCGAGGCTCGGCACAGGAACGCCCTGAGTTTAAAGTCAAACGCTGTTTTGGGGAGGGGGGGTTACTCTGCCAGCACCTAGTATGTTCAGAACAGCAAAACATGTTTTCTGTGACACTCCCTTTTCCTATTTTGGGGGATTTTTTTTTTTATATGCTCCTCCCCACCCCTTACCTGTGAGGATCATAGATTCCTTTGGCTGTTAGTTATGGTATAACAACTGGCCAGGTAAGTCCTTGAAAATCCATTTGAAAGTTGCACTGATTTTTGTCCTGGCTGTGAGCCAATGTCAGGCAAAAATGTGTGAAGTACTCAGTTCCATAATTCAACTAAAACTTGAAATGGGAACGTAACTTAAATTCTTGGCTTTCTATTTTGTAATCTAATGACTTGTTTTTAAAAGGTGTTAATATAGTTATAGGCACAGATTCTGACTCTCCTTTTGCCTTAATGAGTGATCACGTTGTTTAAGGAAACAATGAAACCTGTACAGAAGATCACCCTAAATAAGCACCTCTTTTTTTTAAAGCCACCCTGTAGTTTCCCCCACATAGAGTATTGTTGTGCTCCACGTTTGCTAAAAGACCACCCATGTTAAGCAACTGCATTTTGACAGCTCCTGGAATAAGTAAGTCACTGTCATGCTTTTGCCAAAAAAGCCTCATGCAACTGTAATGAACCATGGTTATAGTTTAAAAGGTACCTTTATAGGAACCATGATGGTGCTGTGACTGTTTATAAACAAAACCATTTGTTTTCAAGATGGCATCTATTAATCCAATATGTATTTGATTATGATTCAAACCCTATAGGAATCAAGGTTATAAATCAATGTAAATTTATATAAGGCTTCTTGTAGGGAGGTGGTCTCTTTTTATACTTTTCACTCCAAAGTTCTTCTCCACATCAAAAGGCCGTCTCCAAAGCAGTCTAATAAAAGCAATGGATTGTTGGCCTTAATTTTGAAATGTTTGACGCTCGTTATTTTTAAATTAAAACCACTGCAGGTGCTAAGATATGATATGAACACCAGTCAAGACCCTATCAGTTTAAATGATGGTTGTATTTTTAAATGTTCTTTTAGGCAAACCACTATTGAATAGCTGCCAAGAGAAAAAGATGTATGGCAAGTTACTTTCTTAATTGTCCATAAGGAACAAAAAGAGGTGTAATGTATTGAAAATAAAAGTTGAGATATATACTTGTATAAGACAACTAGATCAGTGGTGTTCAATCAGCCTTTTGGCTCTGTGAGCCAGATGAGTGGTGCTGGGCTGGTCTGTGGGCCAAATTGACCGCTGGAGCTCAGCACCACCCTGTTTTCCCCCTAGATGCTGGGATTGGGCCCTGGGGCCTGGCACTGTCCCATCCCAGCCCCTCTTCCCCCACACTGGGATTTGGCCGTGGAACCCGGTGCTGCCCTTGCTTGTCTCAGCATGGTGAGCTTGGGCCACCCCATCCAGGGGACAGGGTTGGGTGCTCTCCATGGGTCCAGGAATTTGGCAGCAGGGAAGTGGTGTCACACTGCTGCCCCTCTGCAAATTTCCAGCCCATGGGGAGTCCTCTGGGCTGGGTGACATGTCGCTGCAGCTTGGATCTGGCCCATGGGCCAGGGGCTGTGAACCCCTGAACTAGATAATCCTCCTTAAATTTAGCTAATTCCTTTTCATAAGGAAAATTGTGTACAGGTTAAACGGCATGCAACTATGAAAGTTGTAAAGGGGATTCATACATTCTTCATTGTATTATGCTCCATTATGTTAAAAACAAAAAAAACACACCCCTGTGTATTTATGGACAACATTTCTGAGTTGGCATTCCCCTTTTCTAACACTGCAGGAAATGCAGAACTGTCTTCTTTTCCTGTAATGATTATTGCCTAGAATGAGTTGATTTTCATTTAACTTATTGAGACTTGGAGTTTGCCCAGAAACACATTAAATAATAAATTTAAGGTAGAGTAAGGTCTTTAAGGTCTTTGGCTTTGTGGTGTGTTTTTTTTTGTTGGTTTTTTTTTGAGTTGCCGTGCAGCTATATACAGCTAGTTTTTATTTCTGGTGCCTACCATCTAAAAATGTCACACATTTAAGATTGTTAGAGTATTTAAAACTATAAAAATAAAAATTATAATATTTGTAAATAAATATAACATTTTTATACATTAAAAAAATCTTAAAAATACTTTAAAAAAAAAATATATATATATATATCAACTCCCAAATTCAGCTTTGGGAAAACTAGGTACAGGCTACATTCTGTATATATAAAGGGTCTTGTGTGTCTGTCTTTGTATCTGTAAGGCTCTTGTGGGGCATGGCTCCAGTGAAGTGGGCCAGGCGGACACAGGGGAGGCAGTTGAGAGGTGGTGACACAGGGCTGGATGCAGAGTGGTGGTGGTGCGGTGTTAGAATTACAGAAGTTAATGTGGACCTGTATTATTATCATATTACAAGAAATGGTGTGCCATAGGATTGTAGAAAACTAGGACAGGAAGGGACCTTATGAGGTCACCTAGTCTAGCTTCTTCCTCAGATCATGTTGATAATTTTTAAAATGTTAGTGTCTTTAGATTGGGAGATCTTGACCTTTTTCCAGACATACAGTGTTAACCCAAATTCACAATGACTTCAAATTTAAGATGACCACCTAATAATTAGATTTTATACATGTACATAAATATATACATATTTTATCATTTTCCATGTCTAGAATCTAATTTATTAGGGGGGGTCATCTTAAATTTGTTCCTCCCACCACCACTATGGAAGGGAATGTGGCAGCAGGGAGGCAGGCAGCAGCAGGCAGGCATGTGGTAAAATAGTCAAGTGGCCTGGTCCCTTCCCCTGCCCCCTTCTTCCTCACCACCACTTGCTCCCCCATAACCTCATGATGCCTGTGCTCCCTCCTGATTCCTGCCCACCCCCCCAGTGCTTGCACCCCTAATGCTTGTGCCCCTCCCCCCCTTGCAATGCTTGCACCTCCCTACCACTGCTTACTTTCAGTTGCAGCTCTGGCTCTGACCTGGTGTGGTTGTGGCCCCACCCAGCCAGGTAGCAGAGATTGTGGTGGTGGTAGCTTTGGGCCCATGACCGGGTCACAGTTGGAACTAGGACTGGAGTTGCCACCACTGCTACGTGGCTGAGTGGGGGCCAAAGCTACCATGTGTTGTGGGGCTAGAGCCAGAGCTATGACTTGAGGGTAAGTGGCAGTGAGGGAGCAGGCAGCTGTGGGTAGAAGCAATGGGCTGAGGTGCAGGAGCTGCAACCCTGAGCCCAGGTCAGAGCCAGAGACACAGCATGTACCTGCCCCACACTTTGTATTCTGATCCAAGACAAATGGTCCTTTCTCCATATTGAATGGAGAAAGAAACCTTCTTTTGGATTTGAGTAAATATGGTATTTTGACAATCTGTTTGGAGCCAGAGTAAACAAACTGTGGAAGAAACCAGCAGATGGGATGGTGGGACGTGGGGAAGGAATCCATAGACCTAATATTTGTGGACAACTGTATGACATCACTGTGCAGCGTTTGTGGGTTTGGCATCTGCAGTCAGAGAACACACTGACTGTGACATGTCATCCTTAGGCCTGGCCAGAAACCATCACTTTTATGCTGGGAAGAAATTGTATTCTAAATCTTGCTTTATGCACTCCCTATTTCTTTACCCCATGGGTTAGCAGAAACATCTGAATCATTTGGCCTTTCATGGCTGGAGAGAGGCTGAGGGAATCCACATTCAGTGGATATTAGCATGTATTGATTATTTGGGTAAATATTCACTTTTAAATCAAAAGTTATATTGTAGCCGAAGAATAGAATCCCAAAATCTCTACATCTTGCCATAATATTTTCCCTTTTAGTCATTGTACAGAGTAACTTATATGAAAAAAATTACTTCCCAGTGTCATTAACTTTTATATCCAGGTTAACACTAATTGACACTGTCCTTAGCTGTAAAGTCAAAATTTGATTCATAGTGGCTGAGCTTTCCTCCCCTATAAGTTATGTCTGTGGATGCAGACAGAAGTGAGCTCCCCACTGGAACTGAGAAGGCTTTGCAGGAAGAGTTCTGACTTTAAACAATCCCCCAGACCAAACAGAAGTTCACTGTTAGTTCCAGGGGGAGGGGAATCTATGTGCTGGCTGGGAGCCTGCAGTCAAGTTCCCTTAGCAATGGCCCCTGCTCCCTGCCAGTTCCTTGCCAGCTGAGCTGTTTTTAGAATGGGAAGGGGGAAAGGGAACAGAGGGAGCTCTTTGTAGGGGTTTCCCAGCTAGCTGGTGTGTGGGGTGGGTGAATTGGATTCCCTCCTACCTTGGGGGGGGCTCCAATATTCCTGCCCTACCCTTCAGCGGGGGTGGAAAAAACCCCTTACTGAAGTCCCTCCTTTCCCTTCCCCCTCTCCCATTCTGAAAGCACAGGTGCAAGTTATAGAAGATACTCTGTTTTGAAATGTCAATGAAGGGTGAGAGTTTCACCCAACTGGCCATTTCTGAAGCTGCCTGCTGCTATGTGCTTGTGTTTGGTCATGGCTTTAGACTGCTTTCTGTGGCCAGACTGGGCGAAAAGTGTCACTTCTGTGTGCCCCCAAAATGTCACAATAGAAGTATGTTTATCAACAGCTTGTGGAAGTTCATACTGCAACTGTTCTGCACCTGACTTCTCTTTGGAAGGCTACAAGCTTTCCTGCCTTGTTTTACAAATGCCACTAAGTTAACTTAATTTGTATGTACCATATTGTTTTGATTATAAGTTGAATTGCATATAAGTCAACCCCACATTATCAGGTTCAGTTTTAGGCACAACAGCTTTTTTCCTCCTGAATATAAGTAAGTAACTACAAATAAGGGCCTTGAACTGCTGTTGCCATTAGAGAATTCTACAGGAGAATCAGATAACCAAGAAAAGGATCCAGAAGGCTAAATACACTTAAATACTAAAATAAAAGCTATGCTGAAAACATTTCTGACTTGGTAACTTGGTATTTTTATTAAAGTCACAAAAATATTGCAAGTTGAAAAGTCAAGGCTGTGTAACAACCGTGTGGATTGTAAGAAGAATATTAGAAGTTAAAAAGACTAAAACTTATTGAAGCGAGATGGAGGTAACCAGATAAATAGTTTCCAGTACTTTATCTATTGCCCAGTCATTTTTTTCACTATCTATCTGAATTATGGAGGTCTGCTTACAAACATTGTTACATACTAGAATATTCCTCCTATTAATTCAGCTAGCGAGGAAAATGTGAACTACGTTTTTATGACCTTTTCCTTTTTCCTCAGAAGTAAATTGATAATAATTAGACTAGGCTATGTCTTCAAGTTGTATGGTATTAATGAATATTAAAATATACAATATAAAAATATATAAATATTAAAGTTACATGTTTAAACACCAAAAAGTTGGGCAGTTCAAAAGTTAAGTTTCTGATATAGTAGTAAAGTTAACTTGGTACAGTAATCCCCTCACATGCATCTCTGTGATTCCCTTTGAAGTCAGTTGGACTTATTGTGCATGCGAGACTGGTTCATTGCATATCAGGTTTACATCAAACAATACAATTTGCGATCTTAAGAAATGCCATGCGTGCTTGTATGAGTTAGTTAAGAATAGTGTGCAAATCTTTGCAGTGCTGACACACATTGCTTAATTTTTCTCCTTTTGATATTATACCATTACGTCATGTGCTGCTGGATAAAATGATGCAGCTGATGAAAATTAAGTAAGTGTACTAATTATAGGACTAAAGGTTCTGTAATCTTTCAGACTTTAAGTTGGATAGGAAAGAGTCTTTGTATTTGGAAATTCATAAATCCTTTGTCAGGGCTGTCCAACTTCTGGGTGGCAGGGGGCTGCACATGCTGTGGGCTGCAGACTCCCAGGGCAAACATGGGCTGCACACTATGGGATGGCCCTCCTGGGGTCCCTCTTCTCACTGTGGGCAGCCTGGTTCCACTGCCAGTCACACATGCACCCAAGCTCTGCTCCTTCCAGCTGTGCATAGATCACAGCTAACACAGACCCTTCCCTGGCTCCCCCCAACACATTGCCCTGCCTCCAGGAGTAGAACAGGAAGCAGAAGCTAGAAGAGAGCAGGGGTGCTCAGAGGACCTGGGAGGAGTGGTGGCAAGGCAGGAGTTCAGAGGCCCTCTGCCTGCGGGCTGCCACTTGGACAGCTCTACTTTATATAATTTTAAGACCGTGTATGTGGGATTCTTGATGGGAAAGGCTAATTACCGATCTAATCTAGCTATTTTAAGGAAGTAAAGAAAAACAAACCCTTTTAAATTTGACCAGCTTAATGTTGAACATCTCCTCCTACAGCAAAGACTTTACAGGATTTATTTAAAAGCTGCTTTTCGGGGAGAGAGAGTTTTAAATGTTTTTTTAGAATGGTTCTTTGAATTTTAAATGTGTGTCCCTGTCTTGCCTGGTGATGTTAACCCAAATTAGTTTTAGTGCAAGCCGGGCCTTATACACTGGGAAGACTATATTATATCTATATAATACAATAAGGATATTAAGCACACGTTTCTGTCCAGTACCTTTAGTTAAAACTCCATATACTTGGATTTAGTTGTGCATTAGTAAATGTGATTGGCTCTAATACACTTTTATTCTACCGTAGATTTGAAGTGTTATATGTTAAGAACGGCAGAATAGTTCTTCTGCTTGATTTCAGTGTAGTACAGGACCAAAGAAGATGCAACTACATGCTGTTTATTGGCCTTTAAACTTTTATGTTGACCAGAAGCATTGTTTTAAATTACAGACTTGCACTCTGACTAAGTTTTGGGTTTACTCTAGTCTAACACCAGCCTTCTATTCTAATTTGCACCTGTTTTAGAGGAGTGATTGTAGATGATAACGAAAAGAAAATGGCAAACTGAATGAAATTCTCCTACCAGGTAGTTTCATAGTTGAAAACTTCAAGGGAGAAAAGAAAGTTTCTAGTTTTCCATTAATTAATTAAATAAATAAACCCGCTCTGAATTTTTTTCAGTCCATATTCTTAGCTTTTTACCTTAACACCTCTTGTTCATCCCCTTCTACTTGTAGGTGTTAAATTGGTAGTGATGTCATCTAACCTTTGGCAACATGAGAAAAGAGCAGGATGAAACTGTAAGATAGTTAAATTGCTGCCTCTCTTTTACAGTTTCACCCTACAACTTGCACTAGCGTATTTTTCATTTCATATACACTTTCTGGTTCACAAGCCCAGTTTAGTGGGTTGCCACTTTTGCTTGGACACAATTGATTGGCAGTAGCACTAATAAAACAACTACTAAAAGAACTGCTCCATGAGCAAAGTGGGTTTATAGGATCATAGGAAAGTAGGGCTGGAAGGGATTTCTTAAGGTCATCTAGTCCAGCATGAGCTCAAGGCAAGATCATCCCTGACTCGGCTGTCTCAGCCAAGTGTCTGTCTAACCTGCTCTTGAAAATTTCCACAGATGGAGATTCCACAACTTCTCTAGATAACCTGTTTGAATACTTGAGCACCCTCATAGTCAAAAGTTCCTCCTCATCTCAACCTAAAGTTCCTCTGCTGCAGCTTGAGGCTACTACTTCTAGTCCTCTGTGGCCACAGAGAAAAGCCCATTTCCAATCTCTGTATTCACCCTTCTGGTATTTGAAGACTGTTATCAAATCTTCCCTGAGTCTTCTCTTCTCCAGACTAAATTTATGTATTTAGCATATGTGGTTTTGACACATTGTTTCAGCCATTTTAAGATGATGTCACAGCTAGTGCAGAGAGCCAGCAGGAAGCGCTGTAAATGGACATGAGTCAACAATGTTGGACATGGCATAAACATGTCCACAAGGGCACTTGTTTTTGTTGCAAAGGCCCCGTTGGTATAGGTTTGAGGCACAGTGACCCTGTCCAGTTCGAAAACAGTTGAGAAGTGCCTAACAGCATGGCCTGTTAAATCCCAGTTGTCTGACGTAGGGTCAGAGATTATGTGGTGATTGATTGGTGCTTGTGCTGACCATTTGTAGTGTCATCGAGTAAGTAAGGAAAAATCAAAGGATTTTAAGAAGGTGGAACATACTGGCCGTCTTCAGGGGAGCCAAGTTGTTGGTGGGTGGAATATGTCGCAGTGCACTGGCAGCATAGGATTATCATGGAGTCTGACTAGTAAGTTTGCTTCAGCATTTGTGTGGGGAGCAATATTACTGAGGACTGGTAACCATGTAAGTGGAGTGCGGTGCAATGTGCCTGACACGAGCCACACTGTAACATGCAGTTACTAGACTAAATAACCCTAGTTCTTTTAGCCTTTCCTTACACTCTCATTTCTCAAGCCCCTAATCATTTTGGTCACTGTCTGCTGGACTCTTTCCAAACAGTAAAAAAAACCTTATGGAAGGATGTGGATAGACCTGGGTAGACCTAATCTTTCCAACAGAATTAGTGCTACAGATAAGTGAAAAGATGCTCTTCCTGTTGAGACTCAAGTGCATGGTTTCATTTCTCCAGAGAGTGGCTGATTGCATTAGCAATAGATAAAATAGTGCCAAAAATGTATTCCTTAAAAAGCTTTTAGTACTTTTGGTAATATGAATTGCTCTGGGATACACATACAACCGTGTCATTATCTCACCAGATACGTCAAAGGAACAATTTTTATGTACAAATTTTAGGTACTAGGACTTGAAACTGAACCCAAAAATGGTTTTCAGATGTATATATAAATATAGTTGTAGTATTACCCAACCAAGTTACAGACTTTACCACTGTGTTCATGAGAAACTCCATGAGGAATATTCTACAACATGGTTTCTGCTAGCACTTTTGTCTGAAGTAATTCCTACCAGAACTGGACATCAAAATAGTCTTAGCATCCTGTTCTAAAATAGCTGTCAAACCTGGTTCTGGCAGACGGCCACTGTTAGTGTTTTATTTAACTCAGTTACCCTTACAGTATAGTGTGTGACAACTCTTCTGATTGGTTAGATTATGATCAATTAGAAGAAGAAAAAGAGGTCCTTTGCTACTGGCAAATGCGTTCCTTTTAAGAAAGGTGTCAGTGAGACTAAACTATGGTTTCCAGCTCATTGGTTTAGTTGGTTGTATATATGCTTACAAAGATCTATCTAAATACGTGCTTTCCTGAATCTGAGTTGAAGATTACAGTGATAATTATCACTTGGCTGGAAGAACTTGAACATGTTAGTTATAAACATGCTGTAAGGTTGATATGGTTTTTGGGCAAGAAACTTGAAACTATATCAGAGACCTCTCATAGTCAGTAATAAAAGGAAAATGCTGACCTCTCCTAAAAGCCATAATAAGCTTAAAGTTTGAGATAAACAACAATAAAGTATTTTTTACTAGCATATTCAGCAAGGAGCCACTTAGGAGAGATGCTGGAGAAAATGGTATTCCACAAAATCATAAGCGTATTTTTCTTATATAAATATTTCATTCTATATCGACATGGTCAATGGGAAGAATCGTTTTACAAAATTGGGTATTCATGTAGGAATTTACTCCCAAGACATTTAAGATTGCTTAGAATGTGCCTGGTCATTAATGTTTTGGCCAAACAGGGGCAAAATAATACAGAGAAATCTACAAACTCTTTCCAGGGGCTTAAGTTTGTCGGATGACAACGTTTTGTTTTTTTTTTTTCCCCAAATCGTAGGGCAAAAAGTACCTCTTATTTCCCCGACTATATTAGTGTGAAAATGAGTCTTTCAAGTGTAGTTTAAAAAAATGCTCACTGGTATTGAGTCTGCATTTATATCTCCCCATCCCCGCTCATGGAAAAATTACTTATCTTGACAATGCTTTCACTTTCCTGGAATCATAGGCCTTTTTTATTTTTTAAATTCTATTGGGATTAGGTCATCTAGTTTTTCCTTGCCAGTGAAGTATTTTCACAAGCCCTTTTCTACCCTTTCTTTCTTGAAATTCCTTATTGTATGCTTTATGTTTTATTTTATTTTTTTGCCAAAGGAAAACATGGATGGGGACTTTAGAATGTGGCAGTGCACTTTAGTTGGCCAGAGTAGTGTCCCTTGGCCTAGTTTGTCTCAGTTCAGATGAGGTCTTGAATTGAATACATTATATTGCAAAATGATTGGCAAGGAGGACTTGGCAGGTGTGTTGTTGTTTGTATTGCCCTTGCATATTCGACATAGTGTAAATCTACTCTGGACATGTACTCAGAAGTAATGATTACATGTTATGTTCACTTAGCTAATCAGTTTCCATTAGTTCAGGTGGATAATTTAAAAAACATATGCATCTCACAATAATGGGTTTTCCTTATGTAGCACTTAATTGATAAAGTGAGCTTTAAGTTAATTAAGGCATGTTTTCCATTTGGCAGAACTGTACACTATTTATGTGCATTTTAAGTTCTTTTTTTGTATTTTAAATTAAATTTTGATGCAGCATTCATTGCTGTATAGCAAGTCCACCTGACATGGGTTGAAGCCTGTTTATACAGACACCTGTTGTAGGTAATGAACTGTGAAATTGGATTGTAGTTGTGTGGGCTGATTGTACTTTATAGCTAATAGACACACATCCCTCCCAATTCTTCTTAAGTTTTCATTATAAAATGTATGATGAAAATAATGTAATGCTTGTCTGACTTTGTTTACTTGTCCCCTCATATGTGCTATTTTAGCTATAAATGTCACATTTCCAGTAGTAGTAATTGTTGCTCAGGTTGTCATTATGTTGGTAGTGTTAACAGTGTTTACAACTCTGGTCATTTAGTAAAGGTGAATGTGCTCTGGCCAAGAAGAAATTTTACCGGCTATAGTCATCTCTACACTTAAAATTGTTGCAGCTTTTATGTAACTGCATTACATGGTCTACAACAACTGTTACTTCACAACCTGCCCTGTGTTTAAAGTGCTTTTGCTTCTTATCACTGTGGTCACCCATCATTGCCACATGTCAGAATAAGATCTCAGCATTCTGATCTGATATCCTAGGATTCATTGGTCTACCACTGTGCAGGGTATTCTGGAATGTCTTGTGCTCTTCTTTTTTTTTCATAGTTTCATAGATGTTAGGGTCAGAAGGGACCTCAGTAGGTCATTGAGTCCAACCCCCTGCCCTGGATAAGAAAGCGGTAGGTGCTTGTCCAATCTCCTCTTGAAGACCCCCAAGGCAGGGGAGAGCACCACCTCCCTTGGGAGCCCATTCCAGATTCTGGTAACCCTTACTGTGAAATTCTTTCTAATGTCCAACTTAAATCTACTCTCCCGTCAATTTGTGGCTATTGTTCCTCATCACTCCAGGGGGTGTCCTAGTAAACAGAGCATCTCTTTTTCCCTGCTGCCCTCCCCTGGTGAACTTATAGGCAGCCACAAGATCACCTCTTAGACTTCTCTTGTGCAGGCTGAAGAGATCTAGGTCCCTCAGTCTCTCCTCGTAGGGCTTCATTTGGTACCCACTGGAAGGCATTGAATAAGGGGTATGGAAGTACATGATTCTGTTCCTTCTCCTGCTTCAGCTCATGATCCATCTTTCTTTGTGAGCCAGTTTTCTTTTCAGAGCACAGTCAGGCAGCACTGGAGGGATACAAATCGGTAATGCAGCCCTTTAGAGATTATAGATATAAATAAGGTACTCCAGGTATATCTAAAGTCATGCAATGACTTAAGCTGGGTGATGAGGAAGAGAACATGGAGATGGTCTGGACACTCCTCAGTCTTTTCCTGGAGAAGCTTCACACAGTGGGCTGTTGCTGTTAGGATTGGCCATCTAACACAGACAGGTGGAAAGGAGAGTGCAGATGGCTAATAATGGTGGGAGAACTACAAGATGTCCAGCTGTTTTCCTAGAAATCTGTGCAGAAGTTTGCAACAGCCAATAATTTGCCCAGGAGCTTCCCTCTGCAAGAAGAAGTTTGTAAGGAATCTTATTATCCCCAACTCCTTAGCCTCGGTCAAGAAGCACATTAGTGGTATTAGATCAGCTGTCTAATGGAGATATGTCTTGCTACCAGGAAGCTGACATCCCTCCTAGATCTTAGTGCTAGACAATCCATAGGATGTTATTAATGGGTTTACCCAAGTTAGGGTCCTGAAACTGCATTGTGGTGACTGATGCTGTCTGTGTACTACACTTAATCTGACATGCCAGGCTTTGAAATTCTCAACAGAAAGCTGTTTGCAAAATGGTGCTTGAAAGCCAAGTTGATCACCACAGAAGTATAATTGATATTAATGTGAGTGGTCTGAAAGGATTTATGTTCCAGGACTAGAAATTCTGAGCTGTTTTCTGCAATGAGACATTAAACTTTTGCTCCAGCAGTAACGGAGGTCATTGGTGTCAGTGGTGTGCCTCAAATCATTCTGAGAGATTCAGGTTACCCTCTGTTTCCATGGCTTATGAAACTTTATTCCTGGATACTTGCATAGGGAAAAGGAACTAGTCAACTACATCCCAAGTCATTGCAGAATCGTATTAGACCAGTGTTTCACAACCTGTGTAGCTCTCCAGTCAGGGGACTAGAATACAGGTACACTACAGCTTGCAGGCTATTTTTCAGCCAGCGGTATGAATTTTACAGATCCTTTTAAGGGTGTTAAGGATAATTACAGTGCTCCCTTCTCCCACCCCTCCCAGAGCACATCTATAAAGGCCCACTGTTTTTATAATAAAACTCTTTGAGGCAGGACTTGTCTTCTGAGTTGGTGCCTAACAAAATGGTATCCTAGTTCAAGAGTAATATTTTTGGTATTGTAGGTATTACTAGCACTACAGATGAGTACCTCAAGTTCAATTCTGCGTGCAGTAAGTCAGACACTGAGTAAATTCATGAATACATGCAACTCTGACCAAAGTTAAAAGCCATTTAAAAGCCTTAAAAAATTGCTGACAAGCTTGTGCTTTCAAGGTCATGTGTTCCTGCAGGATTGTTTGCCTTTCCATCATCTAAGCAGCTGTGTTTTTGGTGTGCTGGCCATTTCTCTGTCATTTAAGAACTTAGCATTAGCACTCCACCTGTGATTGTCACAATGCATCAGGTGCTACTTTAAAAAAAAAAAAAAAGAAAGAAAAAAAAAAAGCTATTGTCCAATTTGTAGCCCCTTTGCTGAGAGTGTTAAAATGTTGCTTTTTCCCCATTGGCTTTCCCAGTCTTGAGTGTAAGTTTAGAGATAGCCAAACACTTCTGCAGTTTGTGACCTTCCCCATTTGGATGGGACCCCTGTACTGTTAGTGGGAAAGAGTTGGCTGAAGGTGGTATTTGTGGTGTCATGGAAAAGGTTTAATCAACATCAAGTGGGCTGTGGATGTTCAGAGTGTGTTACTTGAAGGGGATGCAGTGGAGGCAGGCAAGGCAACTTGCCAGACCATCCTTACTTTGGTGGAATCTTCACAAGAAGGCAGGAGAAGACTTTCTTTAGAAAGACAGTAGGAAACTGGAGCAGCTGTGCTGCTGTCCAGGATGGTGCCCTTAGAGTTAGTGTATAGGTGGAAGGGAATTGCAGACTCTCTGTAAGCAGGGTCAAGAGAGCTACATTGATGGGTAACCGCTGTGCCAGACTGCAAGTCTGCCAGTGGCTGAAGTTTTCATAGCTAACAGCTATAGATCAGCATAGTGTGTCCTGCAAAAATGCATAAAATTTTTCAATAATCCAAAGGATGGTGAAGTCCTTAAAGTGCCAAGAACATGTTTGATTTTTTTAAATGTTGGTGTGCTGTTAAGCAGGTGATTTATCCTCTAATATGCCATGTTGCCTCCTTAGTGCTTTAAGGAAACTAGGCCATGCAAATGATTCTAGTGCTTTCCACCCCCTAGCCCCCCATCTATTCTGAGGAACTTTTAGGAGGCTCTTGCAAGAACTACTGTAACCATTCATTTTGTGCAGAGGATCCTGTTAGTGTTGATTTATTAAGACTCAAACAATATGGAATGGAGCAGAGCTTTTCCCAGACCTTTTGGCTTTCAGTGATTCCTGAATAACACTTGAGGGTTTGGAGTAAAACAATGAAAATACCCAGTGTGAAAGAGTGGCATAGTTAATAGTCCCACTAGCATTGAAAGTCTCTGGAAACATGGACAATAACTGGAGACGATTTAAACAGTGCTTTGCTCTGTACCTGCAAGCAACGTGAGCTAGCGCAAAAGGAAAACGGGTAGAAGGTAGCCTGACTTCAGATATTAATTGATTGGCCAGCACTTTGTGTTTTTAATAGGTTTCAGTTAACTCAGGCAGAGGAGACCAGCTATCAAATCTTAATGAATACATTTGAGGACTATCGCACTCTGCATAAATGAAATATTTGAGCAATGTGATTTTTAAATAATACAAAAAGAAGATGAAAACACTACAAGATGTTATGAATTATTTAAGTTGATGAGACCAGTTTTGTAATCTTGAAACCAGGTCATGATTACAGTTTGAACAACACAGTTGGAGAGAAACCAAAAGAAACCAGAAGAACCAAAGTGAATCCTTAACAAAATCATTAGAAATTGCCATACTCAGGAAGTCACCTGGTGCATACTGAAGCTTATGGATACTGGCCTGACACAAGCCACAAGCTGTTTGACATGTAGCTTGTCACATATGCCAAAAATACAAAGTCAAATGAAGGAGTCCGTACTGGCAGCACAGGAAAAACAATCCCCTCCTTTCCCCACAGCCCCCAATCCTTTCCAGCAACATAGGCATAGCTCTGTTTATGTTGGGTGGAAAACTATATACTTCTCTTTCTCACTTCCTTAAGATAGACTTATTAGAAGACAATACAGCTTAACAGGTACTCATGCATGTTAAATCTATTTTTGTTTTACATTACTTACCTGAAATGTAATATCATGTGTCAAAGGCCATGGTCTAGTTGGCATGAATTTTAACTTTTCAATGAAGTACTCATTTAGACACATAACTGCTAGTTTCCATTATCCCTGAACTACAGGATGATGGAAAATGGCATCAGAATAATAAAGCCCCTACTGAAAAGCATTGCGGAGTCGGATCCATTTTTAGAACCACTCATTTATAAAAAGGCACTGTTCAAGCATGCGTTGTCACCTGATAACTTTGTTTAACTGGAAACTGAAAACCAGAATGTCTGCATTTAGAATAACTTATGTCAGAATAATTGGGGATTGCAGATATATAGAGAGACAGATAAGAGAAAACAAAAAAGTTCAGTATGTGTGGGATTTCAGGAGCTCTGAGCATTTTAAAAGAATGCTGTGCATGTCTAGAATGGGGAACAGTAGTCACAAACAGCAGCAATAATGCAAGAGGTAGCAGAAGATGTCTCCCAGATGGACTTATGCACCAAACACATATTCCAGAAGCAATGAAGATAAGAGGGCTGACTGTCCCCTTTCCTGGGAAGGTCTTGGACAGACAACAGCCACAATAAATTGTGATGTTTGATCACCGCAAGGTGATACAAACCACAGGTGTCAGACCACTGATATCAGAAAGGAGTCTCATGTCAGGGGAGGTCTGCAGCGAAGACGAACTGAACATGGCTTCAGACTAACACAGCTAGCTATCTCTGAACATTGTTAGTTCATAGGTGGTTTTATGTATTTGAAATTCTGTACAGTATTATGTTGATGATGATTGATGTTATTTTGGCTGGAGAAGAAAGATGAGGGGAACTGTATATTTAAGAATACTTCGCAAAGGTCTGTTGGAATCATTGTTGTGCAGAGGGTTATGTTAGCAATGCAGATCAGTTAGACATAGGATGAAGTAGGTCTTTATCTGAACACATCTGCCGCTGCAATAAAGTGCTTTTCCTTCAAGCTGTCTCCTTGTTAACTTCTGTGGTGTCATTTTCTTGGTTGTAAGGGAAGGGATTGGCAGTGGAAGGGTATTGACTAAATAGGGGAGAGAACAATAAATACTACAGTAGGAGCATGTGGTGTGGCAACCAGCAAGCTTTTAAGGGTGACTCTATTGTTAAATAGAGCACATATACTCCCCAGCATGGTTGTGATTTTTGAGCCATGGTAGAGAACGTTAAAAGATCAGAAGATGAAGATTTAAGTACTTGAATTTAAGTTGTTTATATCCCCCCATGGAGTTGCATTTAATAAATCTTACAATACTGGAAGGAAGTAGCTGCCCCTGTCCCCCCTCCCAAAAAAAAATAAAATAAAAAATTTGTTGAGTCTATCTGTGCCTCTGGATGTGTTTGACAGCTGATTCTGGATTTCTCCAGGTACATCTGCCTTAGTTTTCATCAGCTGACAAGATCCTAAATACCAAGATTAATGAATTAATTCACAGAATTCATTAGCTGAGTGGTGATAGTTTGTACATAGATGATCTAACCCCTTGGAGTAAGCTTCAGACTCTGTGAGCTCTTCTAAAAGGTTTTGGGATTTTTAAGTTCTTCATCCATTGTAGAGCTCTTTACCTTATTGCAGCTCTAGTTTCAGTCCCAGCTGTGTTGCCCCCTCCACCCTTCTACCTGCATTTATTGTCATACCCACCTCTAACCTTGTGTAAGTTACTGCTATTCAGCTGGGCCTGTACATGTGTTTATCCCTAGAGACCAGTGAATCCAGGATCTCTCAGCATGGTACCATGCTCGTACAAGGTAGGACTGCTGAATAATCAGGTGTATGACACAAGTCTGTGAACTCCTCTTGGGCCAAGGTCACAAGAGAACTCACCTTGCTGCAAACCAGTTTTTACACAGGGAGCTGACATTTGGGCAGGATGACCTTAGAGCACTAGAGGGTACATGGGTAAACAGATGGGCCTACCTGCAGTAGCCAGTGCAGCATTGTGGAATATCAGTAGGATGACACAGCATCTATGCTATAATTATTTTGGGATGAGGCTGCATCCACACCCACTGTGTTGGGGATAAACTCATTTTGCATCTCCATAAACTCACTTGCAAAGTGTATTTCATAATTCATGTTACCTTGTCAGAGGGTTTTCAATAAAAATGTTGTGGGTGTAAGGCACTATAGTGCAAAAAAAAATCCAAATTAATCTGCAACAAAAAACAAGTTTAGACATGTTCTAGTAAAGAACCAGTTATGGTGCCTGTTCCTTTTCTGTATAGAAAAGTGTCAGGTACAAGGTTCATTGAGGAATGTATTTAAATTTATTTGTATGTTCTGTTCTTCTATATCCATCTGCTTCTTTTCTTCTTTGTTTGTAAGTTGACTGTCATTCTTGTGTGAATGTCCTATACTGCTGTAGCAACCACAGTACGCCAAGCAACAGCATTAGCAAAATATTTAATCCTGGGTGTATTTTCATAAATTTCAGATCATACGTATGCTTTAATATAAGATTCCTCAGAAGGAGTAGTTTTAGAGCCACTTTCTCTATAAACTTCCTTTTAAGGAGTGTAATGTAATAGAGCAAAAATTAAATTTGTTGATGACTGTGAATCTTTTAGATAAAAAGGATGACTAACCCAAAGGAGGTCAATGTGAATATCTAACCCACTTGAAAACCTGGAAGAAGACTATGTGAACATCAAGTGCCGAATCATCCTTGATTTACATATCCAAGTATACACTGGTTATCTGTATAGGGATACTCATGTGAATATATTAATTTGGTCTAAAGTTAAAGCAAGTTTTAGAAATTGATATTATCCTGGCAACAAATCTGTCTTATACTCTTGTTTTGCTGTTGCATAATCCTAGAAGTAAGGTCTTTTAAGCTTTTTAAGGTCATTTCCCAGGAAAATCTAAATTGTTCTATACGGTATGTGTTCAGTACTGGAATATTTGATTAACTTTTCCTATTGTCTTCTTTTAGAAGATCCAAATGATGGGTTTTACACCTAAATACATCTTATTGTCAGGATTTTTTTTTACTTTACAGGCATCTTAGGCTTTCTCTGTCTAACTTGCTACAATAAAGATACATAGCCTGTAAGGCCAGAAGGGACTGTTCAAATGATCTAGTATGACCTCCTGTATACATGTGACAGAATTTTTCCCAGCACATAAATCTCTTTTTAACAGACATGCTTTAATCTAAATTTGTGTTAAATTCTGGATAATAGGAGTTTATAAATTAAAGATACGTATTACTAAATCAAATTAATGGAGGAAGCCAAGTAAAATATATCTATATACTCATTTTAATACAAAAAAAGAAAAAACAGGTTTAATTGCCAAGACCTGCTCTCCATGAAAACATGGATTGGCATTATTTATGCCCACCAATAATAGACTTGTACTTGAAATAGAGTGGGGTTTTTTGTTCTTAATATGTTTTAAAATGGCTTTTTATTGTATTTCATTCTGTTGGTCATTGATATTTTATTGATTCTTTTAGATTTCCTTATCAGTTGCCTACGTGGTTTTTTTTTAATTTGTAGTTTGTATTCATTGCCTCTTATCTTCCCCTTTTTTCAATGTTTATCAGTGTTTTCTCATCTAATTTAACCAGAACTTTATTTTTTATTCAACATAAATTTTCCTTCTCCTTGTTTATAGAATTATATTGGGCATCCATTAGTATTTCCTTGAAAACTGGTACTTTTAATTAACTCTTCTCACTTTATGTTCCTGAGCTGTTACACAGATGGTTGCTTTAAGCTTGGAAAACTGACCCTTTTAAATTCAAATCAGGTCTGATTCTAAGCAGGGAGTTCTAAGCAGGTCTAAATAACACTGATTAAAATACCAGTGACCAGGCCACCAATACAGTGAGTAGTGGACTTGCACTGGTACTTATACAACAGGCAGACATTTCAAGAAAAATGGTAGTATAGACAGTCAGAATATACATGTCCTTATCTGCATTCACAGTCAGCATTGGCAGATGAGTCGTGTTATAAAACAATTTGCATAGCATAAATCATCAAAACCACCTCCAGTTGCAAATTATGTTGTAAAATCATATATTTCAGTCTTTTAGAAAATGGAATGGTAGTATTAGGAATAAACAACTTTATGAATGTTTCATTACACTTCATGACTTGCAGATGTCACACTTAAGGCCCAGACACAACCCCAGGAAATCCTGTGGCTTTAAAGACTGGTTGTGCTTTTTCATTTTTTAAAAAATAATTAATTTACACATGCAGGTAAAGGTGCAATGGGATCTAATGTGCACTCCACACAATTGCATCTCCTGCCACGCCATGCATCCATTGCAACTAGATTCCATTGCGCCTTTTTCTCAGTACAGGGGGAGCCCCATCCTGGGCTCCCACTGCACTTGCAAAAACCAAGCTCCTGTGGCTGGGAGCCCCCTCAGCTGAGGAAATCCCAGCCACAGGGGCACCGCAAAAACTTCCAGAGTTGGGGGTGACAGCTGCCATGGTCTCCCAGCCCCAGGGTTGTGTGCGACATCTTTGGAGATGGGAGATCATAGTCTCCCAGCCGGGGGTGAAACCCCCAAGACTGGGGGACCCTGGCAGCCACAATCTCCCACCCCCTGCAAGACGCTGCCAGCACCCAGAGTCTGCAGCTTCCCCTGTGGCTGGGAGCCCGATAAGCTGACAGGGCTCCCAATCACAGAGGAGACCCTGCTACATGCACAAATTAAAGTTGGATACCAACCAGCTATAAAGTTAGTACACATTTCTGGGGTCTAGCTTTATAGCTGGTTGGAACTTTTATGGTGTGATAGGTACTTTGCACATGTAGCTGGTTTCAGTTAATTGCACAATTGATCAACTAATTGCACGATTCCTGTAACATGTAGAGGAGGCATCCAATAAAACAAATCACAAATGCAATGTGTGCCTCATAGCTATTTTCTCACTAGTTCATTGTCTGATGCATTTTGTGGGAAGTGGAAAATTAAGTCTCTCAAAAGAATGCTTGAGTGCAGTGGAATATCTACAGTCCTTGCTATCACTGGAGCATACTTTTCTTTATATGGTGCCTACTTTTGAATAAGTTCCTTTTGGTTTCCTCTTGGTTTGTCATATGAAGTCACACTTAACTGATTGTGTCTGCATGGCAAATGACACAACCCCAGGAAATCCTGTGGCTTTAAAAACTGGTTGTGCTTTTTCATTTTTTTTGTAAAAATAATTAAATATTTGCAAAGTTTTGTATTTTACTTAGGATCACATGCTGACCTGTGATATAAAAACATTAGCACTATTCAGTATCTGTAAAGCCCACAAAATGAGTTAAGAGCTGGCTACTTGACTTCTCATCAGGTAGTTCTGGGAAATTTATCATGAGATGGATTTGTGTCTGTTGTACTTCTAGAAAGACTGACAATGGGCTTGATGCTCCCAATATTTTTGTCAAAGATTTGTGAATAAAATTTTTGGTTGACACAAAGGTTGATGGACAGTGATGAGGACAGGAGAGTCATATAAAGCAATCTGGATAATTTGAACTGAGTCCACTCAAAGAAAATGCATTTTATTATAGCCCAATACAGTGCTATACATGATGGAAAAAGGAATGTAGGCTGTACTTGCAGAAGCAGAGACTGTATCCTGGAAAGCAGTGACTGTGAAAAGGATTTACGAGTTGCAATAAACAAGCAACTGACTGTGAGATCCCAGTTACAGCCCATGGTGTAAAGGGTTAAGAGGAACTTTGGATGTATAAACAGAGGTAGGTGTAGGGAACAGGAGTGATTTATTCTATGTACAATCTTGTTAGATAGATTACAGAATATTGCATCCATGTTGTGAAAGTGATGTAATACTGGCAGTGGCAGATTTACTGTGAAACAAACTGTGCAGTGGCACTAGGCCCCTAACAACAGGGGGCCCCACCGCAGCCACTGCTGCTGCCACCAGAGAGCCTCCTGCATTTTGTTTGTGGCTCTCTCTCCTGCCCAGCAGGTTGTGGGCTTCTTGAGTCGTTCCAGCTGAAAATTCTGGCCGCCACCCCTCCCCCATAGCTGGTGTGCCACTCTAATTCCCCCGCGAACATGCCGTGGTGCGGGAGGTGAGGCCCTGCACCCTGCTTGGATCACAGGGCCCTACTAACCATAAATTCGCCACTGAATACTGGAGAGGATGCATCTGCCTCCTTTCTTGGGCTTGCTCTGCTCATGTCTTATGTAACTTTGTTTAAGAGGGATATCACTTTTAAAATGAAGGGTAAAGTAGATTTAATGTGGAGTTCCTGGCATTGTAATATGTATGTATGTTCTTACTCTGACTTCCCTATTGTTATTAACAGATTATTGTGGTAATTGGAAATGACCTAAAGAGAGCATGCTACTGCCTAAGTGAAAAGGTCGATCAGAATAAAGACTAACAGGTATTACTGTTGTTTCATCTTTTGTTTTGTGTGGAAGCATGCATCTCCCCTCTTTTGTGCTCTTCCTTGTCCTTCCACCAAAAATGTTCTAATGCTATAGACGGACGCGTGGTGAAGGTGTTCTTAAATTATTCTCTGTCTCTTTATTGTTACCTGATAAATTAATTTCACAGAACTTCACTGCTGGATCCACAATTTAAAAAGGGTGCTGCAATGGTATGGTGCCTTTGGTGTAAAATTGGTGGTGGAGGGGAGAGACAAGTACAGAAATAAAGTATTTTGATCATGTGATCATGCAGAATCGGGCCTGCTATGCATTACTACTGTAGAGAAGCAACACAGTCAGAGTTCACTTGCAACATGTATTAAGGGGGAGAATGCATCTTCCTTTCTTCCATCATTTTCTGGCTACAACAGGAGTTTCTGTAACACAAATTCTCCCAGGTTGGGCCTACAGGTTCACTCGATAGAAGTAATTAACTCCTGCTTAGGTTATTTCTTTTCTCCATCTTCTCAGTGCTTATTTAGCTACCAGCAATTCCTAAAGATAATTTTGGCAGGAGATGTGCTTGTGTCAGATTTCACTCATCATTTATGTTGGTTTTATTAAGTGATGTTGCCCATAGTGGAATCAGTCTGCAATCACTCTACAGAATGGGTACAGCTTCCCATTTTGAAGTTTGCAAATCCACGCTGCATATTCTTATGCTCATTTTTACCTAAATTCCATGGAAGCAAGAGAGGTCTCTTCAATGCCAGAACTATACAGCATAGTGATAGTAGAGCTAAGAGAGTCTCTCTTTCTTTTTTTGTTTTACTTCTTGCCCCACATTTAGCACTGCATGGAGAAACCTGCTATAGCATAGGACCATAGGATAGTTAGTTTTGATCAAACCAGGTCTAATCCAAGTGAAGCTACTTTGAAAGGAAACAGACATTACAGGAGTGTAAGGGGCCAGGTTCCATCTATTGGGTGTCTAAGTGGGTTTGGTGCCCATGTGCGATTTAGTTCCAGTGTCTTCTAAAAATCTGTGAATGCAGTTGCTTTTGTAAGATTGTAATCTTACCCTTAAAATCAGCAGTTGGCAAAGTTTTTGTGACAGTGGGCCAAAATGACCCAGCTCTGATCTGAGGCGAGCTGACGCTAGGACTTGGTGGCTGCCACTGCTGCTGCTTCCTGCCATCCAGCCACAGTATAAGCAAACCTCCCCCCCTCCCAATATTGCAAACGCCCTCTAGGTCCACGAGCTAAATCCAACAGCTTTGAGAGTCGGATCTAGCCTGTGGGCCATAAATTACCAATTCCTGCTGAAGACTGTGTGTCAAAAAAGCAGTAAGGAGGAGGAAGACCCCACCTACCTTTTTTATTTAGTTTTTTAGGGACCTGAGCAAGGTGGCACAGAATCACACTTATGTGCATAAAATGCATTGACACTCTACAAATAGCTGGAATATAATCTGGCCCATAGAGATTATTGTGCCACAATTTCCATTATTTTAACTAAGACTTTAGACTGACTTTGCCTAAAGAAACATAAGTTGAAGCAAAATTTATTTTTACTTGAACACTGTAAAAAAAAAAGGGGGGGGGGAGGGGTGAGACACCTACATTTGGCTGGGGATTTGTCTTGATATCTTTAACATATATCTAAAATCTGGATGATGCATCAGAGAGTTGAAACTTGGGTTACACTGGAAGCACCTGAGAGCTCTGAAATGTTATTATTGGTGATGTCTTGAGAAAATCCTCCATATCAGTTCAGTGGATAGAAAAATGAACACCGGTATTCTGGCTGAAGCAAACTCTGCTAGCACTGAAGCTGTATTTGTACAGTACCAGCTCCAGGGTCATGTCATAAGGACAGGGTCATGTCATAAGGATGCCTGACAAGTAGCTCCTGAAAGGGGTCCTGTACTTCCATGCCACTGATGGCTACTACTCCAGAGCTGGACAAATGAAGACGACTCAAGGATACCTTGAGGGCTAATTTTGAAGAAATGTATTATTAACATCAGTCCGTAGTAAACTCAAACAATGAATCACCTCCAGTGGTACTGTGATGTGTACAACAAGGCATCAGTTGTTGTGAGTAAACTCACCTCACTTCGGAGCTGCCCAGACAAGTGAGACAAAGGGTGAAAGCTGTGATTCAACATTACCAAGACTAACTTTCCTCTTCTTGCCTGATCTGTAGTCGACCATGTGGATCTTGGAGTGTCCTCTTCTGCCATCTCCAGCCTCACTAATGATTCTCTTATTTACTGGAAGACTAACCTCCTCATCTCAAGGGACTGCTGACCTTAAGTAATCTTTTAAAAATTCGGTGTTTCCCCCAGTGTTTGAGGGCAGGGATTGGAAGTATCCATAGCCATATAAAAGTTAAATATTTCTTAAATGAGAGAGACAGAAGAGAAATGAATGCCCCAAATAATTGTCTTTTGTTACAGTGAAAAGGTTGGAAATTTTTGGCACTTTGGAGGTGGATAAAAGATTTTTTTAATTTTTTTTTTCCTCCCCTCAGTCCATCTCATCTTACACAGTACTATTATACCAGGAAGCTCTAACTGCTGACATGGCAAGCTCTGTTCTTAGCCTCTGTCTAGCCTCAAGGTACCCCTTCATAATTTTTCAGAATTTAGGGGTACTCTGGCTGAGAACCACTAGGCTAGAAAGTAGCTTGTGCCAGGAGAAAGTGGGAGGGTCAGGCCTTCACACCCCTCTGCCTTACTTTTTTACCATATGCCCCCTCCCAGCCCCTGTTCTTTACCAGAGAAGGGAAGTGCTTCTCCTTCAGGGATAATGCTGGTGATGTACTTGTGGCCTCTCCTGCTGGCTCTTTGAGCATAGGGAGGAGGGGAAGCATGGGACAGGCCAGGCTAAAAAGTGCAGCCCCACAGCCCCATGTTTGTCTCTGCTCATACATGTGTTGCTCAGTACAGCACATTGGGACCACAGGGTCTGATGTGGGAGCTTCCAAGGGGTGGGAGACAGCCACAGGCACTTCCCACTTGTCTGTGGGATGTTGGTACCCAGTGCCATGAAAGAGGAGTGATTACTAACCTCCTGGCACTGGGGCCAGGTGTCACGGCACCCTTGGAAGGATTTTGCTTCACTCTGGGGTGCTGTGGCATTCTGCTTGAGAATCACTGCCCTACAAAGGATTATGTTGCTGTGAGATTCTGCTAATGTTAGAGGGTTAAAAGGAAGTTATGCAGCCAACACAAATGGTCTAAGGTGGTGTCAAATTAAGGAGGAAATAAAGAATTCTCCCACCAGCATCAATGCACTATCTTGTATTTATACAAGTTTCATTTTGATCATCTGTAACTATTTTAAAATCTTTAGCAAGATTTTCTCTCTTACATTAGGAGTTATACCTCCTCTTTTCCCCCATTAACCTCATTCAAAAAAAAGTCTTCTGAGGTTGAGTTTTGTTGAAACACTTAAAGTACATAAAGACAAACCACCTTCCCTATAACTGTGGTAATATGCCAAGAAAACGTCAGCGAATGGGACAAAGTCCCAGCAGAAGAAACAAGAAATCATGGTTTGGAAAGGCTATTTCTATTTGTAGCATTGCTGTGCTTTGTGGAAGATATCTTTCTTCCATGTGTCTGATGGTGTGGAGGTCAGCTAGAGAGAGAAGCAGAGAGTTCTTGACTATACATGGGATGAGAATGCATTTTGTACTTTCAAATGTATTCCTAATACAGAATTACAAGCCAGTGCCAGTATTAATGTGTTAGTAAGTGTCTTGGAGATTATATCCAAACAGTCTGAAAACAGTGCTTTACTCCTCTTCGTTTTGTAACTTGTATAACTGCACTGAGAGGAAATAACATAAACAAGTGATATCTGAAATCAAAAAGAGAAACTTTATGCAGAGCATACAGAGCTGCCTTTTAGAAAGAAAATAGAGGCTAGTATATGATGTTGTTTAATTAGGTAGAGGATGTATTTGCATGTCCCTCCCAACTTTGCAGTTGGTCAAATAAAAGATATTGCCCATAAAAATCCTTGCCTCTTAAAGCTAAATATGTTTTTGGTGTGGATTTTTTTTTTTGTTTTTGACCCAATGGTAGTTTGGTAAGCCGTGAGAAAAAGCCTACTCTTTCTTCTGCTCTTCTGCTTAACGTCTTTAGACAACATATTTCATTTGTTCATTATGTCATCTAGTCTTTTTAGCAGGCAAAGAAAGATGAGAGAAAGCCCCACCCCCCCTTTTTTTTTCTTTTTGCAAGCTTTGAGAGAGTGACTTTGGCTTTTTCTGTACATGTATATTGAACATTTTAACTTTGGTGCAAACTTTCTAGCATGAATGTTATCATACCAATATAAACCAAGCTATACCAGTGTAAGCACCTCTTAAAATGAAAAACGGTTTAAATTGATGTTTGGCCATCAGTTTAATTTACTAACATTAGCTCAGTCTACAAGGCCTTATTTTCTTCTGGAAATCATTTTCTGTGAATATCATTTTAATGGGTAAGTTACAATGAAGAATAATGGCTTTTTATAGAGATATTATAAAATAATGTGCATTGGGATTCGGCAGTTCATTCAGATGGACTAATTCCAGCTTTCCCCAAAAATAACTGGAAAATCTGTGAACTGAATTCAAGAAATAGAACTTAACTGAAGGACACACAGTTGCTTTTGCTCTAATAGATTACTTCAGTGTTGTTTTAAGATGGTCAGTATAGAAGTATGAGTAGTAACTCAACAGAGGTAAATAAGCTGTAAAATATGCTAGTGGTAATTGTGGTAATATATCTTAAAACTAGAGACTTGCCAGGTTCCAAATTTTTTTAAGTATTCAGTTCAGCATTGAATTTTTTAGGACACAATTGGGGGAATGCACTGAGTCCTTTTTAGGGAGGGTGTTTAGTACTCTCCATTCTCAGGGAAGCCAAGCAGAAGTGCATCTAGTTCAGCACCTTAATAAATGCATACATATTAGATTAAGCTGCTGAATTTATTGTACAAAGAGAAAAGGCTTTCTAGATTTTGAGCTGAAGCCTATTAAAGTATATGGAAAGACTTTTGGGGGATATGTATGCTTCCAGTTAAGATTCATCTAAAGACCCATTTTCAAGAAAGACCCTACTCACTGACTACTGCAAACTTTGAAGCCCAGCCTCTAGTGGCTGTACAGTCTGACTTTGGAAGTTCTGCTGAGCTGCAGTTGTTCTCTACCTCCTTGTAAGGTGTTCGTAACATACCTGGATGCTGCAGACCTCCAGTGCAAAAAGCCCACCAACAAGCCCACAGCTTTCTGTCCCTGGCTTTTGGCTTCTTCCCCTCTCCCCCTTCCTGTTTTTACTGTCCATAATTAGAACCAGGCATAGGAGGGGAAACAAGTAATCAGTAGAAGTGCTCTGCCCGAGGAATAGGAAATACAAGATGGACAGCTTTGCTGTGGGCTGTGAAATACAGTGTAGATAGGGAGGGATAGTTATATCACTCATGGCAACCCTCAAGGTCAGTCAGATACCAGTGTAGCAATGCCCCTACTGTTGTTAGTTATTCTCTTTTCTCTTCTGTTCCTTGCAGCAATTTCAGTTCTATGCATTTAGCTGCCTATAAATGAAGGAAATCGTTTTTCTTATGTTTCGTATCAATTCACAAACCAGTGTATTGTCATATAGACTTGACACTTGATCTTCATGGTAAATAGTAAACCTGTTCACCTTATGTACTCTATACAAGCCATTCATTAGCGTACCTTGTACATTTGGAAATTTTATTTCCTGCTTGTTATCATATTTGAGGCTACTTAACTGAATAAACTGGAAGGAATTTCATCTTAATTACTTCTTTGAAAGTATTGAAGCGAAGTTGATCTTGGTGGATGTTTCATGGGTGACAGATCTATAAAATGAAGTCTTGTGGATCAATGCTAGAACCATACATACCTATCTTAGGATTAATTTACAATAATGTGTGGCAATCCCCTTGGTGATGCTGGATATATCCAGGACCCCAAACCTCTTCCCCATTGTTTTGCTGTGTGCTTGCAGGAAATTAAATTTTGCTCTTTGGGTAACTCTTCATACAAGCAAATCTTGGTCTCTCCAGCCTCTGACCAGACCTTGCACCTTCAGTAAAAGGAGCATGGAAGTTTATGGAATGTATACCCTTGGTTTGCAAAGTACTACATGGATCCTTGTTCTTGTGGAGGTGAATTATTTGCAATTGTCACAGGTTCTGAAAATCACTCTTCCCACAGACCATCAGGAAGGAAAAAAATCCCAGCAATTCACTAGTACTATTACTCCTACTACTAGATTTATTACACAAAAAGATAGATGATACAAGAAAAAGTAACTATATTGGATTTGGAATAAAGAATGCAAAACAGAGAAAAAAAATCTCACCGTTTCATTATTAACCTACCAGCTCATGAGGTTATCACAGCTTTCCCTTTCTGGAGAGCTATATAAACTCCCCAAAGCCAAGAGTTCCTAGACCTTGTCTTCTCTCTGGAGGGGTCTCTTAAATACTTTTATTTTTCTATTCAAGCTTTGGGGAGGGTATGTATTTTTCAAATGTTTCTTTCCCCCAGATTCTGACAGGTAAAGTGGTCTTTCTCACAAAATTACAAAATTTTCTTTACAAAATGACATTAAAAGAAGGCAGAAGTATACATATCCTTGTGCATGATTTCTCCTTCCAGACAGATAAAGTTCTAATTATATTTCCCCTTCTGTTCTTTCATTGTTTTCAAGAAAGCAAACAAATATCATTTCTCCATTAAATTTGCTCTGAAGTGTTTGTCTGCTGAATATGGATTTTTATGTTAAAGGCTTTTTTCTTTAAAATGTAACCAGTTGTTAGTTGAGGCCTCTGCTTCAGACACACTTAGAGATTTGCCATCTCCTTAGCTGATTGTAATGCATTACCAATTTTAGATGTTTACTGTAGGGCAGGGTAGGGTGACCATGTTTTCAAAAGGGAAAGATAGGACACAAGCCTGCCTCTCCCTGCCAAGACAAGGTTTTTCTGAAGTGTGAATGGCTATTGCCTGGAGATGACTACCCCGGTCATCTAAGCTACCAGTTAACTTAATGCCCATCTTCAGTCAACTTATACAAAAATACTATATATATTTGTATAACATATGCACCCTTTCTCAGAAAAATAGCCTTCCAAAATTGGGATCCCTGGAGGGAAGTAGATTTTCTGCCCAGAATAGTAGCAGTGGCATTTCAATTTGGGTAGCACTGAGGAAATCAATTGACTTCATGGCTTCTTATAACCATCCTGATCCCTGCTGTTTGCTCAATGGACATTAATGGCACAATCTTCTTCTTAATGTTCTTGATGTTCCATTAATCATGCTATGGTTTCTTCAACAGTTTTGCTGAAGAATGTGCAATTTAGCTCTTCCTGGTATTTCTCCTCTTATTTCATAGCTCTGCAGACAGTTTTTATCTCTCTTCAAAATCCTAGATCTGCCCATGAAGTCCAGTCTTCAGCAGCAGCTGCAGTTTCAGTTTTTGGCAGAGCAGCCATGAGCTGCTGATAAGTCAGCTGTAAAGGGTTTTATAGAAGCAAAGAAAATTAGGCTTGGAAGGGATTTCAGGAGGTTATCTAGTCCAATCCCCTGTTCAAAGCAGCGCCATCCTCAACTATTCTTATCCCAACCAAGTCTTTGTCTATGTGGGTCATTAGAAGCTTCTAAGGTTGGATATTCCACAACCTCTCTAGGTAGCCTGTTCCAGTGCTTTACTGCCCTGCTAGTGAGACAGTTTTTCCTAATATTTAACCTATTATCTAATATCAAAATAAGGAAAGCAGTTAAAATTTCAACTTGGAAAAACTTGAACACTAAGAAGTCACTTTTTTTTCCTTTAGGCATATTAAGGTGTCAATTATCCTTTATTGAGTGCATTTACACGAGACACTTACTGTGGAGTCAACTAATTAGCTCTGTTAGGGCTCAGGGAACTAATAAACACTGCAGCAGGGTTGTACTTGTCTTTACAGGTGTTCCCTGCTGCAGAGCCTCTTTGTATGCAGCAGCGCACATGTAGATGCTGACTGGCTGGCTGGGTTATGAGGGTGCCCCAGTGCAGGGGCTGCCTTCTGGCTAGTCCCACACTGAAGCACCCTCACATCCCAGCCAGTTGTTCCAGAGCACACTGAGCCTGGCCAAAACAACTCCAGGCTAGAAGGCTGACTCCTGGGGCCCTTGCCAGCTGGGGCTGCCCTGATCAACATACAGTTTACTGGAGCTTTTGAATGAGCCGGAAAAGGGAAGGTGAGTGAGCTGGAGATCAGATTCTGTCCTTGCTGTGTGCAGCCATAACTCTGGAGAAATCTTTTTCTTCTTCATTCTGCCTTTCAAAGAACAAGGCGTCTTATTGGGGAGCGTGTGGCATGTGAGAAAATACAAAAGTCAAACCGAAAAAAATGTTCATATAAACGAGCATGTCAGCATGATGAAACTAAACATAGTTTAACATTAGCTGTTTATAGATACCAAACACCACAGTAGTAAATCTAGTTTGGAAAAATATCTACATACGACATGGAGTGTATCCTCAAATTAATTCTGCATTTGGGTGAATCTTTGACATATGGTATGTCGTCTCTATGTGTTGGAAAGTGGTTTGCTATTTCTTAGAGTAGCACACTTGAAGGCTGTAACTGAAGAAAAACAAATCAGTCTTTCCAGTGTGTCCCCTGGGACAGCAGGATCAGTTGCACACGCCATGGCCTGGGTTGCCCTCCTGTGCCTGGGCTATGAAGAACTCAGGGGCCTGCCATGGGCTGGATAAAATCCCTTGCCAGGCCAGATCTGGCTCACTGGCAGTATTTTGCCCATGCCTGGCTTAGATTGCTTTATACATTTATCATGATTCCAACTGTAGTAGTTTGATACAGAATTAATTTACAGATTGAAATCCTCATTGGTAAGCAGTTATGCTATTCACAGAAAACATATGTCTACATAGAGGCTTGCTAGGGAATTATGCTAAAGGATCTTTAATATAAAAATAAAGTAGAAAATACCTTTTTGGTAAAATCCAGCAATATGTCATTTCAGACTTTAGAGTCTCTAATTTAGAATTTCTTTTTTTTCTTCTGATTTAAGTTACAGCATTTGTAACATGCAACAGATTTTGCGATGTATTTTAAAGGCCATTATGCTGTTAGAGAATTTACAGCTGTGCTGTGACATCTCTCAGATTATAATAAATCAGTTGTCAACCTAATGCTTTTTTGTTCAACTTAATATTTATCATCAATAAAGCTGTGGACAATTAGAGGTAAACAGATACAGATAAAAATAATATGTTTAGCATGGTAGCTTTGATTTCCATGGGAACTTGCTATGCTTTGTGATCTCTCTGGCTATCCAAGTGGTTTGTGTTTGGGAGCCATTGGAAAGTAATACTTATAATGGTGTGCAGTAGAAGTAGCTGTTTGTCTACAATTTTGGCACCAGCTGACCTTCTCTGAAAAGATTCTGCAGCTGTTATTTACCCAGGGCAATGTAACTAATTTGATTTTGGCTATTGCAGAACTTGTTTGGATATCATGATAATGGACACCTGGGAAGACCATAAGCTAGAGGTCTAAACTCTCAGGATCTGCACATCCTGAGTGGTGGACTGCATGTTAATGATCTTAGGCTGTGGAACAGCTTGGCTGTGGATGCTGCAGTGCTAGTAACCACTGTTCCTTAGCCCCATGGGAAACAGTGCTGTCAGATCCATTTAAAAGTGGACTGCCTGCACCCCTACTTGATGATACATTATTTGTTATCCTGACTCTCCATGTGGAGTCACTCAGGCACATGGAAAGAGGTTCTCATGGTTTGTGCATGGTCCCAAAGTCAATGTTCAAAGATGATATTACAAACAAAGGAAAATCAGTGGCGTTCATAAAGAAAACATGGAGACTTACCCGTCACTGAAATGTTACTGAACCCGATGGTGGCTCCACATAGAACATACATGTCGCTAAAAATGATTCTTTCAAATACCTTCCTGTGGGTTTTTTTTATATACTGCTTCTTTCACAAAGGATTTTTTTTCCTGAGGCATTGTTGAGTTTGTCTGTTTCCAGATCACAGAGAAGAGCCTCCATACAGTAAATATAAAATGATTTTACAGCGTACTCGGCTCAAGTGCAGAGCCTCAGTTTGAAAAATAACTGCATACCTACATGGAGTATGCACTTATTGTCTCTTTGTGTAAAGTACTTAGCACTGTTGGTAGTAAGGTATTTGCAGCCCTAAAACTGAATACCTCTTCTCATTTTCAGGGTTTTTAATGGTCAGTTTTGAAGCTAGGATTTGAAGCCTTGAAAATGAGGACTGCTGACTCTTGTCGTTTTTAAAGCTTCTAACACCAGTCTTTTGACAGCTGCTTCCCCTTCACTGTCTGGCCAAATTAAATAGTTACAGCTAGTTACAAGGTAGACACCTACAGTTACAGCTAATATGCAGTTAGACAGGGTACAGTTAAGTTACAAAGTAGACAATAAGGCTGAAAGATGCTATTCACTTAAGCACTTAACTTATATACAGATAATCAGAATTTTTTAGGTTGTAAATGAGGGGCGTCAAATATCTGGTCCATGACTCCTCTGTAGCTTGCCTGCTGGGCTACCAGTGGGTTACTGAAAGTTGGAGGGGCATAGACTATTACAAAATGCAGGGCCTTTTGTCCCTGCTGGCTTTGGCTGTTAGTGGTGAACTTGGCTCAATGCTGCAGCTGCACCTGGATCCCCGCCACTGCTGGACCCTTGCCCCCAGACCCACTGCCAGCCCCGAACTTCTGCCACATCCAGACCCACCACTGCCAGATCCCTTATCACCTCTGGTTGCGCTGCTGTGTTGCTGCCACCACAGTGACTACTGCTGCCATTCCCTGGGCAGCAATGAGGCCTTTGGTCCAGATCCAACCCTGGGTGCCGGGTGAGTTTGACTCTCCTGATATAAATCATGGGCAACAAATTGGGACTTGTCTTGTGTTACATAGTTAAATAAAATATGCCATGTTTCAGCAGGCATATAAGTGTAGTACACTTCTAATATTAATTATATGATGCAAGGGAAAGAGTGCTGTTTAATACTCATGTTTTAAGTGGGTTTTTTTCTTTTCCCTCTTGATTCTGAGCAAATCACAAGGGTGAAATTGTTGGTGAAATTAGTGTTATCAGCTTCCACAGGAAAATTGATTGTGACTCCTTAGGACTATGCTAGTATGGTAATTTCTGCATGATTCTTCTTTGGTACATCAACTTGAGTGTTATTGCTTTCTACTGGATAATAAATACCATATTTATGAACTAAGAGTGTTTTATCAGTAATGGGTTTCTGTATGGGATGAGAGTAAGAAAGAGCTGTACTATTTTCTGAAAATAAACCTTTAAAAATTGTAATAGTTTGGATAGTGGAAAATAACACCAGTAACTGCAAGAAATCTACCATGTTTGAAAAATTTTGATTTTACCAGATTAAAAAAAAATAGCCTACATATTAGTCAGAAGATTCCAAAATGGTTTTGCTTATCAGTGTAACACCCTAGTTTTATATAGAAAGACTGGAAGAGGAGAAAGAGATTTCTTTTATTTAACTGTTCTTGTCACATGAGTCTTGCTGATGACTAATGTCAAATTAAATATGAGACATTGGTAGATACTTTCTAAATCTTAGAGTGTCTCAGGGTCACACAAAACATTTTACAGCTATTAGTTAGGCAGTCAGAATTGGACTTATGAATTCTCCAAGGTCTAGATTCAAATAACTAGACTTCCTCTATAGTAGAGACATATTTCTTCAAATGGTTCTTAGGTTGTGGTTTGGGAGTACAGTTTCTTAACTTCACAGACAAACAGTGATGACCTCTTGGTTATCTTGGTTTGCTAGTGGTCATATGTTTAGGCCACAGGGGATATTACTTTACCTGGCAGTGAAGGGTTAGTAAGCATAAAATCAGTAACATCTGTGAAACTTAATACAGAAATGATTCTTCACAGTGATTGTCAAAAATTTAGAGATTTCGGCATATGCTATGCATCCCCCACATAGGAACACATAATCTTAATGTATTGAATTGGAATGACAAAAAATGTATGGGAAACTTTTTACAGACCTAAATTTTGAGTCTAAACTACTTAGCCAGAGAACCTTTAATCCTAACTTGCTGGACAATATGGCACTTTTCTTGTATTGGTATTTGAATGACTTTGCTGTTAATGCTCACTACCTTAATTAAATTGCTTCTAATGATTATAAATTACTAAATGTGTTCTTTCTTCTGAGTTATAACCACTTGACTGTTTTCATTGTTAGATAGCCAAAAGCAAGTGTGTTTGTGTGCTGTGGCTGAAAATACCTAGTAGGTTCTCTAAATCTTGTTTATTTGAATAAACACCCCATAGGAAACTGCTGTAAAATACCTTCCAATTTCCATCCATAATGACTGGTTTTCAACAACAAGCTTAGCCAGTTGGGTCTTGTTGTGATTTGTGAGGACCAAGAAGATTGGCAGGGAGGGAAAGGGTATTTTCTCCTGTCCAGTGAATTCAAATAAGGAAAAAAATTCTTCCCTCACCTCAGCTCTGATTTTCGACTAGTAATAGAGCAATAAGGCATATTCAAAGACATATTTGTCCTTTTTTTTTCCCCTTTCTTTTTTTAATATTCAGTCTGTTTGGTCTTTCTATCTAAATTTAATTTCAATATCTTATCAAATGATCCAGAGTTTTCCAGGTCTGGCACCCAAGTTTAATGATAAGATCTCCTGAGGCATGGGAAGCCAGCTAAGAAGTCCTCACAACAAGCAAGGAATAACATCCTAATGGAGCAGCTCCTTCATGGGGTCATTTCGTAGTACGATAAAGAAGCCCAGGAAGGAGATAGATAAAACTTTGCACTCTTTAAACTACAAAAACCTTTCAAGAAGTAGTTTAAATACTTGACTCCTACTTCTATAATTTAAAAACTTTCCTCCTTATACTAGTATGATGTTTAGTCCTGACTACATTTCAGATCACTGGAGTTAAGTAGAGTTGTTGTATTGTCTCAAGCCGTTCCGATATTCATTCGAGGTACAGCTGGCAGTGGCATCAGTGGTTAAGAGTGCCCAGTGTGTTCCATTATAAGATCCTATTTTTGTTTGTTTATAAATGTGTCACATTTTAATTCTTCTACCTGAAATTTTCCACACCTGGTTTCTGCCTCTGGGTTTTTGAAAACTTCAGGGAAAAACAGTTCATTGTTTCTGATGGTTGAATGAGACTAGAAGTAGGGGAATACTTTTATTTTGCCTATGTTAAAAAAAACAACAAACCAAAAAATAAATACAATAGTTGTTTCAATGAGAAAAGCTTATGTTTCAAAACAGGACCCTAGAGCTTGCAATTTGCTTTTTTATTCTTGGAAATTTGCCGTTTTAAAAGAACTGGGAGAATGGCATTTTAAAACTTTAAAGAATGCAATCTCAGTTCAGTGACTTTATGTCAATGATCAATCTTTAATTACAGGATCACGTGTTATTTATTTCTTCTTTAGTTAGCTCATAGGGTGGAAGGTGCTCCGGTAATGAACTATCTCTAGTTGTCAGTTGCAGTAATCTAATTATGGAGATCAGTGCTGTATGAAGTGCCAGGGCTAGATGTGGGTCTTGCTGTATGCTGCTCAGTCTTCCGACCAGCCATTGTACATAAGGGGCCTTTTTTTCCTCTCTCTACCTCCTAATTTCAGAAGACTCCAGACCTTTGGACTGAACTTTTGGAAGCCTATTCCAGGCTCTGGCCACCCTTCTATATGGGAAGCCTGTATGGGGAGCCCTGGTGAACAGACTTTCCCAAGGGCCGGCCCAAGGACCGAGCCCTAGGGTGTGGGCAGCAGAGTCCCGCAGGGCTCAGTCCTTGGCCTGGTGCTGTTCAATATCTTCATTAGCGACCTGGACGAGGGTGTGGAGAGCACCCTGTTCAACTGCGCTGATGACACCAAGCTGTGGGGTAAAGTGAATACACTGGCAGGCAGGGGCCGCATCCAGGCAGACCTGGATAGGTTGGAGAAGTGAGTGGATCTGAACAGGATGCAGTTCAACAAGGACAGGTGCAGGGTGCTGCACCTGGGGAGAGGGAACCAGCATTATGATTATAGGTTAGGGGCTGACCTTCTCAGCAGCACAGAGGCAGAGAGGGATCTTGGAGTCAGGACTGACTCCAGGATGAATGAGTTGCCAGTGCGACGAAGCAATAGGCAGAGCCAACCGCACCCTGTCATGCATCAACAGGGGCATCACTAACAGGTCCAGAGAAGTCTTGCTTCCCCTCTATGCGGTGCTGGTCAGGCTGCAGCTGGAGTACTGTGTCCAGTTCTGGGTGCCACACTTCAAGAAGGACGTGGAGAACCTGGAGAGGGTCCAGAGGAGGCCACT
>NW_017728943.1:72464817-72475788 GCF_001723895.1 Crocodylus porosus | reverse complement strand
GAATAGGCTTCCCAGGGAGGTGGTGCTCTCACCTTCCCTGGAAATCTTCAAGAGGAGACTGGATAAGCACCTGGCTGGGGTCTTATGAACCCTACCACCCCCCAGTGCTCCTTCCTGCCCATGGCAGGGGGGGCAGACTCGATGATCTGTCTAGGTCCCTTCCGACTCATTGATTCTATGATTATATGGCAGTAGTAATACTACCACTCTTGCAGTCATCTTCTCAGGAGCGTCATGGAATCACTCAGGTTGTACTTATTCAGCTGTTTGAACACACAAAGGTCTGTAAACTGCTGAGTATTATAATTCACCCATCTGTTGTAATGTTATCGCAGGCCTGAATTATAAGTTATGTATAGACCTTCTTGGCTAATGAGTGTCTTTAAATCTTTGAATTGTAGATGATGTGGTGTTTCTTGCTTTTGCAAAATAACTATTTTGCATGACTATTGCAAGTGGAACAGAGGGTGGTAGGTCTGCTTGTGCCTCATCAGTTTCTAATGGAGAAGGAGAGATTATTAGCAAATTGTGTGGTATGTGCAAATGGAATATCCTATTTTAATTAGTCCAGGTTAACTTTTTAGTTTCGTGCGATTTTTAGTTTATGGCAGCAGATTTTAAGAATAAAGGATTTGCTTCTTGGATATAAAAATGATGCAGCTGTAATACCAAGTGAATATTAAAGTTTTAGACAAGTCTTGGTAGGAGAAAGATGCCTTTTAGGTCCACTGTTGCAATGGATTTGATAGTGCATCCTGCCAGACTACAAGGTAGAGGAGTTCTATCATATCATCAAGTTCAGGCTTATTTGATAGCCATTCTCATGTATTTTGTGAATGCTATAAGTGAAAGTTGAATAATTGGCTCTTGTTCTCTGACTGAGCATTCTATACTCAGCTACTGCCCATTGAAAATTCTTTTGTAGGTTTGTAGCTTTCTGTTTTATTTTCCCCCTTCTTGTGTGATGCATTATTGATTGTGATGTTCTAGTTATCCCCTAGGTAAATGATGAAAGAGAAAAAAGAGAATATTTAAGTTTGGGCTCACTAATCTAGACTCATGGCTTGAGTTTCTTAAGGCCTCTTTTTTCCAGTTTCTGAACATTGCAAGTGACTTGAAAATACTTGTTTCTTAACAAGCATGGAATCTCATTTTAGGCAATATGCAAACACACATACTTATTTCAGTGATTTTCCTTAAAATATTTATTTTTGTACTCATAGTAAAGTGCCATGCTTCTTTTCTCCTGTATTGGAGGTTTTGGAGACCATTTTTCAGGAATTTTTCATTTATCTAGTCAAAGTCCTGAGGCTGTGGATTTAACTTAGTTCTGTAGCCTTCAACCCAGGAAAAATCACAAAAAATCTGACAGGAACAGAACAGTGCAGTAAAACACAAAGACTCATCAGCAGGAGTCAAGCCCTTTTAAATTTCTGGTTAAGAGCTATTTTATGCCTTTTTATTCCTTTCTCCCTTCTATGAAGGGCAATCTAGAAGATCAAGTGAGAGAAGAAATAATAACCCTACTCGTATTGAAATGGAGCCAGTGTCTTCTGAATCTGCCTGTTTTGGTGGCAACATCTACCTTATTTCAGCACTTCATAACCAAAGATCTTTTAATTTTAAGATTCGAGACGGGCTAAATTTTACCACTCTTACATTTGAGTGATGTCATCTGAAAAACGTCTGCTCGTTGCTGGCAGTGGGTGCACAGGCACCTCTCAGTGGACAGCAATGCAGGGACTGGGGTTGCAGCCAGGACACAAGAGCCCAGTGCATCCGTTTGCAGCCTCCTGGCTGCCTGCCACATTTGGTTTGGGCTCTGGGTAGCTGCTTCCTGCCACAGAGCCCAGGCTGCTTGCAACAGGGCTTGTAGCCTCCCAACTGCCTGCTGTGAGCAGCCTGACCTCCATGGCCAGTGGCAGCTGCCCAGAGCCCAGGCCGGCTGTGGTGTGTCGAGCAAAATGGCCTTGTGTGCCATTCTTTGGCATATGTGCTGGGGGTTGCTGACCCCTGAAATAGACCCTTGAAAGGTCATCAAATGTATTCTCATCTGTCTCTACATAAGATTAGAGCTCTTTAGGCTATGGGCTTGATTTTGATTCTCAGGATATTTGCACTGCACTTATTTGAGCTCTTTTGAGAGTGTGTTTATATTTTATCTTTTTCAGTCTATCAATCAGGCAGTTATCCTCTGCTGTGGAAATTGTTACAAACTGTCTGGGTCAGTGGAAACTGGACTACAGTCCTTCCTGCTACTTGACTGATGAGTCTGGTTCTCATTTCTAAGATTCAAATGGACAGAATTCTCCCCTCCCACCTTCATCATTTGTGTTCCCTAGTGTGCTTGTGTATGCCTCCAATATGTCTAACTTAGATAACTTATTATAAGGCCTAAACCAGGGAGGTCATAGGAATTATTCTAATGTAAAATGTGCTAAAAAGAGAGAAGAATTAAGCCAATGAATGTTTTACTTTTCCTTTTGTATTTTTTTTATTCACAGTCTCATAAAAAAGATTAATACAATGGTTTCTTTACAATTGTTAATTCATACTTTGTTTGACGGGACACACTATTCTCAGTGATGTACAATTCTAAGGATATACAGTTCTAAGTGATTTGTATGGTATTGTATATCCTTCAATATGTTCAAATACGATTATTACAATATAGTATGAGGAAAATAACTATTCTGTTGCGACAATTTTGGAGCTTAAACCTTTACCTGCTGTTTTTCTCATATTTCACTTCTATAGCCCAGGATAAAAATTATGGATAAAAATATTTTTTGATTATGAAAAAGCAGATAGAATCAGAAAAGCAATTAAGTGACTGAAAAGCAATTAAGTGATTGAAATTTTAGTCTGATGGATTAATTCCATCTTGCATATTTGATAATTCAATTACACAAGTTGTTAGAAGTGTCTGCTGTCATTCTTATTAGCATATAATTCATTAGCTACAGAATGTAAATTTAAACCTGCATACTTATAAATTCGTCTGATCAGGTCAAATAAACATTAACATGAGAAGAGGCAACGTGTTTTGTTTTAATTAAATATTCTTTGCAGATAAAGAAGATAAGTCTGATTCTTAAATTCAAACTAAAGCATAGAAGGAAAACTGCTGCCACCTTTTAAATAAAATCTGTGTAGCTATAGGTTGCCCTCAGCCAGCACATGCACAGTCATTATAGGCAGCAGGAGCAGTCCTGTGTATTCATTGCAGGTATCATGCAGAGAGGAAGGTGAGCTGTGCAGTTGCCATCCTAGTAGGTGATGGACCAGGATTAGAGACAATGGCTAACTACAGAGTTCAAAAAGCCCAAGCCAGAACTGCTCTAAGTTTCCCACATTTACCCTAAGTCCCCTAGGCTAAGTAGGGAGGGAACAAAACAGACAATCCCCCTTCCATGGGTGCCTGCACTGGCTGTGGCCAGCAAGTTGAAGGCACTCAAGCACACCTCCGAGGAGCTGGTCCACCTCTGATTGGCCAGCCTGGCCCTCCCTCCCTTCTACCCCCACCCCACCCCAGCAGCCAGTTCTCAGCAGTAGCCAAGTGCCGCCTCCTCCCCCTCATGCTGGCTGGCTGGCTGGTGTGGTAGGGGAGAGGAGCCAGACCCAAGGGGTGGGAAAATCTGCTCCCCCAACAGTGCACCATGCCCAGTGTAAAACCTATGAGTGCTAGGGATAACGGCTGTCAATCCCCAGGGTCCAGGGCTTTCATGCACTCCCAAACCCCTTGGATCACAACAGCCATGATCCCCAGGCTCTGGGAATTTCACGTACCCCTGAGCCCCAGGGATCATTGCAGCCATGATCCCCAAGATCCAGGGGTTTTATGTACCCCTGAAGTCCTAGGGATCACAGCAGCTGCTGTGACCCCCACTGATGATAGCTTTAGGCAAGAGCCTGTGAGCAGTGGCTTGGAAGTTGAGGGAAGGAGCAGATGTCCTGCCACATTGGCCTGGTCCCTGTTGTGCATGCCCTATCATGGCAGGGGGGAGGCAGGGTGTGGGCTCCATTCCCCCCATCACCCACCCTACCTTGCAGCTGAATGGCAGGGGCTGGCAGGAGGGGCAGAGCTGGAGTAAGCAGCCCCACAGCCCGGCCCAGCTGGGCAGTGAGGGGGAAAGCAATCACCATGTTGGCTTGGCCCCCACTGTACAGACCCTAGCTGGGGTGTGGCCAGGACTGGGGTGAGGGGTCAGTTTCTTCCCTTTCCTGCCCCCCCCCCATACCTCTGATGGCTGGGCTGAGGAACAGAGTCTTTGCTGCCTCCACTCTGTGACAGCCTGGGAGTGGGGTGGGATGGGACTGGACCACCTCTGCCAGAGCAGATGAGACAAGGCAGAGGCTAGCCCACCTGCCCTGTGAGGGGGTGAGGAGTTAGCAAGAAACTGCAATGCATCCTGGGATGTTGGGGACCTGAGACCTAACTTGATTCAAGAAGGGATATGGGACAGAAGTTTGATAGACCAGTTTCACCAAACCAGTTAAGTCTGATACTGCATTGATCCAGGTCTATCTTGGACTGGGTTTCTCCATTTTGAAACTGGTCTGTGTGCGCTGAACTTCTGTTCTGTTACAGGTTTATACCAGTTTCCAATTACTTCTACTGGCTTATGTATAATTTCTGTCTCTAGCCAGTTACTGCAGTCAAAAGTATTTTTTTAAGGTGATAAAAGGTACTTTCAGGTGGGTGCAGGGCACTAGTAGGAGCCCTTTGCAACTAAGGAAAAGAAGGGAGAAAGGTAATGAAGAAACTAGATTTTTTGGACAATTCTCTACTTTCCTTTAAAAATACATGGGACTGGCCCTGTCGAAAATGCTTCTCTATCACTGTCATTTAAATAGAAGGGTCCTACTGCTACTGCAGATGAAATGGTCTGGGGAACATGTGAGAAATCTGTTTAAGTAAACTCATCTGATTTCAGTGTTACTTTTAACCATTTAATGTTTGCCAGTTAAAACCATTGTGGAATGCGGGGTATGTTTACACCTTAGACTTACACATCTCTGATGTAGTTAGGTTTTTGTAAGCAACTGCTTACTTTGTCAGATGCTAAGAAGCAATATCTTTTGAATTAAAAACATGTCTTTGCTGCATGGCTACATGCAAGACATGAAGTGGTTTTACTGAAGCAGTTATTGTGGACAAAAACTTTGAGAAGATATTTTCCCATTGATGAAATGTTGCACATAATGCCTTCTTATTTGGTGCTGTTTGTGAGAAATGGCTAATTCTTGCTGAATGCAAAAGATGTTTTTACTCTTATGACGTTGTCTCTGCAGTGACATGCACCTGCCATGCATTATGGTTCTGTTGAGGCAATTAAGTCGTGAAATAAAGTTTAGCTGGGAAAATAACCTATTTTTATCTTTGGAAGACATATAGCAAAATTGAAGTCTGCAGATATTTAAAAAATATTAGTGCTGTGAGGGTGGTTAAGCATTGGAACAGGTTGCCTGGAGAAGTTGTGGAATCTCCATCACTGGAAATTTTTAAGAGCAGGTTAGACAGACGTTTCACTGGCTGGCTTAGTCCGGGATTATCCTGCCCTGAGAAGGGGGCTGGACTAGATGACCTCATGAGTTTCTTCCAGCCCTGCTTTCCTATGATCCTGCTCTAGCAGGCCAGAAATAGATACTATCTCTTGACACATCCAGTTTACTATTTGGTTTAATTGACTGATTTTTAGCTAGCTGGTTGGGTATTTTTATGCTGTTAATATTTATTCTATTGTGGTAGTTATTCTATACGCTGTTTAAGTTTATGTAGTGGGAATCTTATTTCTCATTCATGTACATATTCAAATATGGTGTCTTAATTCAAAAATTTTCTTCAAAATGTTCTTCTAAGACAAGGATGTCAAAGATAAGGCAGAGCCATTTCACCCAGTCTGTGGGCTAAAAATTCAGAGGTGGGGCAAGCTCTTGAATTCCCAGTGATGGATCCCCAGTTGGCATGCCTGTTGACAGTGCGGTGGTAAACAATAGCGTGTTAACCTCTGCTCCATCATCACTTGCCCCACTGTTGTCACTAAATCTGGCACCCCTATTCTGTGAGGTGTAGGACAGGATCTATTTTATTACTTCTCTCTCCTCTGTGCACAGAGCTCACTTGAGAATATTAGAGTGGAGACCCACCTTCTGGCTCCAAAATGTTACTTTTGTCTTCTCCCTTATGCTACTCTAGGGCAGGGGTGAGCAAAATATAGCCTGTGGGCCAGATCCAACCCACCAGGCAATTTCATCTGACCCGTGGGCACCCACCAATTGATTGTACCTTGCCCAGCCCACCCGCTTAGCTCCCACACAAGGTGGGAGGGCCCCAGTCCTGGCCAGCATGTACAGCTACCAGGCAGGGGCCACTGTTGCCACTGCTATAGCCACCGGGGGGGTGTGCTTGGCTTCCCCAGCCTCTACCAGCTCCTCCTGTGTTCCTGCTGCAGGGCTTGCTTTGGGCAGCAGGTAGGGAAGTGATTGTGGGCAGTGGAAAGCTGCAGCTGGGTGGGAGCAGGGAGGGCAGAGCCCACGACTGGCAGGAGCTTGGGTAAGCAGGGCGTGGGTATGGGTGTGGGTTTGTGGGGTGTGAGGGAGGGTAGGGGGAGTATGGGGACACCCCCCCCACACACACCTCCATAGTCCCCTTCCATGGCACACAGTCCCTGCTTGTGGCAGCTGCAACAACAGGTGGTGGGCCTCAGCATGCTCATGACCCATGCAGGCACAGCTTCCCAGTGGCACATGACTCTAGCCAGTTCTGGGAGCTGCACAGTGGCAAGGAGCAGAGCTAGGCCGGCCCATCTCTATTGTGTGGGGCTTCCTGCGGCATTCATGTGCCACTGGAGGGAAGTCCTGCATGATGGAGCCGGCAGCCTGGCCCTGGTCCCTGCCACCATATGCAGCTCCCAGGACTCTGCCAGAAGTGGCAAGAAGCCCCACCCCTGCTTCCTGGTGGAGTCTCAGGAGCTCCACATGGTGACAGGGAGCAGGGAATGCTGCTGGCTTCATCATGTGGGGCTTCTCCCCCAGTGGCACATGAGTCCCAGGAGCTGCACTTGATCTGCAAGGAGCCCTGCACAGGAGAGGCTGGTTGGCCTGGCTCCACTCCTTACCACCATGTGCAGCTTCTGGAACTGGCTGGTGTCATGTACCTCTGGGCAGCTGTGTCTGCGTGGACCATGAGCACCCCAAGGGCCTGCCATCTTTGCTGCTGCTGCTGGTAGCAGAGGCTGTGTGCTGTGGGGGGCCTCACTCCCCACCCTCCCTCACACACCACACCCTGCCCACACATCGCCTCACAACCCCTCCAAAAATATACACTCACACCCCCACACACACAGCCATATCTCCTCACAATCCCTGCCCCACTCCACCATTCACCCCCCCAATCACACCCCACACACTCCCCACACACACACACATACACCCAATATACAAGAGTAAGACTTTATTTTTGAGCTGTTATGCAATCACTTCTACATACACTATGTAAACACACACAATTCAGGACAAAAATCTGTTTTGGAATAAAGTATAATATGTTCTAGTAGATGGTCTAGTAGATGGTTGAGTTTTAGTATGTGAAAGGATTTTTCTCCAGTTACAAGATGGCAACCCCCCTCCAAAAACCCCAAAAGGAGTACTTCTGGGGGGAAGGGGAGGGACTTCTGGTCTCAAGATGGTGACCAGGTGCAGGGCACATGTCAAGAGGTGGGTCTACCTTTGCAGTCTTTGACAGCTTGTGAAAACTCATTAAAGTGGCCCTCCAGCCAAAATAATTGCCCACCCCTGGTCTTGTGTCATGTGCACTTGGCTGAGTAAATACCTGAACAGATGGCAAACTGTTCCTTCCAGAAATTCAGAAATACTTGCCTGAGATGGGTACAAGTGATTTTTGAGCCAATTCCTAGTCAGAGCTAGTTAGGAAATTTTTCTAGTCTTCACAAAAAGAAAACAGACTTAAAAATCTTATTTGATTAAGGAAAAAAATCTTCAATTTTTAGTTATTTAAATCCCTGAAAAGAAAAAAATGTAAAAAATCAATTTCAACATAAAGTATAAAATTTTGATGAGAGGAAAAATATGCTGTGAAAACTTCCTTTTAGACAAAAATCAGCTTTTCAACCAACTCTCTTGCCCATACCGTACCTGTGCATCAAATCTGTTTGCTTTCTAAAGTGTCTATAGAATTGTTGCCATTTAATTGAAACAAAATATCAACCTGTCAGCCAAGGTTGAAACTACTACCCCCTAGTTTTAAGGAAACTTTCTTACTGTATATATCAATAATTGTATCATACAAGGTTCTTTGAGTAAATGTGATACCTTTTATTAGACCAACTAAATAGTTGGTCTGTTTAGTATAATATTAAATATTTAGTCTATTAGTATTATAAAAGATATCACATTTACGCAAAGAACCTTGTCTGCCTATGTCCTTAAACCAACACAGCTATAACCAACACCCCCAAATAATCGTGTCAAGAATGTGTGGAATAAGTAGAATAACTCATAGCGCCCCAGTTTTATCCTTTCCCTACAGCTGTACACCACTGCATTGTGCTAGAGAAAAAGGGAGGCACAGTGAGGTCATCACGTTTATGAATAATTTTTCTTTCAGGAACTCAGTATACATTTTTAAAATATATTAATATTTTCTACTGCAATCTGTGTATTCTTATTTTTAAGAATTTCAAGTACTTGGTAGAGCTTTATCATTTTCATGCACAAAGAATTTTGTTCTTGTGCTTGTAGAGTAGGGGGTTGGCAACATTTTTGGGCAGAGTGCCAAAAACACCTGCAACCTCAAGTTGTAAGACGTTGGTGTACCAGGAGTGGACGGTGGTGGAGGCCCAAGGGGTTTGATCCTGTTGTGGCAGTGCAGCCCCAGCCCCTTCCCTGCTATCCACCCCAAGGCGTGCATGCCAAGCAAAATGCCTTTGCATGCCATGCTCTGGGATAAATAAAGCGGTTATTTAAATTATTATTTATTGTGCACATGCTGCCTTTGCACAGCTTTAGAAGACTTTAAAGGAATTTCTGTATTGTCAAGTAGAACTCCAGTTTTTTAAAGAAAATGCCTGTTATGGATTTGTATGAAGGCATATCAATTATGAAACTCCATTATTGTTTTCTGTCTTAGGTAAAGTAATAGTTGTATAGAATAACCGAAATTTCTACCTAGCCATCTAATAAAATAGTGTGACTGCAGTTCATCATTGCCAGTCAGTGTCAAGGTTCGTTCTTATGCATTAAAGCTGAAATGAAGATGCCTTACTCAGCTTATACCATGATATCTTTATAGTTCACCTGCTTTCAGTCAACAGCTGAGTGTAGCTGGTTTCTGTTCAGTTGCCTTTTATCTCCATCTGTTTGAGCACTGTTAAAGTCCTAGCCTCATGCACATGTGTAAAAATTTGTTTGATCCCTTTGTAAATAATGGCACTATAGTATTTTTGTCATGTTCACCTTAATCAGTTTGAGGTCATTTGTTGGCACCGTGCCTTCTCAGAGCGGTCTGCGGCTCTTCATTGATTTTCCTGCTGTGTGACTCAGCAGCATGTTGTGTGTACCAGTTCGTCTAATAACAGATGTAAATCTCCACTGCTGACACTAAAAGGCACTTGCAGTCTTTAATAAAAGTTGCAACAAAATGAATTGGAGGAAAAAATGCTTGGTCATCCTTCAGTTATTAGTGCTTTCAGAAGTTAAATGAACAGCTGGGAGTTTGGTTTAGAGTGTGTGTTTTAAAAGGACATAGTCAACTTGCAAATTGTGTTTCTGTCTGGAAGTATGTTGCCGTCTGCTTTAGATGTCATTTATATTGTCTTAGTACTATCCTTTTTCTAGGGCTTCTGCATGGGATTTGGGATTATAAACTATTAGGTGGCTGGGGGCTTTCTCTGCACCCATGCTGAGCTGAGGCCCTCCAAATTCAGGGAGTAGTTATGAACTCGGAGGTTTAAAACTATGCTGTTGCTGTTGCTGAAGGTACCAGCAGGCAGGCAAGTAAGTGTGTGCACACAGAGGGGGTGCAACTGGACTGTTCAGTGAGGTACGTTTGTTCAGTGAAGTTGATCTCCTGTGCTTCTCTTTGCTGAAGACAACCTTGAGAATAGTAGCAGAGATTTACTCTGAAGGTTAAAATGTCATAATTTAGGTTACTGCAGTGCACATTAAGAAATTTGAGCAGGCAGTGGTGGGCTAAGGAGACTGGTAATTTTACAGAGAACTTTACAACTCCAGATCATATCATCCTTACAGCTAATAGTGTAACCTAAAGCTAATCAAGAAGTTATGGTTATTTAGCAGTCTATGAGAGAGGATTTTAGTAGTCTCCATCCCTATTTACAGTTAAGTCATCTTACAAAAGCTACCTTATTACTTGGAACTAATTGAAATCCAGGTTCACTGCAGCTTGGAGGATCAATTCTCCACACTGGCCAGCTTGGGGGTGGGCAGCACTTTCAGATCATAAATTATTGCTGGCTGGTTTTCGATTAGTTGTCATTTTGTTCATGCTGGATCTCATTTCTCACTGACTAATGCAGGCATATTGCCACAAGATTCAGATCAGTCAGTGGTGCTTGAACAGTTGTGTCATCAGTGACGGACAGACTTGAAGAACATACAGCTGTAGGTCCCTTGTTTAAATATACCTTGCAAATCCAGGGTGTCCTTTGACAGAGAGTGTTTGAATGATTATTTCCATTTGGATACTTCTAAGCTATTTGTCCACGTTTCTTGGAAAACAAGCAGTGCTTCTAATGAAAGTTATCAGTATGTGCAAATTTCTTCTCTGGCTGTGACCCCATTTCTTGAGGAGAGTGGTTTGGAGGTAGAAAGTCTGACTGAGAAACTTGGCATTATATAAACACACACTTTTTTTTTTTACAAATATCCCAATATATTGGGCTTGATATAAAAATGTTTTTAGTAACTTGGTTTACATAGGTTATACCC
>NW_017728943.1:72438467-72464607 GCF_001723895.1 Crocodylus porosus | reverse complement strand
CCTAGAAATTGATGTATTGACTTGACATCAGGTAGTACATATTTTTAAATCCCTTAATAATGTAGCCCTGGTTACATTTAAAACTTGAGCTTCCTTCTGTGTTTGGGTTTGTATCTGGCCAACCTTAAGAATTTTGCTATTGTGCCTTTGGTCTGCAGGATGTTGCATTTTGGCTGTGATGGATGGATATGGGAATCACTTCTTCCAGAAAAAATATTTAATCTCAATTTTTTTTTCACCAAAAAGCATTTAAAATATTTTTCTCAAGTTGTTCCTAGAGCAGTGATTCACAGCGAGGGTACCTTAAGATATGTTTAGTGGTGATGCAGGTTCTAAGCAATGTTAGCACTGTTAAGTGTGCAAACATGATTCACAAGATAAACCCAGACCTCTCAAGTAGGAATTCATAATATTAAAAATATTCTGTCCTGTTGTGATCGTTGTGTTCTTTGCAGCAGAAAAATTGCTCTTTTTACTCTATTTTTAGTAATGAAAAAAACTAAAGGCTGGCACCTTCTGTGAAGTGTCTGGGGTCTAATTAGAGGTGCCTTGAGTCTAAAAAGGTTAAGAACAGCTATTCTAAAGTGACCTCAGTATTGATCACTAATTATAACTCATCCTTCCCACTCCTTTTCTTTCACTCCTAATTAAGCCAGTTTACTTTTTGTCCTCCTCTTGGCAAGGTGGGAGAAAAATTGATCACAGTTGTCTTTAAACCTTTGACTAGATCTACACAATATATTTGCAATCGCTGGCAGTGATGCCCTAAAACATGCTGAGCTGCAATGGGTTTGACAATTGTAATTAAACAGAAGGTAGGGTAGTTATATCTGCACAGGACATGTGTACATGTGCAGTTAGTTTGAGGCAATAAACTCCAGTGCATATCACACTGGAGTTTATTGCTCCTGAGCACTGCATTTGAGCATGCACCCAAGACTGCAGCACATTGAGCCAGGGTGGAGCAGCCCTGGCTGGCAGTGGACGTGGGGGTCAGCCTGCTAGCCCAAAGCTGCTCCAACTCTGCTCAGCATGCTATGGAGGAGCTGGCTGGGACACATGAGTGCTACAGTCTGTGGCTAGCTGGCAAGCAGCCCCAGCATTGAAGCACCCTCATGCCCCAGCCAGCCTTGTCGGCATCTACATGTGAATTGCTGCACAGTAAATAGTGCTGCTGCAAGATAGTACTTGTATTTATAAGAACTAACCTGCGGCAGAGTTTATTAGTTTATTATGCCCTAATAGGGCCGCACATGTAGACACAGATATTTATTGCAGAGCTAATTGGGCATCTCCACAGGAAATGCATGTGGCAGCCAGGCAGCCTGCAGAACTCCCTCCAGGTAAGTCTACTGGTGGGGGGCACATTGAAGCCCTCCATGATGAGGCTTCTCATGGAGGCTGACTCCTCACTGCTGCACACTCCCAGGGAGGGGAGGCACAGGGGGGCACATGCCTCCCAGATTTGTACATGGGGTAGAGGCAGATGTAAGCTTGACATCAAGCTGCCCGAGAGCCCCATGCTGCCATGGCAAGATACTCCTTGCCCATTCAGCAGCAGCAGGGGGCATAATTCCATGCCACCACTGCTGTTGGACTGGCAGTGTGCACCTCTCCATGGTGGTGCAGGTGGTGTGGGGCTCCCAACAGCGGCACTGAGCCTCCCCACCCTCCCATGCCAGGTCCTTCCTGCTGGTCCATGAAAGCCCCTTGGGAGAAGGTGCTAAGCAGCTCGTATCCTTCCCACACAACAGGCTTTGCTGTGGCTGTGCTGCCTGCAGGGAGGGAGGGCAAGGCTCCATGTTCTACTCCAGCGCAGCAGCCGCTGCCACTTCCCATGGGTGGCAGTCAGGCTCAGGCACTGCTGGGGAGCCCAGGGGGCTGTGGGCTGTCACCCTGGTCCCATAGCCCTGGCGGCTGGGAGGAGGGGGAAATAGGGGGCTGCAGGTCATGAGTAAGGGGCACCAGCAGGGCTGAGGAGGTGGGGAGATGTGGGTGGGGAGTGAGGAGCACTGGCAGGGCCAGGGGAATGTGGATGGGGAATGAGGGGCATGGGGAGGCAGGGACTGCAGATTGGGAGTGGAGGGCCATACTGAGGTAATGGGGTCATAAAAGGGATTATGCTGAGGAAAAGGCTGGGAAGGAGTGCTTTAAACAAACAACAAGGAAACAAAACCCTGTTGTCCTGTCCTGGACACTGCTTGGGAACCACTGGCCCTAGCATAGCAGTATGGCTTCACTGTATAGCCAGCAGTTTAGCCCACCACCTGCCTGTGGTTCACAGCTGTTCCCTCACGGTTTACTACCCTGCTGCTCTTCTTTCTGAGATTTTTAAACTCTCAGCAAGTCACTCCCTTACCAGCAGCCTCCTCACAGCTGGAGCTACTCAGCAGGGCTGGCTGCCCCCTTTTTAAGAGGACAGATCACACTGTTGCACCTCACCAGTGCCAAATAGTAACAACAGCTACTTCCCATGTCTCATTTATGACACTCCTCAATAAATCCTATAATGACATCAGCATTTTTTCGAACTGTTGATTCATTACATTCAGTTAGTGATCCATAACTGCCCAAATCTTTTTTTGTACTGTCCTGCTGCCTTGATTTATCAAGATCATTTTTAATTCTAATCCTGTCCTCCAAGATGACTGTAATGCCATCCACATTGGTGCTAACTACATTTTTTATAAATATACTTTTTTATTTCATGATCTGATCTGTTAATGAAAATATTGACTGATACTATATGGCTCTGGCACTATGTTTAGTATGTCCTCCCATCTGGTAGAAACCTAACTATCCTGGGGGTGTGGTTCTATATCAATTTTAAGCAGGTCGTATTACCCTAGTTTGCATGTGGGTGTCACATGTGGCTCTGTCAAAGGCTTTATTAAAAGTCAAGAAATATCACATAAACTGCCACAGGGCAGTTGTGCAATGTTAATACCATTAGGTGTGCAAACACCTACACATGATTCAAAAGATAAAACACAGAAGTGTCTAACCTGCTTTCAAATAGGGATTCATAGTGTCAAACCAGCCTGCCATCTAAGCTGAGAGCCTTCACTCAGAGGGGGCACCAGCACTCTCAGGGGGTGCATGTTCACCCCTGTGCACTCCCTATGTGTCACATATGGTTGAGGGGGTATGTATGGTGGGGGGGGTGGGGAGTTTGTGAGGGGGTATGACTGCATGTGTGGAAGGGTATAGGGCAGAGATGGGCAATTATTTTGGGCGGAGGGCCGCTAAGTTTTGGGGTGCCATCAAGGGCTGCATGACAGGCAGCTGAAGGCAGATAAATATTAATTTTCAAAATTTTTTAGGGGCCCCGCAGGCTGGATAGAATGGTCTGGTGAGCCACATCCGGCCTATGGGCCACATTTTGCCCACCCTGATGTAGGGTATTTTGGTGGTGTGGATACATGTATCTGTGGCAGGATTGTGGGGGGACCACAAACACCCCAATGTCCTACTGCCTGGTGCTGCCAGCGGTGGGGATTGTGTACCATGGGGAGGGCATTGGGGGGGGCGCCCACACCCTGCCCACTGGCACTCCCAGCACACTGCTGGGTGCAGGCTCTGCACCCCCGCCAGCCCCACACTCCACGTTTCCTCCCAACTGCAGCTTTCCTACCTGCTGCCCGGCTGCAGCAGGGATACAAGAGGAGCCGATAGAGGCTGGAGAAGCTGAGCAGGTCCCCCAGTGGGTGCAGCAGTGGCATCAGCAGCCCCACCCAGAAACTGTGCATGCTGGCTGTGGCCAGGGCCCTCTCCCACAGGAGAGTGGGAACAAAGCATACAGGCTGGGTGTGGTACAATCAATTGGTGGGCTCCCGTGGGCCAAAAGAAATCTCCTGGCTGCCTGGATCTGGCCCAAAGGCCATGTTTTGCTTGCTCCTGGTTTGGTACCTTTCACATGCCTACAAAACTGAACTGAAAAGGAAAAAAAATACAAAGAGCGCAATGGTACAATGAGAATGATAACGCCTGTCCAATCCTAAGGAACTGGAACTTAATACCGGTCTTTGCTTTTTGAAGTGATCATCATAGCTCTGTACTGAAGATTGCATCTGTCATTTGTAACTATTAGTTTCGTCAGATGTAGTTTAAGGACCAAACTATTTTCTCCTTTCTCATATGATGACATTATTCTTCATACAGTCAATGGCAATTTTTGTGCAAGTAATGTGAACAGTAACTGATGGCCGGCTAATGGCCATAGTGACAAAAAACTTCAATGTGCCCTTATGTTTGCAAGGAAATATTTCACCAGAATGTAGGTGAAAAAGTTTATTTGTATTGACTGTGCATTTTATTGTGATTAACCATAGCACTCTCATATTTGCATGTGAATGAAAGTAAACAGAGTATTAACGGTGGGTTGGAACAGATCTAATGTGCCTTTGCTTTCTCAGCAGTTGTTTTAAACTAAATAGCTTTATAGTCAAATTCTGGCTCAACAGACTGCATTACACCGGAGATCCTGTTAGCATTTGAAATGATACAGAATAGCTCACTGTCTGTTGGGAACTCGCAAGTAATGAACAATATGATTCCATCTTCAATGGATGTTGGTCCTTTGTAGGTGAATCAGTGGGTTAGAAACACTGCCATATTGCTTGCACACAGAAATAATAAAGAATTCTAGTGAAGGAAAATTCTTCCCTCCAAAATGTAGATATATTTCAGATGCTCTTCCTAATACCAGAGTGGTTAGAAGAACATATAGAAACTGGTTCCAATACAAAAACTTTTTTCAAGGTATTTGATAATGCATTTGGAAAAAAAAAATCCATCTAGGCTGAAAGTTGACATTTGAGATCTAAGCCTGATGGTTTTTCAATGAACTTTGGAATAAATTTAGGATAGGAAGACAAGCAGCTGTTCAGTTTTGGATGTCACAGGCCTTATGTGGGAAATATTTCGAAATATTCAGAAAAACCTATAATAATAGTAAAATTATCCTAACCTTCCCTCAAGGTAACACTATATAAATGAAGCCATGGGGAAAAGTAATCATGTTACAATAAAGATTCATATATATCACTAAGCTACACTCTGATCCAACATATTTATTTATTTATTTTTATTTGTTGTTTGAAATGTATATCAGACCTGGATTTGATATGATGTTTTCATTAAATATGTTTAATATTGCCATCTCCAGTCTGAAAGAAAATAATCAGAGTTGAATACAAGAAAACAATGTCTTTTCATTTCTGTCCTGAGAAATCTCTAAAAAGAAGTTCCCCATTAGCATCTGATAATATGGACTGGAGATTAACTTTATCATGTTAGTAAAGAAACAAAAACTACAAAGAAATGGAAATAAAATGGTGAATAAGAAAGAAAAAAACATTGAAATCTGATTAAGGATAGTTTCTGCCTCCTGGGTGGATACATCCTAATCTAGATATCCTTTGTCCATCTTCTGGAGGTGTATTTTGGTATGTGTGCCCTGATAAAAGGCTCTGCATCTTTCTTTGGGTTTATCCTTTATTGAGGCCCTTCATGTTATGTGAATGCTTCTTATAAGAGCATTGCTGCTTATTCATTCAGTTTTTATCAAGTTTTTTTGTTTTAAGTTCTCCTTCCCCTAAGAAGTCTTACTGCTGCTTACTTTCTTGTAATGGACTCTTGCGTGCTATGATTGTGTGGTAAAAATATTTATTGATTAGTGATTTGGTAGTGATTTGTAATATTGCATTCTTTGAAGTGGGTCCCTCATTTTATTCTTGAGAAGCCCCTAACTTTATGGGTGCGTCCAGATGAGCTGAATGAAAAATGTTCAGCGCAGGGAGAAAATTAGACCCCTGGATATCCTGGGGTCTAAAAAAATCCAAGTTTAAAAAAGCAGAGCAACTGGAGGCTGGGCCCTCCGTGGAGACACTGTGGTTGGCCCCTCGCCCTGGCCAGACCGCATGTTTCAGCACCAGGGCTCCAGTGCCAGTGAGTAAGGGGTTCGGGAGAGGCTGGAGGAGGGGGGAGGACCCCCACCGGCCCTGTCCACTCCCGCATCCCCCTGACCTGTGCCCTGCCTAACCGCACCCCTGCCAGCTCCCCTGAGGCCCCCAACCCCTGCCCTGCCCTGACCTGCCCCTCTCCCTGCCAACCCCCCCAAGGCCCCCGATCACTTTTCTGCCCTGCCTGGCCCGATCCCTGCCCTCCCACCCTATAGTTTAAAAAACAAACACACCCCCCCCAACACTTACTGGCAGTTGGAGCTGCCGTTTTGCTGACTGGGGCCCTGCCCGCACAGTGCGGGGCAGGGTGACAGCTCCAGCCCAGGCCTTGCGGCCCCCCCCAACACTGTCCTGTGCTGCCCGGTGGGCTCTGCCAGGGGCCCTGGATTCCCCACCGCCAGCTTCTAAGGTAAACAGAAGCTTTTTTTTTCCGGTTTTTTTTTCCCTGCTTTTTATTTTTAAGTGATGGCGCCTGGGGTTGTAGGGGTAGCCATGGGAGTCTGGGGGTGCAAGTTGGGGATGAGGCTGGGTGGGGCAGCCATTGTGGGGGCTGCAGCAGCTGGTGGGAGATGGGGCCAGGTGGGGCAGCAATCAGGGTCTGGGGTGGAGCATGTGGGCCTTGCAGGAGGAGGTACTAGCCCCTGCAGGGGCCAAACCTCTTGTGTGGGAGCCGAACCCCCTATTGGAGGGCCATAACCCCTGTGTGGGGGCCATAGCCCCTGTGGGAGGGCAGCAAAATATATATTCATAAATTCATGAAACCTGTATTTAGAGTTCACTTTATTATTATGATAAGAGACATGCTTTAACACTGTAGTTATATCAATAAAACATTGTCCAACTGATCGCTGGCTCTGGCTCTCTCTCTCTCTTTTTATAGTGGTCTTTTGTTTTACTTGTGGTGGAACATGGATTTGGGGGTATTTTACAGAGTGACTTTGGGGTTTTTTTTATTCGGGTTTTTTCAGTTTTCCAATAGGGAACACCAGAATTCCTGCTAGGAAGGCCAGTGGCAGGACCCTGCCTGCTCAGAGCTGGCACCTTGGACCCAGCTAGGTGTAGCTGACCTCCTGGCCAATTGGGGCCAGGAGGATATGCTTTGACAGTTCAAAGCAGACAACCACACCTGGAACATCCTCCAGGTGATAACTGCCCAGATGGTGGGGCAGGGGGCACACATGGCAGTAGTGCTGCACAAAGGCCAACCCTGCAACCACAGCCCACTGGCAGCTGGCCCAGTGCCTCTACTGGCTTTGCAGTCCCCATCCGGGTCTGGCAGGTGGCCAGCAGGTCACAGCCAGGCAGCAGCCTCCACTGCCAGACTGCTGCAGGGGGTAAGGAGTTCAGGGAACTCTCAGCGCTGCTTCAGTAGTCCAGCTGGCACAAGGGGTAGTGTCCGCAGGTACCAATTGCCTGGGTCCCAGAAGCTCCTGAGAGCAAGTAGCCCTCAGCTACTTGCCAAGGTGGCTTTTTATACCTCTGGGGCCAGGACATAGCAGCTTTTTATACAGCTGGGGACAGCACAGGTGCAGATCCGGGAGGAGCCAGGCAGGGTTATTTTGCCCCAAGTGGCACAATTTGCTCCACAACAAAGTGCAAGTCTGAGCACATGCTCTGAAGCAAAAAGCCCCAGCTCAAATTGGCACCGCTTCTATTTGAGCTGCTGCAAGCACACGTGCTTGCATGTGTGGATGCGCTGTATGAAATCGGGAACTCAGGTGCCTAAAATACCTTTTGAGGTTCTGAGTCCTAATGATTCATGAAACCTCACTTGAGTTGTCATCTGGTTTGGCTAATTTGTATTACGTTGCACTTAGAGAAGCAATCTTTCCCTGAGGACGTGTCTGGAGGGAGTTGGAGGGAATGTGAGGATTTCTGCTGTTGAGATCTTGCTTTGCTTTAGATTTTTTTCTATTTTTGTGTGTGAAAGGATTAGGTAGGTAAAAGTTAAGGCAACCTGCATGGAGATATATTGGTGCAGTGGCTGAGCAGTTAGCATTTTACATACCCAAGTTTTTAGTTTTGTTGCAGACTTCTGCCAGTCACTGTCCCCAGTTGACCAAACTCTAATGTGATCATTTATGCTGGGGAGTCCACTGCTAGCCTTGGGGTGGTCCTTTGACCTTCTGAGTTGCCTGGAGATTGATAATCCTAGCCGTTTTAGTTGTCTCAATTTACATGACAGTATGCTAGGGAAGTGAGAGGGGTAATCATTTCTTTGAACAGCTCCACGTGCTGGCACTACTTCAGAACTATTATATATAGAAATATTTAAAAACAAACAACAACAACAACAAAAGCTTCCATTCTTGGAAGATAAGGAAAAAACAACTTGTAATAGATGGCATAACAACTTTTCCTTCCATCCTTCCATAAGATTTGGGCATTAAAGCATACAAGACTTTTTGCTGCTGTTGCTAAATCAGAATCATAAAAGATTGCTATCTGAAATCAGTTGCGATTTTTTCAGGATGAAAAACAGATGTCTGAATACTATTTCCATTAAATTTATTTTTAAATGATTCCATTCTACACCTCCTTATTTGTTTTACATGGGCTGTCTGGAAAACAAAAATGTACACAATGGCTATTCCAAGTATAAACTTTTCTTTTCACTTCTGTATGCACTAATTATATTTGTGTTCCATGACCATTTGAAAACATAGCAGGAAAGTAATCCCAAAAGACTATGTTGTATAAAATAGCCCTATCCATTAAAACAAGTAGATAAGCAGCCCATTCTCTATAAATGAATACTACTGAACTTGTTTGTGATAGGTGCTCTGTCTGGATTGAATTATTTCTGTATTCCCTAGTAGGAGTTTTTCTTGTGTAGATGCTTTTGGAATGCACTTCAAAATAGATTAATTGTGTTTTTAGACAAACATTTGAGCACTTTGTTTTTATGACAGAAGAAATTATTTGGGTTAGAAACAATAATCAAATGCATAAACATATAAAAAGGAGAAAAACAGCTATTTGTGAATGGTACTAGGTGATCATTTGACTCTGAGTACAGGTATTAAATGATAAGGAAAAAAAATACATTTGGGGGGTTCATTTATTAATATTGCCTGGAAATAAAGAAGGTGAATATTTTCTTGTATTTGGCCTAGTTTTGGCTGAGGTTTAACTGGGGTTAAAGTATTTTATATCATTCTTAAAAACATATTTTATAATTTAAAAATTAGACATGTTTGGGAGAATTTAAAGGAGAGCAACAAAATAATAAAGGCTGGACCTGTGAAACCTCTAAGTCTAAATTCAGAGTAGAAGTAGTATTCAGTTTCAGCATGAGAAGCCTGAAAGAATACAAAACTACAGTCTACAAATAAGTACATTTTTAGTAAGCAATGGGAATCAATATACAAAATTAGTTATTTGAGAAAAGAACAAAAAAGTAAGTATTCAAATTGTAGTTGATTAAATTTTACTCCCACTGTTGAGGGAACAAAACTGTAACAACTAAGCTGTGGAACATGTTGCTATGGAAATATTCCAGGCTTGATTTCACCTGTCTATCAAGAATGGCTGAAAAGAGTGAGCTCAGTTTTATCATAATGCAAAAGGATGACCATATGACCCCTTAAAAGGGCCCCTTCTAACAGTAATGGATTCAATGCACCTGACTTTCAAAATTAATAAATGATTAATTCCAGAAGACGAATTTTATATATAATATTTAATGGCAAATTTCTTTACAGATTCCTTTCTTTGCAGTGGCACCTTTATACTTTTTCCTGTACTGATATGTATTTAAAGATAAATTATTGCATTTATATTCCACTGGGGAAGCCTGATGGTGGGACACTCCTTTACAGTTTCCAGTTTTTTTTTAAACTTGATCTTTTGCTAAGTCATACTGGTTTGATGAGAAAACTTTGACAAACATAGGGAGGAAGGAGATTATGAGCTAGGAACTCTTTTTTTGAGGAGGATATGTGACTGAGGAAATATTTTGTCATTCTAGTAGTAGTAATTTGACCAACTTTATCGCTCTTTTCAAATCACTCCTGTTTTTATATATATATTTTTTTTCACTCTTAACTTTGCCCTATTGTGGCCTGTGGAGCTGGGTGGGAGCTGTTTGCCAGGCATCCCTCTGGGCTGTCATTTTTTTCTGATACTTTAATCACCATGGCTAGCATACCACACCTAGCTTTCAAAATGTAGACTTGTCTCTGTATTTGCTTGGAAGAAGACTAAAAATTTACTTTGTATTGGAATGAGAGCTAAGAAATCTAAGCATCAGACTCAGAACTGCTGAGCACCCAAACCTAGGGTCAAGTTTTGTTAGGTTTCCATTCCAGCATCTAAATGAAGTGGCCAAGTACTAAAGAATGTTCAGACCCAGCAACTCTTCTTATAACAAAGATATGAGGTTTTAAGCACTTTGGAAGACCTGGCCCCTTCGATGAGGTATCTAAATGGGACCTAAACTAGCCCCGAAATCGGGCTGTATATTTAGGTGCTTGAGTGAGACTTTTAATTCCTGAGTTCTTATGAATATCTGCTTCAGCTTCCTAAATGTGACAGCTCAGAATTGATTATGTTCATAACATCATACCAAGATCTTTTAAATAAACTTTATTTTAATAGTTGATTCATAGTTGATAGGGTTGAAAGGGACCTGAGCAGATCATCAAGTCTGACCCCCTGCCATGGGCAGGAATGAATGCTGGGATCAAATGACCCCAGATAGGTGATTATCTAGCCTCCTCTTGAAAACCCCCAGGATAGGAGTGAGCACCACTTCCCTTGGAAGTTGGTTCCAGATCCTAGCCGTCCTGACTGTGAAGTAATGCTTCCTGATGTCTAGCCTGAACCTACTCTCACAGTCAACTTGTGGCCGTTATTCCTAGTTACTGCTGGTAGTGCTTGGGGGAACAGGGTCTCTCCTGTTCCCTGCTGGTCCCCCCTGGTAAGTTTATAGATGGCCACCAGATCCAGTCTCAGCCTTCTCTTGTGGAGGCTGAACAGGTTCAGGTCTCGTAGCCTCTCCTCATAGGACCTGCCCTGCTGCCCCCTGACCGTGCAAGTGTCCCTCCTCTGGACCCTCTCAATGCTGGCCAGATCCCTCCTGAAGTGCGGCACCCAGAACTGGATGCAGTACTCCAACTGCAGCCTGAACAATGTCACATAGAAGGGGAGGACCACTTCCTTGGACCTGCTTGTGATGCATCTGTGGATGAATGACCAGGTGCAGTTAGCCTTACTGACCGCTTCCTCCCATTGGCAGCCTGTGTTCATCTTGGAATCAGTAATGATTCCAAGATCTCTTTCTGCCTCTGTGCTGACAAGAAGGGAGTTACGCAGCCTATCGATATGCTGCTGGTTCTTTCTCCCTAGGCGCGGTACCCTGCACTTGTCAGTATTGAATCCAGTTCTTTCTAGAAGAAGCTACTTTTGAGAGAAATTCTGGCAAAAAAAAGCATTAGGGGAATTTTCATAACTCAGTGACTCCTCAGTTGACATCTTCACTGACTGCCTGCCTCACATGCATACCAGCCCAAGCTTCTGGCTTCTTTACTATTCATTCCATCCAGGAAGAGCGTACACACAAACTGCAGATGCTTCCTCAGCCTGATGGAGGGTATTTATACCAGAAAGCTTGCAAAAAAGGAAAAAATAATTTTTCTGACTATTTGAGTTGGTCTAATAAAAGATATCAGATTCACCCAAAGAACCTTGTCTGCCTATGTCCTTAGAACAGCACAGCTAAAACTTACATCCCTACACTCTCTCTGTCTTTCTCTCTAATACTGTGCATGCCAAACTTTTCCTCAGCACTACCCTATTTATCACCTCATTTCCTCAGCATGGTCCCTCACTCTCACCTCGCAACCCTCCACCACCCCAAGGTGTCCCTCGCTCCCTACCCGCAGCCCCCTGGGTCTGCCAGTGCCCCTCATTCTCAACCCATAGCCCCCCACCCCCAGGGCTAGGGCCCACAGCACCCGAGCCCTGGCTGCCACCCATGGGAGGCAATAGCTGCTGTGGCTGGAGCAGAGTGAAGAGCCCCTCTGTCCCCTCCCCTGCAGGTGGCATGGCCAAAGCAGAGCGGGGGGGGGGGACTGTGCCCCCCCCAGGTCCCTGTTTATCGTAGCCCCGTCCACTGATGTTGTGATCCCATTTGGGGTTCTGGCCCACAGTTTAGGAACCACTGCTCTAATATATATTATTTAGTTATCCTATAAAGATGCAAATCTAATCTGCCTTTTGCCATTTTATGGCAATTTAAATTGGCTGAACACATGGCATATTGCTATTTATGGTACTATTTAAACATTAGTCATGCTATAAGTGTAACTTCTGTGCCAGGGGCCTAAAGCATAGCATTGACCTGAATGTGTGTTTTCTTCATAATTATTAATATATTGTTTAATTATACATCACAATGTGGTCATAGGAAAGTAGGGCTGGAAGGAACCTCCTGAGGTCATCTTGTTCACCAAGACAGGATCATCTATGACTAAATCATCCCAGGCAAGTGTCTGTCTAACCTGCTCTTGAAAACTTCCAGAGATGGAGATTCCACAACTTTTCTAGGTAGCCTCTTTCAATGTTTGAACACCCTCATGGTGAGAAGGTTCTTTTTAATCTCCAGCCTAAATTTCCTCTGCTGCAGTTTGAGGCCAAAACTCCTACTCCTGTCCCCTCCGGCTACTGAGAAAAGTAATAATGTAATAATTACTTCCAGTTAATATATTCATGAATACAGGTTATAATGCCTAGTTTTAGCCTGGCCTAGCAAACTAGAAGTACAGTGGTCTGCCCTAGTATAAGGGATCCTACTTTGGATTCTTCCCTCCGCTTCAGCTTTGCAAATAGTTATATGAAGGCATTTACAGGATTGAGGGTTTACCTTCTACTGTGAGCCTACAAGAAATGTACTGATGGTGCATTTGGACTATGAAAGAATTATTAAAATAACTGGTGCAAATGGGACCCTTCTGGCTAACACATTAAAACAAATCTAAAGGACTCCTTTGAAACAATCTAACCCTGAAGTCCTCTTTAGAGAGCCTACAAGGCTAGATTTGGGGGTGGAGGAGAGGGCAGTAAATTACATGAGAACAATGAGGATCTTTTGAAAGTTTAAACACAGAATTTTGATAACATGAATTTTACTTTCTACAAACTTTTGGTTCTGCCAAGAATTGATACAGTAGTGTACTGGGCCCAAAAGTGCATTTTACAAATGAACTGCCAGAGACATAATAAGTTCCCTGCTTTCATTAAACACTAAAGCATAAATAAATGTGGCATGAGAGCACGGTCTTTGTCCTTTATGTAAGAGTCAATTGTTTATGGAAATTATACAATGCAAAGTAAACATGGGTACTGGAAATGTATTTTCCACTGTCAGTTTAAACTAGCATCTTCGTGGTAAATTCCAGTCTGTTTGTTTTAATTCAGCTACCATGTGGTATTATATATGCAAATGTAACCATGCACATTAATGTACATCATCTGAATAATTAAAAGCACTGTGAGAATTGAGTGAATTGGTAAAAAACAGTATAATTTGGTTTTACTTTGTAGTGGTCACTTAATGAAAAAACACTCAGGATTGTGATGGCTATAGCTGGTATAGAAATGATGAGAGAGATCCTAAAACAGTCTTTTAGATAAAGACTGTCATAATGCAAAACCACTGTGGGGTTAAGCTCAAATTGCCCCAGCAGCCAGAACTTTCATATTTCCAAACTTTCAAATATTTGATATTGTAACAGCAAAACATTCTTTTAACGTGTGTGCATGTGTAATGATAGCAGCAGGTAAAGGATCACTTCCAATTTAAGTAACCTTATTAAAGATGCACATTTTTAAAAGTCCTCATTTAAATGGTTTATGACTTTTCTCAAACAATAAAAGTGGAAGTAGATCCTCAAATTGTATTTAAGAAATAACAAGCTGTAATATCAAAATGCAAATACACTATCATTGTGATTGTTTACATAAACCAAAAGAAGGAAAAGGTATAATTACTTGCACAGTTTGAGCTGAGTGAAATCCAAGAAGAAAAAAACAGCATAAATTACTAAAAGGTAAATTTAAGAGGGTATTAGGACAAGAACATCCTCATCATCATACATCCTTGTTCAGTACTTAGCATAACTTTAGTCTCTGGTCATGATTCAGACTTTCAGTCATTATTACTTAAAATATGAATAGTAATGAATCAAATTGTTTACTGAAGCATATCTAAGCATAAGCAACATTTTCTTTTATATTTGGGTGTTACCACATGGAGGAAAAAAACAAAACAGTGAAGGAACATGGAGATGAAGAATGTAACGAAACGTTTTGAAAAGGCAAATAAATGCCATTTTGTCTTGTATACCAGTACCCCTAAATAAGACATATGGGTTTCCGTCAATTTATGCAGTAGATGCGTTCCTGGAGAACGGCACATAAATCAAATTTGCATAAAGCGAACCCAGTTTACAATGGAACAGATAGGGATGCGTTCCCATGGCAGTGAGGGAAGGAGGGAGTGAGGCTGAGGGTAGGGAAGGGGCAGTGAGAGGTGTGTGGGGCAGCTCAGTGGCTGAAAGCAGGCAGCGTCTGCCGCTCCCGGGGCTTCAGTAGGGGTGGCACCGGGCTCTTCCTGCCACTGAGGGCGGGTGGCACCCCACTTTTCCCCACTCACCCCACTGCTCCACTTCTCTTCACTCACCGCAGCCGAGAGTGGCCGACGCCAGCTGCCTGCAGCCACTGTGTTGCACTGTGTCCTGAACCCCCCGGGGCTCTGCTTCCCCCAGGGCATGGTGCCCTGAACCCCCCAGCATGGCACAATCCAGAGGCTGCAAGCTGGCAGCGTCTGCTTCTCCCAGGGCTGCAGCAGGTGGCAGCCTGCAGGAGGACGAGAGCAGGCTGGGGCCAGCAGCCACTGCAGGCTGGGGCTCTTCCCGGCACTGGGGGGGGACTACAGTGAATTTTGGGGTGGCAGCAGCCCCCCTCCCGTAGCCACAGCCCGTCCTGAGCACCAGGAAGAGCCCAATGCCACTGCCGGCCCAAGACTGAAGCAGCCACCGGCCCCAGCTTGCTCTCATCTTGCTGCAAGCTGCCACCCACCCTTGCAGCAGCCCAAGGAACGGCAAACGCCACCTGCTTGCAGCCGCTGGGCTGTGCTGTGCCAAGGGGTTTGGGGCACGATGCCTTAGGGGAAGCAGAGCCCCGGGGGGGTTCAGGGCACAGTGCCCCAGGGGAAGTGGAGCCCCAGAGAGTTCGGGGCAGAGTGCAGCCCAGTGGCTGCAGGCAGCTGGCTTCAGCTGTTCCTGGGGCTGCTGTAGCAGGGGCTGGGGTGAGTGGGGCCCTGGTCCGATGGCCCTTTCCCCTCCCCTCACCACTCCTGTCCTCTCCTCTCATGGCCCTGTCTCCTCCCCTCACAGACTTGCCTGCTTGGGGGAGGGGCAGAGTGCCTATGCTGATAGCATAAGAGCAAATTTACCTTGCATATAACGAATTTTGGGTATATAAAAGGTCATCACATAAAAGCGAATTCAAATAAATATAACCTGCATAAATCAAGGGAAACCTGTATACCTTGCTTTTGGAAAGCTAAATGTTGAGAAAAAGATGTTACCAGAGTCAAAGCCAGCTGTGTGACATAGAGCAAGTCCTGGAAACACAGAATCTCCAGGAAGTGTGGCATGTCAGGAAACAGTGTAGGTGGGCATCAGGAACTTCCTAGGATAGGACACCAGCAACAAGGTTGAGCTCCGGACTCTTACAAAAGCAGTGGCAAGACTGCCCTTCTTTACTGTACAGGTCTTTAGATATAAAGTTCTTGTAAATAATAATGTTGTTCCCATACCACAGGCCTCATCAAAATCCTATACAGTGCATGCAGCAGCTCATTTGTCCTGATCCAGCTCAATTGCTCTTTCCAGTATAAACTACAGTGTTAAGCCAGGAGCTAGTGCAAATTTCTTAGCAGCTGTGAGACAGCTAACACTGAAATCCTTGGCCACAGACGCACATGAAAAAAACAAACAAACAAAAACCAGCATTTTACCAGAAGTGGAAGTTAGTCAGTTTGACCTGGCTCCCCTAACATCTATAGAACATGTGCTTCAGCAGGGCTTTTTCGTCACTTTTATGTAATGGCTGATTCAATCAGCTATTAGATAGAGGTGCCAAAAAGCCCCGCTGAAGTGTGCAATCTATACAGGAGTTGGGTGAGCTGGGTCAAACTTACATGATTCCTGTTCTGGGCATGTGCTATGCTTGGCATAGGGGTGCACCAAGCTGAAAGTAAAGGACAGTTTTTCTTTTTTTCTTTTTTTTTTTTTTTACTTCTGTAATCAGCCCTTCTATTTACTGGGCCAGAGAGAAATGGAAGCCATTTTGGCAGCCATTAGAGTGCAGTGTCTCCATGCTTCTATTCCATCAAAGAAAAATCGATCTCCCATTTTAAGACATACACCCCAATTTTGGAGGGCAGATATGGGGGAAATAGTTACGTATGGTACATGCATAAATATGTTATACCTGCTCATGCAAAAAAGATTTTAGAGGAAAAAAGGTGGTCGCCCCCCCTTGAGTATTTTCTGTAACTTGTTATAAGACAGGAAAAGGCTTTTGCAGCTTTCTACAGTCCTTCTACCGGAATATGACTTGTATACACCTGAGTGACACTGACCATATAGGCGACCCTCGCTTAACGCTCTTAACTGGTTCCGGGAAAACCAAGCATTAAGCGAGACCATGCTAAGCAAAACCCATTTCCCCATGGGGTTTAGTGTAAATAGAAATAATTGGTTTCTTCTGCTTCTCACCATCGCCGCTGCCTCTCTTCATCCCTCTGCCTGCCTGCTGGCCATTCTGGCCCCATGTGCCAGCCCACACCCCACACTCCTGCCAGCTCTGCCACCACACTTATGCTTCTCCCTGCTGCCGCTTCTTCCCACCCCCCCGCCCGCCGGCTGCTCTGGCACCACATGCCAGCTCCTGCTGCCCTGCCCTGGGCCCCTGCTGGCCCTGGCCTTGCAGCACCAGTACAGGCCCTGAGGTCATGCCTGCCCACCCACTCGCTGCCACTCACCACTTCTTACAACTGCTGCTGCTTTGCTGAGCATTAAGTGAAACGTATTAATTTTAAATGAGCACTATAGCAAAATAGCGCTACCTGAAACCGTGTTAAGTGGGGGCTGCCTGTACTTCTTAATTCCCAGACAGTGATACTTTCAACATCTGATGCAAGAATCAGTCTGCTGAACTTAAGGCATTTACTGTATGCAAGTATTTTGAAAATGGCCACATTCCTTAACTGAAAATGGTACTTGGTTTTGGTTTGTTTTTTGGTGGGGGGGGAGTTGTTTGTTTTGGATTGGTTTTCTTTTTTTATATATGCACATTTTTGCTTATATATAGCAAGGTGGTTGTCTGTAGTTTAGGCTTTTCAGAAGGTTGCAAATCTTTAAAAATGTATAGCTTACACATGCTCGGTACAAATTTAATATAGCATGGCAGAATCTCAAGGTTTAGTCTGTGCTGGACATGCTTCAGCTCAGCACTGAGCAGGATTACCCCTGCAACTGCTGCTTCCAGCTGCTTTGAGTCATGCCACATTGGGGAACCAGGACTGAAAGGAGAGCCAGTCTCTCCTGTGCTATCACTGATCCCCTGCTAGGCCCAGGCAGCATGGATAGGGAAGCTGTTTGCTTTGAATGCAGAAGGTAGAAATAGCAGAAGGGGATGGGGGTTGAGAGTTCAAACAGTAAGTTAAGACAGAGGCATTAGACATGAAGGCTGGCAGGGAGAGAACAATAAAGACACTAGGACTGGGAATTTCTGGCAGACACTGGGGGATTTACTGGACAAGGAAACTAGGCTGGGGGGAAGGGTTTGTGGAAATCTTGGATTTGTTGAACAAAGAAATGGGAGGGGTAAGGCAAGGGGAGGATTGTGAGCCACCACGGGAAGAGAAAACCAGATTGGTTAGGGATCTGGCAGGGGAGGCTGGGTCTGGCTAGGCAACGGGACTGTAGACAGAGATGCTGGGATTCATAGATTCATAAATTTTAGGGGCTGGAAGAGACCTTACAAGATCATCGGGTCCAGCCCCCCTGCACTTGGGCAGGAAAGGCTGCTGGAGTCACATGACCCCAGCAAGGTGGGTGTCAAGATGTTTTTTGAAGATTGCAAGGGTGGGTCACAGTACCACCTCTGGGGGCAGTCTGTTCCAGACCCTCAGCACTCAACTTGTAAAGCTTTTTCTTATGTCCAGTCTGAAGCTATCTTCAAGCAGTTTGTGTTCATTGTTTCTTGTCTTTCCCTGGGTGCCTTGGTGAACAGATGCTCCCCCAGGCCCTGATGTACGCCCCTAATATACTTGTAGGCAGGAGTAGCAGAATCTGTGAATGACTGAACAAAGAGATTAGGACTGGAGGGGGAGTCTGGGAAGGAACATGGAGATTTAGGGCTGGCCAGGTAAGGGAAATGGGATCTAGGATGAGGAGCCAGGCTGGGGAAGACATGAGGCAACAACAAGCTTGGAGGGGACAAGGCAGAAGGCTCACACACTGAGAAAGTAGGCAGAAGGGAGAACACCTCCTGGGGCACACTTCCCTCCCCGGTTTATGGTACAGCTAAAGATTCCAGTTTCACCGGTCCTGTTGTCAGCATGCACCTGTGAAATGAATTAGCAAAATGTATGTTGTATGCCTCATGGGTGTTTGTCTACATCGAGGATGACACACACTTAGCTTGCATATAACAGCAGGCTGTGCTGTGGACCTGAAGGTGCCAGCCCTGCTGATGAAACATGTGTCAGTATGTTGCCACATGAGAGAAGCTCTGGGTTTTCTAGTTTTATTTTTTTTAATTAAAAATAACCTTAACCCCTCTCCGCCCCCGAAATTACAAGCACACACTTGCATTCATAGCCAACATTAAAATAATATTTTTGTTTCCATGCAAAATCAAGCACCACCCAAAGGTTATGAAGTGCCAGCATTAAGGGTGTTTCTTCCACTTCCTTGTGCATGTGTATTGTGATGGTCTTTGATGGCATAATCTAGAACAATTTTTTGATGGGGCCCCTTCCTTATTCAGTGTACAGGGTGGATAGTACTTCCTTTACCAATCGTTATACAGCACTTCATGTGTTCAGTCAAAATATAGCTCCAGTTGGCTTTAGCTGCAGTGCTAGTGCTCAGCACTTCTGCAAATCAGGCACTGGAGTTTTGGGATGGGCACACAAAAAAGAGAAACATGCAATTTGGGGATACCCATAAAAAAGATGGATTAGTGGTTTACCTAGTGGTTTATCACACAAACTCCATGGCAGAGAAAGAAAGAATCTGGTTTTCCAAAATATCCTTCAACTGCCTTAACCATGAAACCTTTTTTTTTTTTGTTCTGCAATTCCTTGCTTTATTCATCTTCCAACTTCTATAGCAAACTGTAGGATCCTACACATAACAGCTTCTTTCACCACACAACCCTGATTCCACCCCCTGTCATGTCCTTCATATTTAGTGGATGGTATCTGTGGAAAAATAGTATCTGATCATGTAGTTAAACATTGTATTATAATGCATGTGTACAAAGAGGCTGAATTAAGGTGGTGTTTAACACTGATAGATTAATAATGTGCTTTTAAGACCATTCATAGTATAAATATAAACTGACCCACATTAATGTGGGACAGAGATAAATTTATCTGTTCTTTGCAGTAGATATTACATGAACATCAGGGATATTTTTACATTTAATGTTAAAAACCCTCTCAGATATAAAAGAAAAAGAAATTCATTTCTTGCCCCGATCTGAAATTCCCTGGTTACGAATTATTTTGGGGTAAGTTATAGCCAAAGATGGCTGGATGATTTCCAGTTGACCTAGATGAAAATATATTACTTTTTTTAACATAGAAAGGAGCCAGAATATTGTGTGTCTAACTTTACCATTACGATACAGGAACTTGCGAGTATATTTCATATTCTCAGGAAACACCACATTCTTTTAAACTGCACTTACAGATGTTGGCACTTACTGTTCATCATGAAAAATATGTTAAGAACAATTTTCAAGAGAGTGAAAACAGAATTTCAACTGGTAAAACCAAGAAGGATGTTTGTGGCTCATATGTTACCTTGCTCTAAATAACATTCTGTGATCCAACTGCTATCACTGCTGACTACAGGGTATTGCTCCTCATCTGCTACACAGAGTTGGCAGCCAGTTCCAACAAAGCTCTTTTTGTGCCTTTCAACTACTGGTATTCTGGGGGCAGGCCTTCTTTTCTTTTCTTTCTACTTGTTTTCTTGCTGCAGCTAAGTTGACCATGTTTTCAGCAGCTTTCTCTTGCTAAGTCCTTTTTTTTCCTCCTTTTGCTTTTAATTGAGATGTTTAGTGAATTTCTTACTGTGGCTTAAATTTTTGTCTGCATATCATTAAAAAAGAAGGAAGACCTGTGGAGGACAGGAAAGACTAAACCAATCCATAGCACCGTTGTAGCAGCATTCAGCAGAACTCCCTCTCAGGCTTATGCTGTACCACCTTCATTTGGACTGCTGTACCCATAGTAGACCCCTAGAAGATTTTAGGAGCTAATCCTGTACTATGCTGAGCTCAGTGCCTTTAATAACTGTTCCTGCTGTTCAGCCAGCCACCTCACATCTTCCTTTAGAAACAGAATCAGAAAAGGAGATGGATCTTTCTTAGAAATAGAATCAGAAAAGGAAATGGATCACCCAGATGACAGAGGCTAGGGACAGAAGTTGCCCATAAATCAGTATCAGTGATTGGAAACTGGTTAAAATCTGTAACACAACAGAAGTTCAGTGCACATAAACCACTTTCAAAATGGCCCAAACCAGTTTAAGATAAACCTGGATGGATGTAGTATCAGAGTTAACTGATTTAGGTGAAATCGGTTTATTCAACTTCTGTCCCAGATCCCCCCCTAGATTCAAGTTAACTCACCGTCTCCCAGCCTCCCAGGATGCTTTGTGCCTCTCCCTGTAGGCCCAAACTGTCTGCTGCAGCCCACCAGGGAGGCATGCTCATACACCCCCCACCCCATCCCCAGCACTAGGCCTGGGCCACTGCAGGCATATGGCTGCATTTCTGAAATCAGAGTGACTGTCTGTTCACTTGCTTATTGGTTCAATGTATGCAATTTAGACTAACCTGTGAAGATTGAATCCATTCAACCTCAGGCCTTTTGACTGTCTTTACTTAGCCAGAGTCCAGTTAGATCAGAACTTTGCACCTCAACTGGTTCAGCAAAGCCAACCAGTTGTCTCCAGATAGGTCCTGGGCTCTTAGTTCTTTATGTTGAAACCCAGGTGTAATTTGTAGAGGAGAAAGGAAAAAATAATTTTAGCCTACCTTTTTTCCTGATGAGGGTAGAGTTTTAATATTTCCTAACTCAAAGCTCACAAAAGGAGAGTTTTCATCACAGAGGCCTTTATGAAATGACATGAATTTCTTATCCACAGCCCTCCATCTCACACCCCTGTTACGTTCTTTGAATCCTCTATTTTAAATCCTATCCTAAAAACTGTGAATATACCATTTACATATGTCACAATCAGTGAAGGCCTGATTCAGTGCTGATGGAAGGCAATGGAAAAACTTTGGGTTTGGATTAAGCCCTAGAATAAAACATTATTACATTCTTTCCTTCCAAACTGGGAAAGGCGGAAAAGACGCAGCCCTTTTGCAGAAGTTCCAAAACGACAAAGTGCTTATAGCCTCAGAAGGGAAAAGTTGATACTGCATTATTTTGCTTTATTCGGCTTCTGACACTCCGCTCCTCACTGTTTAGTTTGCATGCCTTCCAGTACTGCCTTAAGTAGCTTGACTAGCAGTTGGCACACATACTTTTTGATTCCCATGTACCTTTCCATTAAGAAACTGTGGATTTTAAAATTTTATTTAATTAGTGAAGAAAAAAAAGAGGAGGGTTGAGTCTTTGACTTGGAATGGAAATTGGTGAGGTTTGTCATGCTTTATTCTTTCAGGAGTCTGCTGCACCGTCCTGGACTTGTTCCTGAAAAAGCTGTGTCTACATTAATGAGTTTTATCTTTGCACTAAACCATTCTAGAAAAAGAGTCCCTATCCTCAGCCTAGATCAGGGGTGTCAAATGTACAGGGGCCACATGGAGGGGGCTCAGGGGCCACATGGGGAAGTTGGACCTGATCCTGCTGCAGAGGTGCTGGGAGCCACACCATGGGTCCAACCCTGTGCTCTGGATCTGAGCCAGCATGTGGTCTCAGATTTGGTATGCCCAGTTCAACCTGGTGCATAGCTCCAGAGCCAGTGCACGGGGTCTGGCCACAGGCCCAGCTGGTGTTCTGGCCACAGCAGTCAAGACTGCCCCGACTCTTCCTCCCTGCCCTCACGGCCAAATGTCCAAGCCCATGGGGAGCCTTTTTTCTGCTGCTTTGGGGAAAAAAAGCTGTGTGTTATATGTGAGGAAACTATGGTAGCTTCGTATCCCATGGCCTCCCCAAGGCTTCATATCCATGTAGATGCACTGATATAATTGCTTTAGGAGGTAATGGGAGTCTCCTCATCCACCAATCTGAGGTGCAGGCTTCTGTGTATCCAGAGATTGTGATATATGTAGCCCAGAAGCACTGGTGTGCGAGGCAGCTTGGCATCAGTCAGAAATCTAGAAGGACTAACCCACAGACTAAGTGCAGACCAACTGTGTGTATGCATCTTCCCTAAGAGAAGGCTGTTCCATGGCTTCACATATTAGTATTTTTTCCAGGCAGTCAGCATGGATTTCACACGAGTTTAATTTCAGCCGGCAGTTAAATTTCCACCAGCAGTTAGTTCATGAGGTGATCTCAGCCAGGCACTTTGGCCAGGCGTGCCTAACTTCATGGAAAGTGAACACCTAAATAGTAGTTAGACACCTAAATACCTTTAGGAATAAGATGAGTGGTAATGGGTTGTCTTGTCATATTCTGAAGGAAGGAAAAAGCTTGGAGCTGTTTCTGCATTATTGATATTTGAACTTGTGATGTGTCATCAGTTCTGCTAGTGGTGGATCTCATCACCACTAAGAGATTGTTGGTTATTCAAGAGAGAAAGATTGTCTCTGTCTTTGAAAAGCTCACTCCAATTCTTGATGTTCAATTGGCAGTAAATAAACTGATTCTCTTAGACCTAGTTTACAAAGAGATCAAGTACGAGAGAGGATTAGACTCTAATTGATTAGTTTCAGTAGCTTCTGGTTTGCTTCTCTTCCACTAGAAAATGTATGTAAATATAAACAGACTGTGGACCTCCTTCGTTATGGCAGTCAGACTGGTTTGGCTGAGGAAGAGATCACTACTAGGTTTTCCCTTTGTATCTAATCAGCTTCTCATTATAGCTGAAGCTCCAGTGCCAAGGTGTAAAGCAGATGTTTCTTAGGGATTTGTACTGCTCCCCCTTCATTTTATGACTCTCATCTGTTGAAAACGTGAGTGAAATGGTGGAGCATAAAAGACGGGAAGAAAAAAACTTAACTTGAGGATGGCTTGAAGAAATACTAGTGATGGCTGCATTGCTAAATAAATAGAGATCTTTTTAAATAGTTTATTGGCAGGTTTCTTTTCTCTCCTGAGAATGAATTGTTTGACTGGTTTTTCTTGTCATATATGAGTGATTGAATGCCTGCAAGAAGCCTTCTTGACAGCACAGCATCAGCAGTTTTCCTGTGTAGGTTCAAGACTGAAAATTGTCCTGGTTTGGTACCCATGATCAGATAGTTGCAACTTTTTCTAAAGGACATAGTTACTGCTGCATAATAAAGCTTAGTCCTGTCTCAGCCTTAAAGCAAAACAACTGTTTCTACATAGTCTGAACTGCTTCTGGTTCCTTTTTGTTCTGAGAGCAAAAAAATAAATTGCTCTTTCAATCAGCTTTTCATCCCTTCAAGGGATGTATTTAGAGAGATTGCACAAAAACCTTCCCTTGACCTTGCAGGTTATTTCCTTTTAAGCAACTTGTATAACATTGTCAAACGACTGACAAAATATCTGCTCCCTAACCTCATAGCCTACAAATCCATAAGCATGAGATGTCTATGTTAAGGTACAACTTCTAAAGCCCTTAGCCATGCTAAATTTGTTATTCTTCAGATGATTTTCTTGCCACAAGGGTTACGACTGTTTGTATAACAGACAAACATAATGTTGATGATGAAGCAAATTAACCATTTGTACAAGCCATGTAAAATAAATTGCCCGGTGGATTGAGTTTTCTTGGACACTCTGTATGGAACTCTTGGGCAAACATTGTCGTGTCTGTTTCTTAAGTTTATAAAAAAGTAGCCAAAAAAGGTTTACAGACTTTTCACTACTGCTGACACTGTGAATCACTAAATACAGCCTAAGCCAATTTTCATCTGTCATATTTTGACTATGTTTATTTTTCCAGTATCTCTTTGAGAACTCTAGAAGACTCCAAAATGTAATAGTTAAAGAATGACAGTCCTTTCCCCACAATATAAAGGGAAGGGTGATTTTTGTGACTTAAGAAATTTGTCTGGTTAGCAGGATATTTTACCTTGTACTCTAACAGCGCCTATAATATATTAAAAATTGCCTGTTATTTTCAATCAGTTGGTATTTAAGTTAACAATTTAATGGAGTATTTTGGCTGATTGAAAAAGATTAGAATACACATATCACTATGTTTATGTTAAAGTAGTCTTTCTAATTGCATTATATGAAATAATCTAGGCTTACCTGACAAAGGACTGTTTTGGTTTTAGTTATTTTTACCCATCCCACAACATGCACACATGCACGTGTACGTCTGTGTGTGTAAATTAAAGTAGCGGGGGAAAGAAGATACGTTGGCTCCCTATAGACATTATTTTTGTACTACTACAAAATTTATAGCACTACAGATAATAGAGCTACGGGCAGCAAGATGTTAAAACCCCCGTGGCTGGAGTGTGCTTTGTCATGCTCCCCAGGCAGGAGCAACCCCGGACTGCTGTTTGGCTCCCCCTGCCCCAGGACTTTAAAGAACATGTAGGCAGCCAAGCACCAAAGCTGCTTGCAGATACCCAGGGGCTGAAAAGGCTGATTTTTAAAAATAAATTGTATTAAGTCCAGTCCATGTGATTTAAAGCTGTAGATGGATGCAAATAGCAGTAAATGCTTAGATGTACTGTTGTGTGGTAGTAAATGTCCAGTTCCCTCTGCTCTGGTGAGAAGACGGTGAAAAAAGGTCAGGGTTGTCAAAAATATTTTATCCTTTCAAATCTGAGAAACAGAAATCTGAAGAAATGAGTATCCTGCAGTGTAGACAAAAAGTAACTTTAATGAGCAAAGTAATTTTGCCTGTATATGAAACTGCATGCATGGCCAAAAACTATAATTAATCTTAACATTTGCCTCCTGTGGGTGAAAATCCCCCAATTTCTTAAGAAAGTTTCTGCTGGTATGGAAATTAACTAATATCAGTCTTTCAGTATCAAAGCCAAACATCAAGGTTTCTTAAAAATTGCCTCTTCCAGTGAAACTTTAATATTGCATTTGAAATTGAATCATTTGAATTTCTTTGTTAGAAATTGAATTTCATAGATAGACATTGTCATTGTTTGTTCTTAAAGTACGTGAAGTTTTAAAGTCTGTTTTCCCAGGCATCCTGGATCCCTCCAATATCTAAAAAGTTCATCAACAAAACATTCATGTAAAGAATGTTTTCACGGACATTGTAGATGGGAATCAATTTAATGCATTAATATAATGAGAGCTACTTTTCTTTGGATAAGCCAATTCTATCAGCTGAATGTTGATATCAAATGATTTTGGGAGCAGTTATGAATTTAATAGATCTGCTTATTTATCAAATTTCAATAGTGTGATTGTTAATTGGGTTAAAGTTTGTGGCTATTTTTCTCCAGAAGGGAAAATTCCTGAAAGAGAAATTTCTGGGATTATCTTTTCATCTACTTAATCTAAGCAGGGTTGAGTGTGTAGTCTTATGTTTAATTTTTTAACTTTTGTATTTGTTCTACAGCAGTTTTAATGATGTCCACCCTTAAGATACAGTATTATTTTATTGATTTTAGTCAGTGTTATATCTGGTATGTCAGATCAGATGCTTCACCAGGGGGACCTGGTGACAGTCTGTAAACTCACTAGGGGGGACCAGAAGGGTTTGGGTGAGACCTTGTTTCCCCTAGCACCCCCTGGCATAACA
>NW_017728943.1:72407262-72438367 GCF_001723895.1 Crocodylus porosus | reverse complement strand
GATCTGGAACCAACTTCCAAGGGAAGTGGTGCTGGCTCCTACCCTGGGGGTCTTTAAGAGGAGGCTTGATGCCTACCTAGCTGGGATCATTTGAGCCCAGTTTTTTTTTCTCCTGCCCTGGCAGGGGGTCGGACTTGAATATCTATAAGGTCCCTTCCAACCCTACTTCTATGATCCTATGATTCTATGACCACTTAAATCCACAGTGTTTGATTAAAGCATGTGTGATAAGGTCTATGATTTTTAAACACCTTGTGTTTATTATTCTCTGATGTATATAATGTACATCATTTTCTGTGGCAGGGGAAAGAAGGCCTTTATATTACAAGTTAGAAAATCCACTAGTCCTACTATATACCTTGTGTATATCGACTTCATTTTATAGAGTTCCATTGTATAATCAATGCTAGAAAGAGAGACATGTTTTGGAAAAGGATTTTTAAAGCGCTGGATCACATTTTTATATCTACATCAACTTTATATCAGAATTTTAATTTAGAACTAAATAATTAGTACACTTACATACTCATTTTCCATTTAAATCAGTTCATTTAATTATTGGTAGATTTTTTTGTTTTTGTAAATCTGTGCAAAAAGCCCAAATGTTTAATATCTAGAGAATACAGCATGAGTTTAAGCATATAGGTAACCAGAATAGGGCATTTGTGCAACTGCACCTTGTTGTTGCTGTTACACTGAGGAAGCAATTACTGTTACAACTTAGAAATTTTCTTCATGGTTCTAGTTATCAGTCCTGCAAAGAAATGTGTCCACACAGACCCCGCGTAATCCCTCAGTAAGTGGGACTTTGGCATCGTATAACAAGGCTCATGGATGAATTGCTTTAAAACCCACCCTGCAAGCAAGATCTGAAAATATTTTAATGGGCCATTTTTTTCCAAATATCACATAAATGTTGACCAATTTTTTTAACCTATCTGTACTTTTAAAACCTAAATGCATTTAAACAAGGTGTTTCAGTTACTTCATTTGAGAGCACGTGCCATCTTCTACTTGTCTAAGTAATTATGCAGTCCTCTCAATATCTCTCTGAAGTAGGGTAGTAAGTACTATCCCCATTTTACAGATAAGGAAACGGAGCACAAGATATGTAGGTTGCAACCCCAAATGGGGTAGCAGCATCAGCAGATGGGGTCATAGGGGTGGGGGCTGTGGGTTGGGAGTGAGGGGCCATGCTGGGGAAACAGGGCCATGCTGAGAAATAGTTTGGGAAGCACTATTTTAAACAGTCTGTCCAAGATCACACAAGAAATGTGGGTTCAAGACATAGCTTCAGTGCTTGGCTTCTGGATTCTAGTTCAATTTCCTTTTCAGTAGCCCACCTATCTCCCTTTTATGGACAATAAAGTCCCAAACAATAGGTCCCCCATTAGGAATGGAATTGTGTGAAGTCTTATGACAAGAAGTTGTGTTTAAAAGCAGATATTTAAAAATAGGTATGTTCTTTGATTACCTGAATAAATTCATTAAACTAGCATTTCATTAAACTAAGATTTCCTAAAGAGTGCAACAGACCTCATTGGGGATGCACAGGTAACTAGTGAAAACAAGGTGCATGTAGAAATGGGCATACTATCTATTTCCCTTTGGGTGATAACAGTGAGTTCATGAAGAGCTACACAGAGCTCTAAACATAAGTCTTGGTAGAAACTTAAAGGTGGAATAGATTTTATTTTTAAATATTATTTTTATTTACTTAATTCTCTGAGCAATGATTACATGCTCTTAGTACTGTCATATCACTAAAGCTTACAAAATAGAAATAAAGTTTACAAAATGCATAATAAGTAATACTTAATGCATAAAGGATAATTGTTTTAAAATATGTTTATAATGTTTATTTGTGGACATGTGCTCTCTTATTCATTTGGGATGTAAAAGAGGTTTTTTTTTAAAAAAAAAAAAAAGCCAAAACATTTCTGTTCACCTATTTCATGTCTGGCACAAACTCTGTGTAAATGTTATATGCCTGGATTTTAAAAAATCTTTAAAAAAAAGCATTCTATTATTAACCTGACTTTGGAAAAAATACAGAAAATATTTTACAGAAGGCACATATATTACCTGAATGTAGAAGGTTGTATCCCTGTTGGGTCACCATCTGTAAGACTAAAAATACAAGGCTTAGAAGAAGAAATTGGAGACGGACAATGATGGTCAAAAGAAAAGGAAACTATACTAATAATTTCTTTTGATGTTCAGTTGGGATCCTGGTGTCTGTTCTGTAGGTCATGGATAAACTGAGCAACCCTCTTGGTCAGAGGAGAAGTCTCAAGAGGTGTGAGCTGATTGGCATTCCTGAGCCAGTGCTATCAATTCAGCACTTTTTCATCAGCATTTTGATTTTCCTTGGAGTGAAATATTGATTATTTATTTTGAGACTTGTGTAGAAATTAGCATTTCTAAGTTCAGAGTGAGATATTCATTTTCCCATGCTCTACTTTTATAATCTGTGATAGCAGTCCATAATGCTTAGATACCTACTGTATTGAAAATCATTGTATGAATTTATAAGAAATATATATATAAATATAGGCAGCTTGATTCTATTTGTAAAAATGTGTGCTCCATAAATTTCCTTTCACAGAAGGCTGAAAGTTTGGGCTTAGTTCTTATTAGTCATTTGTTCCAGCTTTATTCTTTGTAATATTACTTTAGGGATTATAGGTATATGAGCAAAAGGATCTGTTATTTTCAGGGCCATTCAGCTTTATGTTTTATGTTACTCTTACCTAGCTTTTATAATGATTGATATTTTCCTTTGTTTCAGCCAAACCTTTTACATCTAAGGTGAAACAGATGCGACTACATAAAGAAGATTTTGAAATCTTGAAGGTGATTGGCCGAGGAGCCTTTGGGGAGGTAAGTGTTTTCTTGTTTTGTGAGAGAGTTTGAATATTTTACAGAAGGTCTGCAGCAGTCAGAAAGTTTATTGGTACCAAGGTACTGTAATAAAGGTCTTCTAGAAATTCATAAGTGCTTTTGAAATCTTTAGGCAGAGCAGATGTGTTAGGTCAAACTAAAATGTAATACAAATACTATTAAGATGTATACATTTGTGCATGCAATCTGTACAAGTCTTCAGAAAAAGAGATTTCAGATTGTATTTTAATACTGTATTTGCTCCAATGTAAGATGACTCTGAATATAAAATGATCTCTAATAATGAGGTTCTATATATGGAAATTTATAAATTTGTTATAATTTTCCAAGTATAGAAGCTAAGTATTAGAGGGATTGTCTTGAATTTCCCTTCCTTCCCATTGTTACAGCACGGAAGTCAGTGGTGGGGGAGAGAGGGGATCAGGTTGCCCATTGCCCTCTGCCCTGACCAGTTCTTCCCCCTGCAGCCTTCCTGACACCTGAACCCCCGCCCCCCACTTCCTCCAGTCTTTGCTTCTTCCTTTCCAAACTTCCCCAAGTCTCTGCCTCTTCCGACAGCCTCATACCATTTACTGTCAGATGCTGCTCTGGCTGCTCTGACCCAGGGTTCCTACAGACATTTGGGGCCCCACTTTAACTTATGGCACTTTACACAAAGTGCCATGAGTTAGAGCCCTCTCCACACCCCCCAACCCAACAGACTTTCTCATCTGTTTTTTTAAGTGGGCTTGAGCCTGCCTGCACCAGCCCTGTCCAGCAGGTGGGGGTGCTCCAGCAAACCACCCCTTTTCTCATCCCAACTCTTGCCCCCCGCCCCCAGCTCTGGCGCTGTCAGCAGGAGAGGGAGCGGGAGGGGGAGGGAGCAGAAGGAGCAGGCAGATGCTGGCTGGGCTTTGCCTAGCCAGAGCTGGGGAGGATACAGCAGGGAGCAGCTGGCATGGGGGGGAGGGGAGAGGAGGTGGCTCCACCTCCACCTTGACAGCATGGGTGGGGAGGGGGTGGGCTGGGCTGGGCTGGTTTTTGTCAGCATGAGCAGCAGCCGAGACCTGCAAAGCACAAATAATTAACCCTTGAGGGAACACAAGTTCCTTAAGATACTCTGTTTTAGAGCGTCTTCATCTAATACCTGATTTGACTATTAATTTTTCACATTATCAGCCATTGTAAAAGCACTCTGCAGCCATAAACATGTGTTCCATCACAGACTTAGACCGCTTTCTGGAGGCCAATCAAGTGAAAAATGTAACTTGTGTAACTGCCCCCAGAGCACAGCACATGGAAACTCAGTCTTTGCCTGGCCATGCAGCGGTGTCAGCGCTGCTAATTGGCCAGACAGGGGAAGGAGTTTCTATGTGCTCAGTGCCCAGGAGGGACCTCAGGCCAAGCTGCATCTGACAGTAAGGGGCAGGGAAGAGGGTGAGTCAGGGGCAGAAACTGCAGAGGGAAGTGTGGGTGACTGGGGCAGGAGGCTGCTCTGAGTCTGACTCTGGGCTGAGGGCAAGAATAAGAGTCATAGCAGCTGCCTGCCCTCCCCATTCTGTTTTGTATATGAATATAAGACTAGGTTTTTTCTTCCCCCATGCTGATGCGGGGGAGGGGGGACTTGTCTTATATTTGAGTAATATGGTACTTCTCTTTTTCGTCCATGTTTGCAACTAATCCCAATACTTGGGCTGTAGTTCTTCCCATCCAGAAGATATAAACCACTGAATCTGGTGACATCCTACCTTTCTTCCAGGAAAGCCTGAGGGCAAAGAAAGAGGTATACAGGCTGTGGAAACAGGGTAACTACCAACGAGAAGCATACCTCCGTGGCTTACTTGCAGGGGATCAGTTAGAAAGGCCAAAGCAGAATTAGAATTTAGGCTGGCAACAAAAATTAAGGACAACAAAAAGTCTGTCTTCATGTATATAGGGAACAAAAGGAAGGTGCAGGGTAGCATAGGACCCTTACAGGACGAAGTAGGTAATTGCTGACAGAGACGGGGGACAAAGCTGAGCTCTTCAGTAAGTTCTTTGCATCTGTATTCCTAGACACAGACCAAGACAAATCTCCCGATTGGATCATAGATAGACACCAGAGGGACACTAGCCCACCAACTGTTAGCACAGACAGTGAAGGGGCACTTGGAGGAGCTGGTTTTGTTCAAATCAGCGGGCTCAGATGAACTTCATCCAAGGGTGCTGAAGGATTTGGCCAGTGTCATAGCAGAGCCACTGGAAAAGGAACAGAAAAAGGGTCAGTGTGGTCCCTGTTTTCAAGAAGGGGAGGAGGAAGGAGCTGGGAAACTATAGGCCAGTTAGTCTCACCTCTATTCTTGGGAAAACTCTAGAAAAAATCATTAAGGATTACATGTGTGGGAGCCGAGCAAGGGAAATAATGCTGAAAGGAAATCAGCATAGATTCATTGCAAGTAGATCCTGCCTGACTAACCTTGTTTCTTTTTATGACCAGGTCACAAAATGCTTAGATGCAGGAGTTGAGGTAGATACATTATATCATTCTGTTCTTGTAGATAAATTGACAGACTTGATGTAGATGATTACACAGTCAGGTGGATGGCAAACTGGCTTAGGGGTCACACCCAGAGAGTGGTGGTAGACAGGTCGATATCGACCTGGAAAGCTGTGGGCAATGGAGTCCCGCAAGGCTAGCTCCTTGGACTGGTGCTATTCAGTGTCTTCATCAGTGACTTGGACAAAGGCGTGAAGAGCACCTTGTCCAAGTTCGCAGATGATACCAAATTATGGGGCAAGGTTAATATAGCAGAGGGTAGGGAACAGATCCAGCTGGATCTGGACAGGTTGGAAAAATGGACAGAACAAAATAGGATGTAGTTCAACAAAGACAAGTGCAAAGTGCTGCACCTGGGTAAAAAGAGCCACCAACACACTTACAGGTGGGGGGTGACCTTCTCAGCAGCACAGCAGCAAAAAAGGATCTTGGAGTCATAGTTGACTCCAAGATGAACATGAGTCATCAGTGTGACAAAGTGATCAACAAGGCTAACCACACTTTATCATGCATGACAAACAGGTCCAGGGAGGTGATGGACCTTAAGAGGGTTCAGAGAAGGGCCACTCATATTGTCAGAGGCCTGCAGGCAAGGTCCTACAAGGAGAGACTGGGAGACCTAGATCTCTTCAGCCTTTGGAAGAGAAGGCTGAGAAGTGATTTTGTGACTGCCTATAAATTCATCAAGGGAAGGCAGCAGGGAACAGGAGATGTTGTATTTACTAGGGCACCCCCTGGAGTAGCTAGGAACAATGGCTACAAATTGACGGAGAGCAGATTTATGTTGAACATTAGAAAGAACTTCTTCACAGTAAGGGTTGCTTGGAATGGGCTTCCAAGAAGGTGGTGCTCTGCCCTACTTTGGGGGTCTTCGAGAGGAGACTGGACAAGCACCTAGCTGGGGTCATGTGACCCCAGTGCTCTTTCCTGCCCAGGGCAGGGGGTCAGACTCAGTAACCTACTGAGGTCCCTTCCGGCCCTAACGTCTATGAATATATAATAAAGGTCGTCGTTTTTCATACTTTGGTTGAATATTTTGAAAGTAATTCCTAACAAAATTAGATTAATAGTGAAGATGTGGGATAGAATTTACTGAAAATGTTTTAATTTTATTTGATTGCCCACCCAGTTCAAGTATGTTTGGACTACCTGAGCTGTTGAACAAGAACCTTTTGAATTAGTCTTTTGTTAGAAACATAATGTTTTATTTAGCACTTTTTTTCCTTTTTGTGCACTTTGGAATCTGTAACATCAGTGGAGGCTGTATGCCACATTTAGATGGCAGAGAAGAGAATCATTTATTTATTTGTTTTTGTTAGTCTAGGGTCATGGAAAACCAGGTTTCTTTAGCTGTTATTAAAGGAATTGGAGTTTTTACTCTAAACTATGTCACTGTTCCAATCATCACCACCACATGCATGTTTAAATCATGACCCATACTGCAAAGCTACTAAGAACATATAAATCACATTTATTTTAGCTGTTTTGCCATCGTCTGTTTCCTTGGCAGTGGAATTTTTATTCTGTATAAACTATGTTAGAGCCTAAATAAGGGGTCGGCAAAATACAGCCTGTGAGCTGGATCCAGCCTGCCAGACCATTCTATCTGGCCCACAAAGCCCTAAAAAATGTAGTAAATTAATATTTATTTGCCCCTGTCAAAGCTGACAGGAGCCAGGGGCAGTAGGACCCAGAGGGAGCCTTCAGCAGGCTTGAGCAGCCCAGCCCTGCCCACCCCCAGCCAGAAGTTCCCTGCTTTCCTGCCCCCTCCCTGCTCAGACACCATGTGGCTGTGGCTCCTGGCTGCATCACCAGACTGCAGAGGATGGAATCATGCTGATGGGGGAGGGGATGTGAGTGCATATGTGCACTCACGTGTCTGCAGGAACAGGGGCACAGTGTGTGTGTATGTTTGTAGGGTGAGTCCCACATGCACACCCCACCATACACATGCACCCACACCTCCCCTTGCACTGCCATACACAAATCCCAGCCACCCTCCTTCCATACCTACTCACACCCCACATATCCACACACACACCCACATGCTCTCTCATTCAACACCCACACGCCCACAGCCTCCACAAACCTATACCCAACCCCCACAAAATGTAAGCGTAAGGGTTCATTTTAAGCTATTATGCAGGCACCTCTGTGTACACTACACAAACACATGTAAATCCAGGGCAGAAATATTTTTTTAAATTGAATTAATGAATGTTGTAGATGTTCAATATTTTAGAACATAATTTGGTATTTTTCTGGTTCTGAGATGGCAAAACCCCTTGCTGAAAGGAGTACTTCTGGGGGCAAGAGGAGGGACTTCTGGTAGCAAAGGTCAGGGGTTAGGGGGTGGGACTTCCAGTCACAAGATGGCGACCAGGGGGCGGGGAGCCTCTCAAGGGGCAGGACTACCCATGCAGCCCTTGACAGCTTGCCAAAACTCGGTAAGCGGCGCTCTGCTCAAAATAATTGCCCAAACCTGGCCTAAATTGAACCCCACGTGGGTTATTCCTTTATGAGAAGCAAGATATTTCGATTTTGGAGTCAGAGTTCCCTCTCACTATTCCCTTCTGCTATATGAAAAGGTTCTCCCTAAACCTCTGAAGACCTGGTAGGTATTTCAGTCCCATAAATGCCTTGGCTCCAGGAAAACAGGGGAAGCAGTAATTAGTTTCTCTTTGGAACCAGTACGCAGATAGTACCTTATCTACAGAATATTATTCAGAGCCTGTTTTTACAGAGGCCTAATACTGCGCCTCCTGCTTTGGTTCCATAACTCATGGAAATGTTTATTTTGGGCCTCTTCTCTGCTGCATAAGTCATCCAAGGAGCTGAGCAGCCTGGGTGCTGAGCAACAATAAGCATTTGTCTTTATCCATAACCCTTTGCCACCCGGAAGTGGGTACTTGTATCTCTCTTCCTGGCCTAGACAATGCTGTATTCACCTGTTGTTCATTGTGGAAATGTTTCTACATAAAACACAATGACTGAACTCAACAATGCTGGACAGCCATAGTTCAACACAATTCAATTAAAAATAGTAAAACAGAGTAAGAAATTGAGAGAAATCATTTTTGTCATCAAATCAGATGTAAAAACAAGGTTGTTCTTAGCTGAAGGGAGAAGTCATTTTTGTCCACTGAATCAGCATCAGGCTCCCTGAAAGCTAAACCACAAAATCCTGTGAAACTTCCGCAGGAAGCTCTTCTGTGGTGAATCAAACCATAAATAATTTAAAAGCATGAGTTTCCCCATCCTCCTCTCTGTTCACTGTTAGTGCTGAGATTCTGCACAGACAGAAGGCAATATCCCATAAATCAACTGCATCAATTTGTTCAGTTTCTGAAATGTTTTCCATAATGAAAAGTGACCAAGTGACCCCAAGACATCTCTTTGATACTGTTTATAACTGCCTTTAAAGATTTCAGATTTTTTTCTTGTACTGTTTTGATCTTTAGCTAGACAAATTTTAACCCATGGGTGCAGTCTGAAACTTGATCATAAAGTGATTCAGTCTTCTTGACCCAGTGCTCACAAATAAGGTAGAATTGGTGGGGGATGTAGTACAAGCAATCCTCAGACGTATGACACAATTGGTTCCTGAAAACCACATCTTAAAACTAAAAGTCCTGACTTGGAACCAGTTTTCCCATAGGAACAATGTTGTAAATGGGGAATTGGTTCCTTTATAACACTGGATACAGCTGTGTCCAACTGGTAAGTCAGGTGTGGTGGAAGGGAAGGGGTTTGGGAGGACAGATCAAGGCCCCCTGCAGTGAGGGAGGGGCTGGGGCTGGGGCTGGGGCAAGTTGCTTGTCTAATGGCTTCTGCTATTCATCTGGTGGGGATGGTGTGCCCCCAGATACATGCGGGGTGGGCAAGGGCTGCACCAGGCTGCTCTGGGAATAGGGTCTATGTCCTCCCACTGCTTTCCCAGCCGGGGTGCGGTGGATGTAGGACAGGGCTACTGTGCAGCCTCTGGACAAGTGGTGTGCAGCAGCAGAAGCTGTCCCAGCCTCCCAGACAAGCCCTGGCCCCACCTAACACACCCTGATCTGGGGGCATATGCCCCCCCCCATATCCTTCCCCCACTCACCCAGCTGGGGCAGGGCAGATGTGGGACAGAGCCACGGCTCATCTAGGAGTGGGGGGTGTCTCCCACTTGTCTGGAGGCAGTGCAGGAACCTAGTCCTGCACCCACCGCACCCCGGCTGGGCAAGCAACAGGCAGGCATAGTTCCTGCTCCCAGCTAAGCCCTGTGCAGCCCCAGCCCCACACACACTTCACCCTTTGTAGATCTGGGGGCACATGCCACCTGCTCCCATACCCTTCCAGATGAACATTGGGAGGCACCAGACAAGCAACTTGCCCCAGCCCTAGACCCTCTCTAACCATGGAGTCCTTGATTTCATAGATGTTTGGGCTGGACGGGACCCCAGAGGATCATTGAGTCCAGCCACCTGTCCCAGGGGCAGGAAGTCAGCAGGGATCATAGGATCCCAGCAAGATAAGCACCCAAATGTGTCTTGAAGGCATTCAGAGTGGGTGCTTGAACCGCCTCCAGCGGCAGTCTATTCCAAACCTTGGGGGCTTGGACAGTGAAGAAGTTCTTTCTTATGTCCAGCCTGAACCAGTCACAGTGCAGTTTGTGACCATTTGATCTTGTCATCCCTTGGGGGGCTCTGGTGAACAGACGTTCCCCCGGATCCTGATGAGCACCCCTGATAAACTTATAGGTGGCCACCAGATTGCCCCTGAGCCTGCGCTTTTCCAGGCTGAATAGCCCCATTACTCTCAGCCTCTCCTCATAAGGTCTGTTTTCCTGACCTCTGATCATGCACGTGGCTCTTCTCCGGACTCTCTCAAGCTTCTCCACATCCTTTGTGAATTGTGGAGCCCAAAACTGGATGCAGTACTCCAGCTGCGGCCTCACCAAGGCCAAGTACAGCAGGAGAATGATGTCTCAGGATCTGCTTGAGAAGCATCTATGGATGCAAGCCAGCGTTTTGCTCGCTTTACTAGCCGCAGCATCACACTGAAGGTTCATGTTCATCTTGTGGTCCACCATGACCCCCAAGTCCCTTTCATCTGTAGTGCTAACCAGCGTAGTACTACGAAGCCTGTAAGTGTGGTGCAGGTTTTTCCTCCCAAGGTGGAGAACCTTGCATTTTTTGGTGTTGAACACCATCAGGTTCTCGTCCACCCATTTTATGAGTCTGTCCAGATCTGCCTGGATCACCCTCCTATCTTCAGGCGTGGATGCTTTACCCCAGAGTTTGGTGTCATCGGCGAACTTGGCCAGTCTGCTTCTGACATCAATGTCCACATCATTGATGAACATGTTAAACAGTATAGGCCCTAGGACAGAGCCTTGTCCCCCCACATCCCTCCCCTTCCACCACACCAGACTTACCAGCTGGACGTAGCTGTATCCATCATCATAAAGACAAAACCCATGTTGGAAGGTCGAAACAGGGTGTCAGTTTATAAACGTCTTAAGTGCCGTTCTTCATAACTCAGAGTTGTAAATTGAGGACTGGTTGCAGTAGATGGCAAGCTGGGTAGCAGCAACCACAAGATGATTGTGTTCAATTTCCTGAGGAAAGGAAGAATGGAGAGCAGCAGAGTAAGGAACTTCTGGATTTCAGAAAAGCAGACTTCAGTTCACTCAGGGAACTCTTGGGCAGGATCCCCTGATGAGCCATACTGTGGGAGAGAGGAGTCCAGGAGAGCTAGCCGTACTTTAAGGATGACTTACTGAGAGTGCAGGAACAAACCATTCTGATGCACAGGAAAACTAGAGGATTGGCTGCAGTAGATGGCAACTTGAACAGCAGCATCCATGAAATGAGTTAAGTTCAGGATCCTGGGGAAAGGAAGGATGGAGAGCAGCAGAGTAAGAACCCCGGACTTCAGAAAAGCAGACCAACTCGCTCAGGGAACTCAGAGGCAGGATCCCCTGGAAAGCCAGTCTCAGGAGTCCAGGAGAGCCAGCTGTACTTTAAAGAAGCCTTACTGAAAGTCCAGGAACAAACCATCCTGATATGCAGGAAGACTAACAAGTATGGCAGAAGACGAGCTTGGCTTAGCAGGGAACTAACTCTTCAGCAAACCAAATCACAAAAAAGAAGCTTATAAGAAGTGGAAACTTGAAGAAATAACTAGGGATGAATATAAGACCCTTGCTTGGGCATGCAGGGACGAAGTCAGGAAGGCCAAAGTGCAATTAGAGTTGCAGCTAGCAAGGAATTTGAAATGTAACAAGAAGGATTTCTACAAATATTTCAGTAGCAAGAGGAGGATCAGGGAAAGTGTTGGGCCACTTACTGAATGGGGGAGGCAACCTTGTGACAGGATGCAGAAAAGGCTCAGCGCCTTATTTGCCTCTGTCTTCACAGGCAAGGGCAGCCCTGAGACTACTGCACTGGGCATCAGAGTTTGAAGAAGAGGTGAGCAACCCTCAGTGGTGAAAGAACAGGTTAGGGACTAAGAAAAGCTGGATGTGTACAAGTCTATGAAGCTGGATGGGATGCACCCGAGGGTGCTGAGGGAGTTGACTGATTTGACTGCAGAGCCAGTGGCCATCATCTTTGCAGTCTCATGGTGATCAGGAGAGGTCCTGGATGATTGGAAACGGACAAACACAGGACCCATATTTAAGGAAGGGAAAAAGGAGGATCCAGGGAACTACAGACTGCTTGGCCTTACCTCCTTGAAAAAATCATGGAGCAAGATTCTCAAGGAATCCATTTCTAAGAACATGGAGAAGAAGGTGATTAGGAAACAGCATGGATCACCAAGGGCAAGTCATGTCTGACAGACCTGATTGCCTTCTATGATGAGATGACTGGCTCTAGGGAGGCAGGGGGATAAGTGAATGTGGTATACCTTGATTTCAGCAAGGCTTTTGATATAGTCTCTCACAGCATTCTCACAGGCAAGCTAAGGAAGTATGAGCTGGATGAATGGATTGTACGGTGGATAGAAAGCTGGCTGGAGCATGGGGCTCAGAGAGTAGTAATCAATGGCTTGCTGTCTAGGTGGCAACCAGTATCAAGTGGGTCGGTCTTGGGGCCAGTTTTGTTCAATGTTTTCATCAATGACTTGGAACATGAAATAGAGTGCACCCTCAGCCAGTTTGCAAATGACACCAAACTGAGGGGAGTAGTAGATGCTCTGGAGGGTACAGCTAGGATTCAGACTGACCTAGACAAATTGGGGGATTGGACCAAAAAGAATCTCATGAGGTTCAACAAGGACAAGTGCAAAGTCCTGAAATTAGGATGGAACAATCCCATATACCAGTACAGGCTGGGGGCTGACTGGCTGGCCAGTACCTCTGCAGAAAAGGACCTGAGGGTTACAGTGGGCAGTAAGCTGAATATAAGCCAGTGGTGTGTCCTAGTTACCAGGAAGACTAACAGCATACTAGGCTTCATTGGTAGGTGTGTTGTCAGTAGGTCAAGGGAAATAATTATTCTAGGGGTGCACCGGTAGAGATTTTTGGGGCTGATACGAATAGCTGATTTTTAAGGAGATATATCAGCCAATACCAATTCAATTTCCAATACCAGCGTGGCAGCTTGGAGAGCTGCTTGCAGCTGGTAAGTCTGGTGTGGTGGAAGGGAAAGGGGGGGGTGGGGGGGGCAGATCAAGGCCCTTGTGTTGAGGGAGGAGTGGGGCTGGGGCAGGGGCTGGAGCAAGCACTGCCCAGGTAGGGTGGGGTGAGTGCGGGATGGAGCTACAGCTTGTCCAGGGGATGCGCAGGGGACAGCTCCCACCACTGCATGCCGCTCATCTGGGAGCTGCTGGTCTGGAGCTCACCCACTTGTCCAGCGGCTTCTGCCACTGCTCCTGCTGCTCATCTGGGAGGGCATGAGGGGCATGTACCACCGGATCTGTGTGGGGAGAGTGGGCCAGGAAGAACCCTGGCCCCAGCCTGCCCTGCCCTGCCCTGCCCTGCCCTGTGCAGATCTGGAGGCACACGCCCACCCCATGCACGAGTGGCAGGAGCTGCCGTATGAGTGGGCAAGTGCTGTACCAGCAGCTCCCAGACAAACAGTGCACAGCAGTAGGAGTTGCCCCCCTGGACGAGCCACGGCTCCGTCCCATACCTGCCTTGGCTGGGCAGCACTTGCCCCAGCTCCTACCCCCACCCCAGCCCACTCCTCCCTCACTGCGTGGGCCTTGATTCCCTCCCCACCCACGCACCTTCCCTCCCCCCTCCCATTGCATGACACCAGATTTACCAGCTGCGCACAATTCTCCAAGCTGCCAGGCTGTGCTCCTCACTGCCTACGTGCTGCACTGTGGCTGTGTGCACACACAGTTATTTTTCAGCCAAATTATCAACCACATTAGGCTGATTTCCGATACGATCAATTTTCTTTATATCGGTGCCAGTCTGCTATTAGACTGATGCATCAGTGCACCTCTAGATTACTCCCCTCTATTCAGCACTGGTGAGGCCACATCTGCAGTACTGTGTTTAGTTCTGGGCCCCCCACTACAATAAGGATGTGGAGAAATTGGAGAGAGTCCAGTGGAGTGTGACAATAATGGTGAGGGGACTGGGGGACATGACTTATGAGTAAAGACTGGAGGAACTGAGTTTATTTAATCTAGAGAAGAGGAGACTTAATAGCAGCCTTCAACTACCTGAAGCAGGATTTGAATGAGTATGGAGGTAGACTGTTTTCAGTGGTGGCAGATGACAGAATAAGGATCAACAATCTCAAGTTGCAGCAAGGGAAGTTTAGGTTAGATATTAGGAAACATTTTCTCACTGGCAGGGTGATAAAACACTGGAACAGGTTACCCAGAGAGGTGGTGGAAGCTCCATCCTTGCAGGTTTTCAAAACCTGGCTGGACAAAGTTTTGGCTGGAATTATCTAGTTGGGGTTGGTCCCTGCTGAGAGCAGGGTGTTGGATTAGATGACCTCCTGAGGTCACTTCCAACCCTAACTTCCTATGATTCTCTGATTCCTTTTTATAATTTACATGTTAGAATTGACATGTTTTCATTGGCTAGTTCCTTTTTGTTATTTTTTCAAAGGCTGGATACAGACAAAAGGAGTCGAAATGAATGTTGTTGGGTTTTTGTTCCTATTCATTCTTCCTTTGAGCCAACTCCTTCCTTAATATAGCCCAAGGATGTGTTTAATTTTGTTCAGCTTAGCTCCTACACAGTTGCTTATTCAAAGAGGAGTGTATAGAGTTGTTTTCAGAATCCATTAATCTTCTGCTAATAGGAGCTGTGTTATCATGGGACAGTTCATGATGTGGGTGAGAAGCGCTTTAGTGCTGCTTGCCCAAACCAGCACCTCTTGCAAAATTTATGAAGTAACTGTTAGACAAATGACTTGAGATCTACCTAATCAGATCCTGATACAAAGGAGATGGTAAGGACCACCCTGGAGCAGCTGGAGGATTTAGCTGAAATTCTGAGTATGTGCATTGAAATTTTTGCCTGCTTCATTCTGCTGCTATTTGAAAATACCTGCGAGTGTCAGCAGAGGCACTGGAGCTGCCTCTCACATGAGAAGACAACGTTGCATCTATTTTTTTATTTTATTTATATTTTGGAAAATGATCTTTGAAACCCTAATAATTAGAAAATATTTTGTTTTGTTTTTAAGGAAAACTCAATCCTGTAGATACTGATGGCTTTATCCCCTTCACTTATCAGCACATATGAACTTGGTACCAGTGAATGTGAAAATAGGCTTTTCAAAATCTTCCACCCTTAAATTGGGCCAAGGATCTAGGAGTATCTTACTTACCACAGGCAGTGATCCTCACCCTGCTGAACCAAGGGCTGAGCATGTCAGATGGACTTCTCAGGAAAAGCTAACAGAGGTAGACACGCATTGATTTTTTTTTTTTCCTTAGACCCCTTTGAAAAGCCCACCTCTTGCTTCTTACCCCTGCTGAGCCAAGAACAAAGAGATATTTTAGTATTAGTTTTTTGGGTTTTGGGGTTTTTAATAGATTCTGTTACAAAATGCTTGGGGAGGCAAAGAGAAGCATGAAGACATACAGCATAAAGATGAGACCTTTTGTTTATAAGGGACAGAAACAATTTGACAGCGTGCCAGGCAGCATATTTGTTTGTGGGAAATATGGAAAGCCGCTAGAAGAATGAAAGAGAAAATAAAATTCAACTGAAACCAAAATGTTTACATCAGCACATACCAAGCATTTTTAGTTGGCTGCTCACAGGAAAAAATAAATTTTGAAAAACGTTAAATGTCCAGTTAATAAGTTCCAGGAACCATTTTAGGATAACTATACAGGAAAGATTAGTAGTTCTTTCTTCTTTTGGCAGCTCGGAGAGGTTCTTGAGGATAACTGAGTATCAAAAGGACACCCTTTGTATGTGTATGTTCTATGTATGATATATGTAGTAGCATTTATATAATGCTTTAGAAATTTTTTTAAATGTTGTTTGTTGTAACTATCATAGTCTCAGCCATTTAGAATCATTGGAAAGTAGGGCTGCAAGGAACCTTACATGGTCATCTAGTCCAACCCCCTAATCAAGGCAGGAGTCTTGTTTTAAAAGAGCCAACATTTTTTTCGAGGTATGCAAGGCCTAGTAATCTCCCTAAAATCTACTGTCTTACATTAAACAGACATCACACCGCACTCTGAAACTATGTACACCACAAGAACGTACTATGATAATAGATGCCTAAAAATGATGATCAGTTCATTCTAGTATTTTTTGTTGACATGGAATAGCATTTATGGGTTTCATAGAATAAAAGACTGGTATTGATGAACTGTAAAGCCAGCTGGTCCAGTTTCTTTTTTTCTGTCCTTCAGTAAAGCTGTCATGGATTTGACCTTTATACAGGTTCTCTGGGAGTGTACCCCTTTAACTCTAGACCACATTCCCACTTTGTACAAGGGTGAGCCCAGTAGCTCTATCAAGCTAAATTCCATTTTACGCAGTAAACTAATGTGTAGCTTTTGGAAAAGACTTGTCTTACACCAGGAGTGTCAAACTCAAATGAGTTAATAGACCAAATACCAACCGCAGGGCTTTTCATGGGCCAGAAAAACCCACTAGTAGATCCAGTCTGTGGAGCCTGTTTCTGTGGCTATGAGGGCTGCAGTGTTGGTATAGCCAGCACATGGAAGTTAACGCTGCCACCACCCACCACCCCACTGCCGGTTTGTATGCTGAACAATAATTGCAAATTTAAAATTCAGTGATGTTTACGGGGTAGGGTTGCCTTAGCTTCCTGGGTATTGCCGACACCAGCAAAATACCCAAAGAAGCTGCAGCAAGAAGCCCTGTGGATCAGATCCGGAAATGATTCATCCACTAGAGTGATGCACCACTCTGGCCAAATCTGTTCTGCTGGATGTATTATATGACCTAATTAACAGAGGAATTCTACTTTTCCTATGTGGTTGTGCAGTTCTCCTATACCTTAAATGGAAGGAATCATGTAGATCATGTGCCCTCAGAGAACCATGCAGTTCCCCAATTCATTTCAATGGGCAGCATCTTCCCCCACAGTCTGATTCTCAATTACCCAGGAGGCATGTGACTGTCTGTTCCAGTGGGGAATTTCAGCTGGTGCCAAGACCTATCTGTCTGCTTGAAATTCAACTGACCCTTGCCCACATACAAGATTCTCCTCCATCACTATCATAAATAGCCTAGCGTAGGGATTCTCAACCAGGGTGCCACAAAATCTTTTAAGGATGCAGTCAGGTACTGCTTAATACATGCCTTTAGTCTAAGAAATTTGAGAGCCACTGGCCTAGAGGTTGGAGCACTTTGCAGACTTGGGCTGTAGGCCCCATTCAGCTTCAGGGGGTTTGAACCTGCCCTTCCTGTGTCCCAGCAGAGTACCCTGTTCCCCAAGTAATGGGGCAGACACCTTTCACCATCCTCATCTTGAAGCTGGCCCACTGTCTTACCAAAAAGCAAAGTGTCATGGGGCCAGCAGTAGAGTAAACAAGAGGGGGACATAAGCCTGTGTACCAGGAAAGAGGGAGGGATGCCTGGGTTTCTGGCCCCTGCTCCCATAGCGATTTGTGCATTTTTAATGATAAATGCATCACATACACCGGTGTTTATCCTTAAGTAATGCTAGTCTAAGATACAGCACTCATGCATTGCATTTTTGTAACAGGGGCAAGATCTGGACCACTGGATTTGCCAGTAAGAAAGGAAACCTGGCCTGGAGTGCATACAGGTTACCTGAAGACAAAAGGATTATCATTCATTAGTGAGCTGAGTGCATGGTGAGGAGTATGGTTTCACAGTCTGTGTGACAGTGGGAGAGAGTCAGCTGGCAAGGCAGGGTAGGCTAATGACAGGAAGCTGGAGAAATGCTGAGCATTGTACATACAGCTGCATACACAAATTCAAGTAATCCAGAACAGCTCTTCCAGGTTTGTTTTCCTGAGAGCAAAACTGGCTGTACAGAAGTTCAGAAAAAGCAAAGGGCCTGCAGGATGGCTAGGCTGCCTGGGGTCCTTAGAGCACACAGCCCAGACTGCTTTGCAGGCTTTTTTTTTTTTTTTTCAAGTGAATGTTGTCAAGGACGATCAGGCTCAGAGAAGCTGGGGGTAAGGTCTGTGTTGTGCATGGAGCTGAGTGCCAGCCTGGCTGCGGCTGGGCAGGGAGTATGCAGTATGCTTGGCAGCACCCAAGTGCTACAGTGTGATTCGGGCAGGGAAGAAGGCAGAAGCCGAACATACCCCTTACATGCTTTGGTGCTGGGCTTTTCCAGCTAGAAGCACTTGGGGACATGCTCTGCTCCCTGCTTGCCTGAGACTGACGCTCTGCCCCCATCTGTGGGAGGTCGAGAAAGAAGCACAAAGCCCACTGGCTGCCTATACAGAAGTTCTGTCTCCTGAGAGATTCTTCAGGGAGCCACTTCACTTGGGTTGTTCCTGAGTTATTTTTCTCCCAGAGGGGCCACTTTTACTCAGGGAGAAAGATTATGGACTTCTGTACATTCATGGTTTCTCCTGAGAGAGCAGGGACTCTCCCTGGATAAACTGTCTAAGCCCTATATGAGCTTTCCTTTTCTGAAAAGAAAATCCAAGACATGAAAATGTTCTTCTGTCATTTCACCAGACTTTTTCTTTTTTTCTGTCCAGACACAGGCGCACATACCTTCCTGTTTAGGGATTCAGGTTCATGGCTTCTAAGAGGCCTCTTTGAAGTACTGTAATGAGGGCTGCCAATCTGTGTTTCCAAACAATGTAGTCTTGATGACTGTTTCAGCCCCATGGGGAAGGGACTTCAAGCCTGTGGAGCATCATGCTTCAACCTGTGGAAGCAGGCAGTTTGCTCATAATACTCATAATGCAGTTTCTCCAATGACTCTGTAAGGCAAAATGCACAAACAGCATTGGGAACGAGGACTTATCCCTCCCCTTACCAAAGCAGCATAGTCAGTCTCCTGCCTATTTGTACTTCCAATCTTGGGATGCTTTCTGTTTGGTTGCCCAGCAGCTTAGCTGCAGTAGGAAATTTCTCCCAGCCCTGTTGAGCCTGCCTTCTGGTGATTAGGTTTCTGTCATGTGATGTGGGAGGTCAGGATTCAAATCCTCAGGGGAAGAAGAACCTAGAACATGGGTGTCTCAGACCTACCCTTGTCTTTTAGCAGGTGTCCCGGGGGGATGAACCAAGCCCCAGTGTCACGGTGGGCCAGGGTGGCAATTAGACACAAAAACAGGCTGGGTTTTTTGGCTATGGAGAACTGAGGCACAGAAGCGTAGCGGTTTCGTAAACAGGGTGAAATTTATTTGACTTACGCTTAGATGCGTAGGAAACGATGTCTTCGGTTACAGTAACAACGAATATAACAGAGGGGTCTGTTGGCCCACGAGGTTAAGTCCGAAGACCTAGTCCCAGGGCTGGTCAACAGCTCATGAATTGGGAAATCAAACAAACAAAACTGTAACGCGTAGAATGCTGTGATGTGACTCCAGTCCCAGATGATGGACAATCGGGTGGTCGGAGAATGATGCCAAGGTCAGGATGCTGAGATGACGAGGTGAAGTCGTAGTAGGATGGTCCAAATCGTAGTTGGTAATCAGTGAAGGTCAATCAGAAACCAGGAAATTAAAACCGGAATCAATCTAGTAGCACAAAGTGCCAATCGGGGAAGGAGATCAATAGGCCCTAAAGCCTGACTGCGAGACAGTCCCTGAAGCACCAGCCTCTGTCTCCAGTAGCGCGATCTCCCCCCAGAGGGAGGGGTTCATTAGCCTTAAATATGAATTTATTAGCCAGTCGAATCAATCCTCAAACAGAATGTTCTAGCCAGATTACTTCATGTTACAGAAAGACTGAGCATGTGTCAGATCAGGGCTTGGTTGTTACTGCGCATGAGCAACACAGAAAACTGGGTCATGGTTGATTGACAAGCCCAAAGGTCATAGAAAGGGCAGTTCCGACCCTGTATGGAGTTTTCCACTCTCAGTCAAACTAAGTTCAAGCATTGGCAGCACCTATATTCAGAATTTTGCTTCAACAGCAGGTGCCTTGATTGCCAGGTTACTGATAGATGGAAGGTGACTGGTCTCAGTTCAAGGTCAAATATGTGCTAGTCCTGGTTTTTGGGGTATGCATGCAACACTTCTGTGTTCCCGTGGCAGAGCTGAGTGGACATAGATGCCTCTGAGGCAGCAGTGAATCATTTCTAAGTATATGGGGGGGGAGGAATTTAATCATATAGGGTGAGACTGTAATGACACTAGGCCTTTACACACAATTCAGGCTGTTGGATTTATGAAGTATAATGTTGCTGAGTGACTTAGAAGCTTAAAAACTGCATAAGCAATATTTATACATCAGCAGTGAAATAAAATTCTGCCTTTCATTTGGTTCCAGAAGAAAATGACCCCTGTGTTGGAGATTGACCCCTTTAGAGAGCTATGCAACCAACAGGCATTTTTCAGTGACACAGGACAGCCCTTCAAAGCAAGACAGCTTTTATTAATTTGTTGGAGTATAGTATGTAGGTTTTCCAGGTCAGAATTGGAAAGCACAACTTAATATGTTGAACCAAGCATCCTAACTTGAAACTTTGATTTCAAAATGTCCAGGGTTCATAAAAAATAACCCCAGCACTGAGCAGCAACCACCTAATTAACCCAGTCTGCCCATACCTCTGTTCTTTGTTTCAAGTTGCAGTCATGTTGTTTTCACATGTTCTGCCTTTCTTGGCTGGAAATTGTTTAAAGCTGATGTCTGGTCATTGCTCTTCTATTGTCACTCCAAGGTAGCTCCTATTTACGTGTTAACAGTTATCCATAGTTCCTTCCTATCAGTGGATAAATCTATTGCTTTTATGAATCCTACCCAGTCCCTTGTACTCCTGTCTTAGTAGGTAACAATAGAAAAATGAGTGAAAGAAACAGTTGCACATATTTTCATAAAAATAATACAGTGAGTTCCCATGTTTTTCACAGAAGCTATTTCTACTGTCATTTGAAACTTGCATTGAATTCTCTGCATGTGCATATGTGTGTAAAGCCAAAGGGTGCCTATACATGTGCTCAGAGGTGGGATGAGCATTTTAATTAGAGCGGGTCCTGGAGAGCTGGGAACGTGTATTAAGCCCCCGTGGGTTTAAAAATGGCTGAGGGATGCTTTATCTAAACCTCGTTTGATGAGTGACTTAGAAGCTTAAAATCTGCATAAGCAATATTTATATATCAGCAGCATTTGATGAGGTTTAGATAAAGTGTGCCAGAAGTCATTTTTTAAACCTGTGGGGGCTGATACACATGATGATGAGACTTTGCTGGAGTGTTCCATTTAGAACATGGAGCAAACTGAGTCTACTCTGATGTGTTCTATTTAGAACATGAGCCAGCACGTGTATAGGAAACCATGGTTTGCAGTAGGGTTGAAGTGTTGTAGCCATGATGATCCAGAGACAAGGGATTTTTGTAATATCTTTTATTGGAACAACTGTATAGCTGGGAGAGAGATTGGACAAGCTTTTGAGCTCAAAGCTTGTTCAACATCTCTTCCAACACCCCAACCACAGTTTGTGTATTATGGGCATACTGAGGGTACCAACAATCAGACAATGGAGCCTCTTCCCTTTTCTTCAGATCCTCCTTAAAACTGGCTTCTTTCCACAATCTCTCTACTGTTTGCTTCCAAGCAAAGTATTTTTAACAAGCACAGTGGGCTATTTGATTGTTAAACAGCAGTAGTTATGCAGTAATTACATTTAGATTAAGAAAACAGGATATGTATGAGAACTCATTTTAGCTGGTATTTTAAATGTGACTCTGTATCTTGTGTTGACAAAGCAGGTTTTACCTAGGGACATGATAGAAGGCTAGAGGCTTGTGTAAAATAAAAGTTATGAAACTGTTTTGTTCTATTGGCCATGTCTAAATAAATGTAAAAACTATCATGTTTTAGCTAACACAGTTTTAAACACTGCAGTCTTAAAAACATGTTGATCATAGGCAGTCCTAGAATCTTAATAGGGGACCTTGGGTTGAACACAGTCTGCTAATACATTTTTAAATATCACTTTATTAGTGTTTTAGACTACTCTCAAACTAGTTTAAACATCTAAATGCACTGCCTTTGTATTTTTTCTCCTTCTCTCCTTTCATATGGCCTGTACTGTATTTTGTTTTCATAATGGGAGGGGCATGAAAAAGGGCAGGGCCACAGCACCTCAGGGAATTAATAGCTGTTCCACCCAATTTATAGCTGAGAGAGAGAGAATGCAATTCTGCTGAAGACACCTGTAAGGATTGTAGATGGAGTGCAGTATACATCTTTGCTAGCTTGATGCAGCTACTAGAGATGATACCACCTTTTGAAAAGAGGGTTGAAAAGAGCCTTACGTGACATTGTCTTCACCAAACTGTCATTATATGTTGGGTTTTCTTTTATGTTATTACTTTCTTGGCACATAGCCAGGTTGCTCAATATGAAAGAGAGAGGAATGTAGAGTTCAACCTTAATTTTTTTTGTCACTAGCCTGCAGGCTAAAGATGACGCTAATTCTTATGACAGCCTTCTGGTTTGTAACCAGAGTGGATACAAAAATAACCTTTTCTCTCCTTATGTCTTAAGAACCCTCCTTCCTCTTCAAAGGAAAAGGACTTAGTTGTAGATGTATGAATTTTCAAAGTTATACAATGTTGAGGTTTTCCATATTTGTGGGATAATGTTCCCAATAGTCTTGGTCTTCAGTCACAATATAGTGGTTCAAGAATTCTGGGTTGTATGGTGAGTTCCGCCACATGTTTTGTGCATGACATTTTGGCTAAGATACTTGGGCTTGCATTTTATCCAGAGTAGGGGACTGTAGACTGTTCCTCTTGTGTATCTTGTCTAAAGTCGTTATCTGTCTTTCCTGATGTAATCCCACCCTGTGTCTTGTCATATTTATTTACATTATAAGATCCTCAGGCAAAGAGTCTGTGAACATAGCCACACTGCAAAACACAACACTACAGTGAGACACATGAGGTCATACAAAATTAGTTAGCTTAAGTACTGGAAACATGACCACATTATCATGGGCTCCATCCAGGCATATGTTCACTGTTCCTCAATTAGAACTCCATACAGTGTATCTCTACACAGTGGTGTGTTGTGCAATGTATGAATACCTTTTATACTCATGATAAACTGTCAAAATGCATCTCTGACATCTAATGCAGATATCAAATAAGAATTATAATCTCTCATAAATTTACCCATCCATAAATTTGAGTGATGTTATTTAGCTAAAGTCCCACAGGGCATAAAGAGATGGTATTGAGATCCTCAAGGGAATAATGGTATACTAAAACAATTTTACCATATTGTAACATTCCCTATGCTTTTAAATGGGGCTAAAAAACTTTCTAGGTGGATTTTCCTATAGCAAATCTCAAGTAAATATTTTGTTTTGCCAGCAGACATTGAAATGTTTCTTGGCTTTGGGAACCTGACTCCCAGGAGCTCTTTCATCTCTGCTGCTGTGATGGAAAAGAGTGGGTTTAAGAATCTATTCCATGTCTTGGAAGTGTATTCAGTACTAGTCTGGTAGCAGAATAGAAGGGGCAGGAAGTGTGGTGTTGACATGTTATCTTTCAGTTGTTTTGCAGTATAAATCTATACACCATGAAGGTTTAAAGTGAATTTGAAAACTTGTAAAAAACAAAACAAAACAAAACAATACAAAACAAACCCAACAGCAAGTATTCTGTATAGTTATGAAATTTCTCCTTAAAACTGTAATGATTAATATTTGCTCAAGCATCATATACACAGATTAAAGTCCTACATCAAAGGGTCCAAAAACCTATAAGAATGAAAACAAGTTCAAGCAACATAGCAATCTGGTTCCACAAAGATCGCACAAAGAATACTTGTTCTAAACTCTTATTTTCATATGTTAGGTTATTCATTCCCAATTTATCTTTTTCAGGTTGCAGTAGTAAAACTGAAAAATGCAGATAAGGTTTTTGCAATGAAAATACTAAATAAATGGGAGATGCTGAAGAGAGCTGAGGTAAGATGACAGAAATGTTTAAGTATACTTATAATCTCTTTTTAAAATTATACTGGGATACTCCTTTTTATACAAAGGAAAAGCAATCTTACAGGGATGGAACGTCACACACTTATTGATGATAAAGGGATTGATACAAAAGTAGCTCTGCATAAAAAAAATAGTATAGAAAGGCCCAAGAGAAGATGGAGTCTGTTTAGGCATTGTGGAATGTTTATACAAGTTATTAACCCATCTCTGTCTTCAACATTACTTGCTTGATGAAAGATCTTTCAGTATCTTTCTTCCCTCTTGGATTGCAGCCCTTATAACATCATTCTTGCTATACTGAGATGAATACAGTTGATTTATATATTGTCAGAATATCTGCAAGAACAAAGCTAATGTTTTGCTTCAGTTTCAAAAGTAGGAAAGGATCAATTATAGTAGTAAAACCAGCTTTACTGCAAATAATTATACTACAGGCTTGGTTTCAGTTTATTTTAGCACACAGTCTTTTATAAATTCTGTGTTTGTATCGCATTGAATTGTATAGGGTGAAAGTTTATCTGTACGGAGGACCTGGTCAAAGCCCTACATGCTCCTTACGTTTTACTTCACGTAAGAAGAACTGCATAAGGCCTAAGGCTGAATTTCACTGACTGTGCACAGTAGGAAATGATTATATGTACAAAAGAGTCCAGTAAGTGTATTGACCAGTAATGAAAGTGCTCACTTCCCTGTCTTGTTGGGTAAGTAACTTGATCAGACAAGCCAGGGAAGTGAGGAATTCAAGAACAGACTTCTGTTCCAAGGGCTCTTCACCTCAGTTAGCCTGTTAGGTGATGCCCCTTTTACCCCTATTGTAAATCTCCACCCAGGTTTTGAAGACTTTCTTGGTCCCTTAGTTGCTCTGGTTCCCTCCCTATAGCTGGAAGCTAAATTTTGCTATGGGTCTGATTGATCATGTATTTTGGGGTCAGGAAGTCATCTTTCTATTTAGGTCACATTGATAGAGGCCTGGTAGGCTTAGTTAAACAGTATAAGACTTAGAAATTAACATGAAGAATTTCTAAGAATGTTAGGCCTGTCACAACATCAATCCAGTTTACGATTGGGCCCATTTAAGTGGCTACAGTAAGAAACAGGAGGTGGAGGAATAAAGCTCCCCTTTCCACAGGGATAGCAACCTCTGCTACTTAAATCCATACCCTTCTATCTTAATTCACCTGTGAGGCCTGTTCAAAACTGCTTGAACATTATTCTCCCACTAGGCTGGAGATGGTATGACTCTTATTTATCTATTTTGTGGTAAAATATTTTCACTAGAAAAACTATTTGTTTTCAAATATTTTAAATGTTTTTAAAATGTTAAATATTTTCCTGGTAATTTCTCACCTTGATATTTTGGATGAATGGCAAAAAAAAAATCTGGATATCTAGTCATGCTTGTGTCTAGGGTTGCATTTAAGACATTTTATGGAACAAATATATTAATCATATAATCTGTATGCCTAATTAGTTCAAAGCTAAAAAAAAAATTGTAGGTACACTAGTTCTTTAAATTCCTCTTAAATGTTGTTCACTTAAGCCTTTGTGACATTTTTTTGCTGCTTTGACTGAAATGGATCTTGAAGCAGACAAACAGCCCCCAAGAATAGATACAGATATATCACTATAAATGTGGCTTGTTAAGGTACCTTTATGCTAATATAACTGCAGCCACACTAAGGCTAGGGACAGAAATTAGACATAAACCAGTATAAGTCATTGGAAACCGGTTCAAATATGTAATGTAACAGAAGTTCAGTGCATATAAACTACTTTCAAAATGGCCAAAACCAATTTAAGATAAACCTGGGTGGATATAGTATCAGACTTAACTAGTACCAGACTTAACAATTTAAGTTGAATTGTTTCATTGAACTTCTGTCCCAGATCCCCTCCATATTCAAGTTAACTCACAGTCCCCCAGCATCCCAGGATGCTTTGCAGGGTAGGCAGGCTAATCTTAGCTCAAGCTATCTGCTCCAGCTGAGTAGGGAGGCATGGCTTCTGGCTTGGGCTACTGCAGACATGTGTCTGCATTTCCAGGATCAAAAGTTAATGTCTGTTCACTTGCTTATCAGTTCAATCTATGCTGCTTAGACTAACCTGCAAAGATTGAATCAATTCCACTTTGGGCCTTTTGACTGACTGTACTTAATCTAAAGGTTTACTGATTTAACTACAGCCATAAGTGAACCACAGCCTTAACTAAATTACTTTAAATCTGTGCAGAAATCTCTCGTAAAATATTCCTGCCCAACTCCCAGGCCAGGACTTGAGACAGCAATTTCCTCAGTTCCCAATCAGGGGCAGGAAAGAATGTTTCAGAGCAGGTAAACTGAGCATTTCTTGGACCAAACACACAACTTTAGTGTCTCATTCACCCAACTGAGATACCACATGGTGCAGAAATATCTTGATACCTTAGGAGAGGTGTGAGGAAAAGAGAGAACTAAATTGGACCCCTGCTGTAAAACCCCTCTGGATCCATCATGTTGTTCCACTTGCTCATGGGACACCACATGTAGTCAGTGAAAAGGACATGTCCATAAGATGGGAGAGCTCTTTGGTTCTTGTCCCCTCTTCAAATACTGTTAATACCATATTTTATTGTATATAACACACCCCCATATATAATACACACCTTGATTTTGAAGGGGAACCTGAAGAAAAAAATATCTATGATGAAATTAAGTTGTGGCAGCAGGGAATCAAACCTACTCCCCACACTGCTGCCATATTCATGCATCAGATAAGGCCCATAGGCTGACTGGTTGGCTCTGGAGCTGCGTGTCAAGTTCAGAACTACATGCTGGCTCTGGAGCTACGTGCTGGGTTGGACCTGGCATACAGCCTTGGAGCCAGTGTGCAGTCTGGATTTGGTGGACCAGGTACATCCTGGCAGGTGGCCCCTGAGCTAATGCTCAGACTTAGAATGTCAGGTCCAGAGCCATGTACCAGGTCAGACTCCATGTGCTGAGTCCAGCTCCACACCAGCCCCATGTGTTGGCTCAATCCAGTGCACAGATGGGAAGGAGAGCTCCCCATGGGCCTAGAAAGATGGCAGCAGCAGGGGGAGTGGTGCCCCTTGCCTGGACCAGTGCATGGGATTGTTCCATCCTAAGTGCAGGGCTTTGCGCTTGAACTTGTTGAACCTCATGAGATGTGTTTTGGCTGAATCCTCCGATTTGTGTAGGTCACTCTGAATCCTCCCCTCCCCTTCAGTATATCTACTGCTCCCTCCAGCTTGGTGTCATCTGCCAACTTGATATGGGTGCACTATATGCCATCTTCCAGGTCATAGATGACATTGAACAAACTGGCCCCAGGACTGACTCCTGGGGCACTCCACTTGATACTGGTTATCAACTAGACATCAAGTCATTGATTACTACTCTCTGAGCCCCATGCTCCAGCCAGTTTTCTATCTGTCTTACAGTCCATTAATCCAACCTGTACTTCCTTAATTTCCTTGTGAGAATGTTGTGGGAGACTATCAAAAGCCTTGCTGAAATCAAGGCATACCACATTCACTTATCTCCCTGCCTCCCTAGAGCCAGTCATCTCATCATAGAAGGCAATCAGGTCTGTCTGGCATGACGTGCCCTTGGTGATCCATGCTAACTGTTTCCTAATCACCTTCTTCTCCATGTTCTTAGAAATGGATTCTTTGAGGATCTTGCTCCATGTTTTTTTCAGGGACTGAGGTGAGGCTGAGCAGTCTGTAGTTCCCTGGATCCTCTTTTTTTCCTTTCTTAAATATGGGTCCTATGTTTGTCCTTTTCCAGTCATCCAGGACCTCTCATGATCACCATGAAATTTCAAAGATGATGCCCACTGGCTCTGCAGTTAAATCAGTCAACTCCCTCAGCATCCTCAGGTGCATCCCATCCAACCCCATGGACTTGTGTATGTCCAGCATTTCTAAATAGTCCGTAACCTGTTATTTTGCCAGTGTTAGCTGCTCACCTTCTCCCCAAACTGTGCTGCTAGGTGGAGTAGTCTGGAAGCTGACGTTGCAAAAAGGAATTTAATACTTCATCCTTTTCTGCAATTTGTCACTAGGTTGCCTCCCCCATTCAGTAAGAGACTCGCACTTTCCCTGATCTTCCTCTTGTTACTCACATACTTATAGAAACCCTTCTTGTTACCCTTCACATCCCTTGCTAGCTTGTAACTCCAATTGCGTTTTGGCCTTCTTGACTTCATCCCTGCATGCCCGATCAATGCTCTTATACCCCTCCCTAGTTATTTGTCTAAGTTTCCACTTCTTATAAACTTCCTTTTTGTGATTTGGTTTGCTGAAGAGTTTCCTGCTAAGCCAAACTGGTCTTCTGCCATACTTGTTAGTCTTCTTGCACATCAGGAAGGTTTGTTCTTGGACTTTCAGTAAGACTTCTTTAAAGGCTTCTTTAAAGATGGAGATGGAGTACAGCCGGCTCTCCTGGACCCCTCAGATTGGCTTCCCAGGGGATCCTGCCTCTGAGTTCCCTGAGTGAGTTGGTGTGCTTCTCTGAAGTCCAGGGTTCTTACTCTGCTGCTCTCCATCCTTCCTTTCCCCAGGATCCTGAACTCAAATAATTTCATGGTTGCTGCTGCTCAAGTTGCCATCTGCTAGTATATTCTTCACCAATTCTTCCCTGTTTGTGAGCAACAGGTCAAGAAGAGCATAGTCCTAAGTTGGCCACTCCAGCACTTGCACTTGGGAATTGTCTCCAACACTCTCCAAAAGTTCCTAGATTTCCTGAGCACTGCCATATTGCCTTCCCAGGAGATGTCAGGGTGCTTGAGGTTCCTCATGAGAACCAGGGCCTGTGATCAGGAAACTTCCACTAGCTGTCGAAGAAAGCTTCATCCACCACTTCCTCCTGGCCTGGAGATCTACAGCAGACCCTCACCATGACTTCACTCTTGTTGCTGTCTACTTTGACCCTAACCCAGAGACTTTTGACAGGCCTATCTCCAGTTTCATACTGGAGCTCTGAGCAATCATGTAGCTTTTTTACATACAGCACAACTCTTCCTCCTCTTTTCCGCACCTGTCCTTCCTGAACAGTTTATACTCATGCATGACAGTGCCCCAGTCATGCAAACTATCCCACCAAGTCTCTGTTACTCCAATCACATCATAGTTATGTGACTCTGCGAGGACTTCCAATTCTTCCTACTTATTTCCCAGGCTCTGTGCGTTTGTGTACAGGCACCTGAGGTAACTAGTCAATTACCTTAATTTCCCAGGAAGTATGAGAGCACTTCCCCTGTTGCCCTGTCCTGCTTGCTCTTCCTCCAGGGCACCTACTTCCCAGTTACCTCAGGTCTTGGGTCTCCATCCACCAGTGAACCTAGTTTAAAGCCTTCCTCACTAGGTTAGCGAGCCTTTCTGGGAAGATGTTCATCCCTCTCTTCATCAGGTGGATCCCAGCTCTTCCTAGCAATCCTTCTTCTTGGAACATCATCCTGTGGTCAAAGAAGCCAAAGCCTTGCTGGTGACACCACCTGCATAGCCAGGCATTGGTCTCAGGATGCACCTGCTCCTGCCCGGGCTCTTTTCCTTGACTGGAAGGATCAAAGAGAATACCACCTGAGCCCCTGTCCCCTTCACCCTTGTACCCAGAGCCTTGTAGTCACTTTTGATCTGCTCAGGGTTTCCCCTGGAAGTATCATTGGTGCCCACGTGGATGAGTAACATGGGGTAATAGTCAGAGGGCTAGAGGAATATCAGCAATCCCTCCATGACATCTTGGATTCAGGCTCCAGGCAAGCAGCAAACTTCCCAAGACAACATGTCAGGTCGGCAGATGGATCCCTCTGCCCCCTGCTGAAGGGAGTCTCCAACCACCACCACGCATGCTTCCCACCAAATTTCTGGACCGATGGAGATCACTTTTCCTTGCATATAATGTACACCCTTATTTTCCCCAGCTGATTTTGGGTGAAAAAGTGCATGTTATATGTGAGAAAATGTTTTTGTTCCCCCCCCCGACTATTACTGCAAAGTACTTAAGCCATTTTAGAACTAGGGGCTATGACCTACAACCCCCTCCCAGAGAAGTGCCCTTCTCACAGAAGGCATTCTTGTGCTTGTACTTTCTCTCTTCTTTTTCTGACTCCATGATTGTTTCTGGCCCATTTTCAGAATGAGAGCCAACTTGGCCCACCTCTCAGTGATTAGGCTGCTCTCCTGGCAAACAGGAGATGTGGGTGGTTTGAGTCTCCTCATGCTGAGAAGGGTTTCATACCTAGGTCTCCCATTTCCTGGTCAAATACAGTTCTTAGTCTAGTTCTCTGTTTGCTGAAGCCAGTGGTTTTCAACCTTTTTGCATTTGCAGACCCCTAAAAAATTTTGAATGGAGATGCAAACCCCTTTGGAGATTTTGAATGGAGACATGGACAACTTTGAAATGTAAGTGTAGGTATTCACATACTTTTGATTGATCATAATCATCTTTTGTGGACCCCTTAAAAATAAGTCTTCAGACTCTCAGCGGTCCACGGACCACAGGTTGAAAACCACAGTTCTAGGCTATTGTGAAAAATATGGCAGCCTCACCACAAGTGTAAGTGCATATGGACACACAGAGCCAGATCCTGTTCAATTTATTGAGCAGCTAACTGGGTGTAGGTGCCTAAGTGTGATTCTATTCCACCTGGATTTGTGTCAACATCAGCTTTCACCAGAAGACTTAAGTGCCAAGGTGTTCTTTGGTGCCTAAATAGCTTTAGAAAAAGTTTTGTGAATTGCATTTTAATTCAGGTATCTAAATTTTTCTGTGAATCTCACTCTTTCTTCTTGTGTCACAACCAGTAGAATTTGTGCTACTGCACTGAAGATGCAGGATTCAGAACCTTGGGATATGATTACTGTTCTGTGTAAGAGAATTGAGTTGGGTTGTTTTTTTATCTTTAAAACAATTGGGAAATCATATACAGAAAACTGTATTATGTTTTAAAAGTTGCAAAGTCAAGTACTCATAGATTAAGAAATGCCAGATTTATAGTTGTCAGTGTAACCTTAAATTGGTCCCCTGACCATATGCCTTATAATTTTTAACTATATAGTTTCATAGTTTCTAGGGTCAGAGGGGACCTGAGCAGATCATCTAGTCCGACCCCCTGCCATGGCAGGAAAGAATACTGG
>NW_017728943.1:72400583-72407251 GCF_001723895.1 Crocodylus porosus | reverse complement strand
TGGAGTTGCCTCCTCCCTGGTTTTGTCCTCTCCGTCCTCCTCCTCCAGGGCTGCCAGAGCTTTGTACCTGTTCTCCAGCCGGACTGGAGGAACTGATGCTGCCGTGTCTCGAGCAGCCCTGGCACGGGAGGTGACCGTCTGCCACTTAGCAGTGGAGGGCTCATCTTGAGGTGCATCCTCCTTGGGTGCATATACTTTTATTTTCCACAAGACCCCTACTTCATTCAGAGACTGGATGCCCAAGAAAGCAGAAAAAATGTTACAAAGACCAACCAGCCATAAATCTACTAGCTCAGTGTTTGACTTCACAATCTAAATTTTGTTTTAAAATCTTCTGTATGGGCTACCTTCTCCTGACTTCCATCTTTGAACCTACTTTGGTGTTCGTGTAGCTGATTACTAAAATGTATTATTATAATAACAACAGGCACATACAGTAAAAATGGAAAAGAACAATTATTTGCAGGTATTTAGGGTGTCAGTGTTCATGCTATGTAATGTATTTTAATTCCAGATGGTTCTTTTTCCATTTAATGCCCATGGGTCACTAAACAAGTGGAAAATATAGCAGCAATTCCTTTTTAGATTAACTATGCAGACCTCAAGAAACCCAACTGGACTCGTGGGAAGGGTATTTTAAATATATTACATAGAGAAAAATCTTTCAAAACTATTTATAGCTTTATTTTAATAGAAGTACAGTTTTGAAATTGGCTCAATGAGGTTATATTTAAAAATAGAATGGAATTTTATTCCTGGTTTTGATTTGTTCAATATTACTTAAATAATGAAATGCCTTGTACACTGTAATTTCCCTAATACTGAAATCAATACAAGATTGTGCAGTATTTTATTCATTATTTCACATTTCCAGATAAATACAAATGACTGCATAACAATTTATGTTCTTTTAATGTGATACAATTTTCATAAAAGGTACAAGATGTACATGAATCAGTACTTGAGCTTATTTTGATTTTGGAAATGTTCTCTAGAAGCACTATGGAGTTCCCATCCACCTTACTTGTTAACCATTGGTTTCAAGTTTTAGGTAGCATCAGAATATAAACGTTAAGATGGAAAAAATGAAAGGTAAAAAATGCCATTGAATTAACTTATGTGACTTCATTTGTATTATAGCACATTTCTAGAATTGTGTATATTATCACTATAGCTAAAACAAAACTTTTGGATTTATTTAAAACTAGGTGGTTAAGGGATGTGGAGTATTAGATACTAAAGAGCCAAATCCTTTGTAAACCTTCTGCTTATGATCTGTACATGGACAAAAGATGTACCCTACATATAAAAGCAACGTAGTTCTGAAGTTAATGTGCATTATCAACAGTTCAATAATATATACACTGAAGCTAGCAGTCAAACCAATCACCAATTCTTGGGTCTTCAATCTGATTTTAAGTTATCTTACTGCACTTTCGTTGTATCCTGGAAGAGGAAAAAGAGTATCTCTTACTCTGTTTTCAGACTCAGATCTGCTTCCTGTTTGTGTTTTGCTCAACTATGAGTGCAGATACCTGTACTCAAGGGCTTTTTGCTTGTGCGGTGCGTCATTTATCATGCAGCAAGCCCCATTATTCACTCATTGCCCTACATAATTCAGTAGTAGTGTCAAAGTCCTAGAAATGCATACTGCTATGGGAAAAGGAGGGATTGATAGCCCAAGAAGAGCTAGTCATGGAGTTAGGGGCCAGGCAGTTCAAAGTAGTGAAGTGCAAATTAGTATGACCAGACAAGCTCAGGAGAGGCACCCCCTATGTAGTGTTTGTCCCAGCCACACAGGAGGGAACCCAGAGGTCACTGTAGCTCAAAGTGGTTTATATGTACAAAAATAAACATTTTAAACATTTACCTTGAACATGTATAGGTTGGGAGTTTCAAAGCAGTCTAAATGATTTGACATTTTCCATCAAAACTAATACAGAAATCCAGAGGCTTTCAGAGTAGATTAGGAAAAGCTTAATCCACAGGAAAATGTACTGAGGATCCAAGAAGAAAATAAATTGTTTAAGGAGAGTGGGAACTTGAGACATAATGGTGCTAGGAAGAGAGCTTCTCCTGCTTTCTCTGCTAGGCTATTAAAGTTTCAAATGTGATCTGCTGTGGTAAAAGCTTTTGCTGCCAGCTCCAGGCAAACTGCCCAGGAGTGGGCGTTTTTGGTGCTCGAGGAATTCATGATATTCTGTGAATTTCTGTCAAATAAATTGGCACAAACAAATGGAATGATATAGGTTCTCAGTAGTAACCAGTACTATGCATCTGTATAATAATATGCAGTAATTTTCTTGTTGTGTTGATGAAAACAGCAGAAGTTAATAGCTTGTTTCTCAAATTTCTGGCAGGATTTAAAATACAAACAAGCCCAAAAAAACCCAGCAAAAAAACAAGCCCTCTAAAATCCAGAAAAGCCAATCATTACTCATTCCAGCTTCATTGAGGGTTGTTGTTTATTAGACAGTGCATTATGTTAATTAACCTGGTTTCACTTATTTCTTTTCTGCCTTGTGCAATGTTACTATTTGTTTCAGAACTCTGTGTCACACTTGCTCACTTTACTGGTCAAAACAAGTTTTGGGTTTGTTTTTTTTGCCGGGGGGGGTGGGGTTGGATGTTCATGATTCAGATAGGCACAAAAATCATGAAGTTGCACTCTTCATTCTCCACTCTCCAAATCTCACTGCCAGCAATAACCATCCTGGAAATGGAACTTAGATTGTGGTATATGGCTTTTTTTGAGAAATTAAGTTGGAAAAAATAATATGAAAAGGTTTGATTTTTAAGCACACAGCTTCTCTCTTACAGAAGCAGACAAGGAACATGGTTTTAATGGATGGAGCATGGATATACTCTACCTCTAACTCTCCATTTGCCCCCTCATGCCATCCAGCTACTCTTCTCTCTTTTTACACACTTCCAAACCCAAGCGTATCCTGCTTTTCTCATCAAAACCAAAAAATACCTATTGACTTCTTCAGTTATCATCCCTCTCTTCTGCCCTTCATCTCTGAATTATTGTAACGTATCATTTTTAACCATTGTCTCAATTCCTTCTTACACTTTCCTTCTTGGATCCTGTTCCATTTGGTATCCTTCCTCCCCCGGTCATCAAAGCTGCTCTCTTTAAGATGGTTGGTGCCTTTCCTGGATGCATCTTATGGCCTCCACTCCATACACTTTTACTTGTTTGCTGCTTTTGACTGCGTTGATTCCCCATACCAATACTTTATCCTCTTTGGCTTTTTACGACAGTATACTACAGTTTTTCTTCCTCCCCAGCCATCCCTTATTTTCTGTTCCCATTTCCAGTCTTTTTCAGGGTCCCAGAAGTTTCCATCTTTAGTCTGTTCTTGCTATTTTATGGTTTGTCACTTGCATGATCTCAGTGATCAACAGTGTTCAAGTTTTCAGCATTGATCTTTACACTAGTGACTCCCTAATCTACTTCTGCTTCTGTCCATTTTGCATTCCAAACTGCTTGTGACACATCCTCTTAGTTATCTTTTTTTTTTTTTTACTCACTTCTACTATGGCTGAAACAACTCCATGTTCTCCTTTCTTTCAAAAATGATGCCAAAAAAGATACAACAAGGTTTGCAGTAGCTAGACTGATGAGTAGATGGGAATAATTGGCAGTTACTTTTATTTAAAAACTTTTATGTTCAGATATGAATACAATTGTAAACTGGATTTAACAGCATTGTGAATCAAGTCCATAATACTCAAGGCCCAATCCTGTGAATTTCAGAAGCAATAGGATGAATGTCATGGTATGAATGTATATACAGTAAAAGCAGTGTTATCTGGCACTTTACCATCCGGAATACTCATCTGTCCCACTGTGGCATTTCCAGTTTCGCTGCTGTGAGCCGAGTCCCACTTCTTCCTCGTGGACCACGGCCCAGGGCAAAGCAGCCTGCATGGGACCCCCTCCCTGTCTCCGGGCACACTGACACCAGGGAGTGAAAGCCCTGGCACACCAGATGCAGCAGGAGGGGTTGCGGCTGAACAGGCAAAGATGCCTCCAACCCGCTGGGCTGGAGATAAGTAAAACTCCCAGATAACCAGCACATTTGATTAACCAGCACCCCCCATTCCCCATAGATGCCGGATGACAGAGCTTTTACTGTATATTTATTTGTATTAATATACATATACATATATAATGTGAACAGTCTTTTTTAAATCAACTTTAATTAGAACTTTGACAATATTTTCCTGCTATAGATAAGTCAGCCTTATGCAATGATGTATGGTAAAACTGTTTTGCACAACGGTCGCTGTAATTTTTAGATAAATTATAAATCTTGAAAATGAGCTTTCAGAAGGAAACACTTACAGTTCCTTAGTTTTAACAATCACAGAAGACACTGCACACATGTAGGGTGACAACTTCCACCTTCAGTTCCAGTAATATGACTTGAATTCTGTATGTACAGGTATAGATGACAGAAGATTTTGACCAATGATATAAAGACAAAAAGTAAAAGAATCTTTTTCTTTCTGCCTTCACTACAAGAACTCTAACTGGGAAGTGCAATTGAATTTTACTGTAAGATGATATGAAGTGCTGTCATGCTGCTGGCATCTTGCTCTTAATATGTCAGGCATGTGTATTGATGACTTGAATTGAAGGGGGACAAATATAACTTGTAGTGCCACTCTAAATAAATGGTTGCCATATCCTGAAATACATTTCTTGTTTATGACGCTATGGCACTATATTGTAACTGAAATACATTTTCCTCCCATTCAGACGGCCTGTTTCCGAGAAGAGAGGGATGTATTAGTCAATGGAGACAACCAGTGGATCACAACGTTGCACTATGCTTTCCAGGATGAAAATTATTTAGTGAGTGTTTCTTTTGCGTATCTATTTAAGTGAATTCAGACTCTGAATATGTGACATGAGATGTCAACAGTGAATAGCCCTTTGTTTGATATTTATGGATAAAATTAATTTAAAAAAAAAAACTTGTCCAATGCATACCATCGACTAGGAATCTGTTGTATGGAAATTTATCAGAGGTTTTACTGAATTTGGTCATGAATATTTCAAGATCCTAATTTGCCTTGTTCGTGGTACCAATCATTAAGTACTGGGCAAACATCTATAAACAGTAGTTATTAGGCCATCTGTCCATACTTCTTTTGAGGCTCCATACTGCATTTTAGGTATATGCTACAGCCATGTACAGACATTCAGTTTCTCCTGGAAGAGTAGCTGCTCTCCCAGGAGGAACCACAAATACAAATGTTCAGGACTTTTTTCCCAGAGCAAAAATGGCCACTCCAGGAGAAGAATAACTCAGGAATAGCAATAGTTAAATCACTCACTGGATGTTTTTTTCTGGGAGAGTGAATGTCTGCACATGTTCTAAGAAATATATCTGAAATGTATTTAGAATGGCTTCTGATTTTTTTTTTTTAAATGTGGATTGCTTTTATTTACAAAATGTAGTAATATGATGCTTTTCAATAAAATAAATTATTGCCTACCTTGATACTGAAACTTAAGTTGAGGTACATTTTTTAAAATTGCACTTGAACTATAAATTCTGCTGTGAAACTCAAATCTTTCACAAAACATTTGACTTTCAGGTGATTTGTAGAACTTGAAAAGGAAAATTAATAAGTAGAACCCAGATGACCCATAGGATTAAGTTCTTTAGCACTCATGAAGGATGAGGGTTTACAAACCAACCCCAAGGGTATATACAGCTGAAGCAGACAGCTGCATTAGACTGCTAAGGTGCTTGATCTTACTAGAAAATTAGCATGCTTAGAAGTGGGAGCTTCTTTTAAACAGCTTCATGGCTTGTTGACTTAGTAACCACTGCAAAATAAGTGGATTGGAAACATTCAAATATTAACTGACCAAGGCAATACCATTTTACTGAATCTTTCTCTTAAAAAAAAAATAAATAAATGCAGCATGCTTTAATTGTGGTGTCATAACAAAAGACTGTATCTTTACATTTGACCTGTAAATTTATCTTGATACATAGACTGTAATAGTTTTGAAGTCCTGTCTTTTATGCAAGTTTCTGTGCTGGGCAAAGAAGTACTGCTGCAAAGCTTATTCCACGAGTTCACTCCTGTTCCATGTGCACAACATTGAGATGGAGTGGCTGCATCAGAGCAGTCCTTAGTGCATGCTGGTAGGCAAGTGGAGCCAGAGAATTGGTCTGGACACAAGCACAGGACTACTCTAAGGCAGCTGCATTGGCACACTCCTGAAAGTAGGAGCAAGTGGAGAGAGTAGAAGTGAAGTGATAGAGCATGTTTCACAGTGGCATTCCTGGGTGCAGCAGCATGAAGATAGTGTCAATATGCCATTAACTGTCTATCTGCTTCTCTTCAGGGCTTACATTTTTTTTTTAAAGTATTTACAATATGCCTAAGGGTCACTTTCCTGTTCATCTCTCTTGTTCATGTAGTTATAATGACTTTGCTGAGGCAATTGGAATGAGACAAGTATGATTTGGTCTTAAGGGGAAAGGAAATTTCGGGTATACCAGATGTGTAAAATTGGCACTTCAGGGCATGATCCTACATTTGGACCCATTAATGCCAGCCCATGCAACCTTGCAGTTTCACTGAATTCACTGGGCTTTCCATAGGTACAAAGCTGCAAATCTGATTGCGGGATC
>NW_017728943.1:72398909-72400572 GCF_001723895.1 Crocodylus porosus | reverse complement strand
CTGGTAGTTCATCGTCTCCTCCGCCCTCATCTTCCCCCTCCCCCGACGAGCCTAGTTTAAAGCCCGCCGAAGGAGGTTCACCAACCTGGAAGAGAACACACGCTTACCTTTAGGTTCTTGGCTTCTTAATGAGTTAATGAATTAATTGACAAAATAAAAACTTCTTACGTGTTTGTGTGCAAGTCTGGTCTTATTGCTAGAACCATTACAAAGAAAACATTATATATTCAGCTGCAGACTGCCAGAATTCAATTTAATATTGCCTGTTTCCCTAACATTTTCACTGAGCACAAAACAGCATCTGTTCTTTATCTTTGATAATTTGTTAACATGAGCTAGTTTGCAAATTTTGCTTTGCTTCAGAGGGAATGGCAGGAAAACTGATTCTCAGTATTTTAATGTGTATTTTGAGCATATTATTTCTTGCTTGCATGTTTAAAAAAAATACATGTATTTAAATGTACCCAGCACAGACAGTTCCTATAGGTTTATGACCCAATTGCCTTTGTGTTTTATATGTGTATTGATTGCCAGAGTTTAACATCCTTAACCTACACTTCTGCTCTTTTAAATGAAAAACTAGAATGATCTGTTTTTAGTTTGGAAGAATTATAATATTTACAATAGTAGAAAGTATTTAGAAAGCACATTTAGGAAGTATTTTCTGAAGCTGTATTGTAAAGGAGGGAAAAGTGGTAGTGCAGTTTTCATTATAATAGAAAAATGTGCACCTTAATTTGCTGAACAAAACAAGTAAACAAGTACTAAATGACTGCGCAGTAGCCCATATTACTGCAGAGTAGCATCATCAAATGGCTTTATTGTGACGCTGACTGTGCACTGGCATTGCATCACAGCATAGCGCCATGTGATGCTACTGCACAGTCTGCATCTTGTTGAGACCCAGCCACTTGGACTAAAATTTCCAAGGTCCTAGACAAATGTGCTGTTTGAAACACTCCAAATGCTGCACAGCCAAAGAAGCATTTCAGAAATGAATGAAGGGCTTCAAAAATGATATTCAAACAATGAGGAACATCTTGAAGTTGAAGTGTGGTATTATAATTTTTTCCCATTGATAGTTACATCAAACATATAGCTTAAAAATGCTTTTCTTCAACAAATTTTGTTGTGTTACTTAAGGCAGGATTTTGTGTCATGATGAGGAAAGACTGTTTGTTTGCATTTTTCCCAAAATTCTTCCCAAGCAATAAGTACAGTACATATAATGAAAAACCTCTAAGCAGCAAATCAGTCAGTAACCATCACATTCTACATACAAAGCACTCCAACTTTTAAAATGTATTACCTAAAAAGCTATCTGCTAGCAATCTCATTTCAGAGGGATTTTCAGAGCAGGATTTGACTTTTGCAAGCCATTTCACAGCATAAGTTGTTTGCCATTCATGTTACACAGCAACATCATGATGTTTCGCTTGTCAGCAGACTGAAAACTTTATGGACATGCATTTTTCACTTCCCAATGCTGTAGATTGATTTTTTTAAAAATTGTTTCCAAGAAAACAGTAGGTGATTTTTTTTTTTTCAAATTATTGGAATTTTAGCACCAGGATCAGAAACTACCTTTGTTATGGAAAGAGTTCAGAGGAGGGCCACTCGTATGATCAGGGGTCAGCAGGGCAGGCCTTATGAGGAGAGGCTA
>NW_017728943.1:72366848-72398898 GCF_001723895.1 Crocodylus porosus | reverse complement strand
TGACCCCGGTGCTCTTTCCTGCTCAGGCAGGGGGTCGGACTAGATGATCTACCTAGGTCCCTTCCGACTCTAGCTACTATGAAACTATGAAACCATTATTTTCTTTATAAGCAGGATCTTAAATTTTCAGTAAAAACCTTAAGAATGACCAGATATAAAAGAGGAAGAGGAAAAAAAATAATTTTCCATGTATCTATGCTCATGTGTAGGGAGGAGTGGAAAAGCAGAAATGTGTCTCTCTTATTTTTGTTGAGGGGGAAACAAAATCCCTCCTGCCTTCTTGTCTCCCAGTTTCTGTTATTTTATGATGACATTTTCCCCCTATTTTAAAATGTTTTTCATGTGTCAGTTACTGTTTGAAGGGCTCACACAGACAAGAAGGGAAAGTGATTGACTATACAGAGGAAACCAGGGAATTGATTTTTACACAGAACCCTGACAGTGAAATCAGAAAGAGGCAAATTGAGTTATATGGCATCATATCCTTGTAACACAGTCCTTGGAACTCGGCATATACTAATACAAAGAGACTATTGGAAACAAAGATATAGAGGTGTACTGATGCATTGGTCCGATATTGGATTAGCACCAATATTAATAAAATTGTCTGCATCAGAAATCAGCCTGATATGGCCGATAATTTGGCTGATAAATACCTATGCATGCCCGCAGCCACAGCGCAGCATGTAGGTGGTGAGGAGCACAGCATGGCAGCTTAGAAAGCTGCGTGCAGCTGGTAAGTCAGTTGTGGTCCAAGGGGAGGGCAGAGGTTAGGGGGAAGGGAAAGGGTGTGGAGCGGGCAGATCAAGGCCTCCGCAGTGAGGGAGGAGTGGGACTGGGGCAGGGACTGGGACAAGCGCTGCCCAGCCAGGCTATGCTGGGCATGGGATGGAGCTGCAGCTCATCCGGGGGAAGGGGAGACCACTCCCACCACTGCACGCTGCTTGTCCTTAGAAATCGGCTGTCAGTATCAGCCCCAAAAATCTCTATTGGTGCACTCCTACAAAGTTATACCCCCTTTTTTTAAACAAAGCTGTGATAGACAAAAGGGTGACCCTCAAGATAGCCTCAAAACATTCAAGCTTTATTGGTGGGAATTTTTGCCAATTACTTATTACATCCTAATACGCTTCCTGTAATGGAAGTTGAACACAGTTTGGTCTTTTCTAGCCTCTCTAGACAGTGTTCATATGTAACTGTATGTTCTTTCAGAGGAGACTCAGGTTGACAATTTTGGTCAGCCATGAGTGCTTTTTCCGGTAAATACATGGCCAAAGAGTTTAATAATACCTTTATGTGAAATAATCCAAATTGGCCTCAGAATTTGAATCAGCTATTGTAAGGAATTTTAGCACCAGAAATGGAAATCAACAGCAAGTCTGATTATTCAACTCATGAAGAAATTTCTGAAAATTATGTGTTTTTGAGCAGCACTTTGGGACCTACTTTTTTGCAATACAAACTTTATATATGTGTATGTATATGTGTAAGTGTTTATATACGTGTGTGTGTATTAGAGGTCCACTGATACATCGGTCTGATATCGGATTGGTACTGATATAAAGAAAATTGTCTATATTGGATATCAGCCCAATGGGACTGACAATTTGGCCAATAAATTTCTGTGCTGTGTGCAGCCACAGCGCAGTACAGAGCAGAGCCAGCAGCATGGAGAGCTGCCTCCAGCTGCTAAGTCAGAAGGGGAGAGAAGGGATGTAAAGGGGTAGATCAGTGCCCCCCACAGTGAGGGAGGGGGCAGGGGCAGGCACTGCCCAGCTGGGGTTGGAGTGGGGGCTGGGACAGAGGTGTGGTTCGTGGGGTGGGGTCGGCTCCCGCCACTGCTTGCACCCCAGGAGGCACAGGGTAGAGCAAGAGCTGGCGCTGAGCAGGGCATTTCGTGCTGGGGGCTGGGCTTGGAGCAGGCTCCAGTGGGCCTGGGAGGAGGCTGCAGCCACCCCAAATTTTGCCATAGCTCCACTCCCAGCCCTGTGCCACTGCCCAGCAAGAAAAGCCCCACGCAGTGCCAGCTCTGGTTCCACCCTGCAGCTGCAGCCTGCCCCACGCTGTGCAGTTCTAGGGGCACATGCGTGCCCCCCCCAGCTTCAAACAGTAGTGGGATCTGGCCTCACCCCACAAGCCACATCTCTGTCCCATGCCCCCCCACCTGGGCAACACCTGCCCTTGCCCCCTCCCTCATCATGGGGGGCATTGACCTGCCCCCCAATGCCCCTTCCCTCCCCTTCCACCACAACAGTCTTACCACATGATGGCAGCTGTATTGAATATTGGATCAGTATCAGCCAATATGCCTCCTTAAATATCGTCTATCGGTACTGGCCCCCAAAATCTCTATCAGTGCACCCCTAGTGTGTGTGTGTGTGTGTGTGTGTGTGTGTGAACATGAACTTTTTTTTTTTGTACCAGGTCAGATTAGCCAGATTAGTTCTGAATCCCTTGAATCATTCAAAAACTTCATGTGGCCCTACTACCAGTAAGTATCCTTCATCCCAGACTTTTCATTCTGGGGCTTCAGATACTTCCAAATCCTTTAGTAGGCATCTTGCATGCAGGCCCAAACCCAGAGGCTTGGGGTTTGGATGCCCCCAGGTTTCACTTGCCCTCAGCTGTATGGCCACAGGGCGGAGTCTCCCATTTCCATAAAGTCAGCATGTGGGCTGAGGTTCTTCCACTGGAAACTGGCCAATGGGAAGCTAACTATGAGGCTCTCGTAGGGAGTCGTAGCCACATGCAGACGGGGGTACACCATCCACTGCACACTGCCACTTTAATTACATTTTGGTTTGGGTATTGGACCAGTGCACCGACTACATTTGATCTTAGCCCACGAGAGGCCAGGAAGCCTTTTGAATATTAGTTCAAAGTCAAAGGCTCATGGTTTCCCACATAGTTCATTGTGCTGAGCCAGACCAAGCAACAATATTTCAAGTCATGGTGACCCCACCACTCAGTACCCCAGCACCCAAAAGGATCCATACCCTAATTAGTCCCCACTTACGACTAGAACCAGGTATTTTTGTCATGAGTCCTGCGATCCTCCAAAAATGTCTATTCAGATGAGGTGCAGACCAACCTGGTCTAGCTTCACCTCATGAAGGATGGGACCACACTGATCATATGCACTAGGCTGAGAGAGAGGGCAACAGAGGGATTCTGGGTGAACTGTGTGGGGCCCTGTTTCATGATGTTTGCCAGGCATTTAAGGCTGGTAAAGAAACAAGTCACTGGAAACAGGAAAGAAAAAGTGCAGCTCAGCAGTGGGAATGAAGAACTCAAAATGTATACCATATAGTGGCTCACCATGACTTTTAAAAGAGTCAGTGGTCAGGGGGACTGCTTTAACAGCCACTGTTGTATGTTTTATTCACAAGGGCTAGCACTAACCTAGCGTTCTGGTATAGATCAAGATTACCTGTCAGGGGAAATACCAGGACCACCAATATGGCTTTTGTACTGGCTGGGGAAAATGATAAATGTGGCAAGGGGTAGTATCCTGACTGAGGTAATGCATAATTAGCCTCCCACTTTCATTTCCAGTGGGAAGAAAGATCTCAGCTATACACCTACTTTATGGAAATGCAAGACTCCTCCCTAGCTTGCTCCTGTGGCCACATGACTGAGGGCAAGCAAAACTCAGGGGAATCTGAACCCCAATCCTCTGGGCTTGGGCCTGCATGTGGATTGCCCACCAAAGAATTTGGAAGTATCTGAAGCTCCAGGTAGGGGTGGAGGATGTTTGCCGGTAGCAGGGCCACATATGGTTCTCAAATGACTTACACGGATTTGGAATTGATTTGAGTTCAGACATGAAAATTTTTCCTTAAAGAAAAAGAGCAAGGTCTGTTGCCCAGACCAAGATGGGTTTGAATGGCATTGTGTAATTGAGGGTGCACACCTGTCCAATATACTGCAGACAGGACACTACAAAAATCTTATAATTAGCTTCGTAATGGCCATCTTCCAGCTGGAGGATTTCAGCTACATGTCTATTTTATGGAAATGAGGAACTTCTCCCTAGCTTGCTCCTGTGGCCATAGGCTAAGGGGAGGTGAGACTTGGGGTCATCCGAACTCCAAGCCTCTGGGCTTGGGCCTGCATGTAGGATGCCTGGCAGTGGATTTGGTAGTATCTGAAGCCCCAAGCTGAAAAGTCTCGGGTGGAGGATACTTGCTGGTTGTAGTGCCACATCTGGTGTTTGAGTGATTGAGTTTTGCTCAGTTGAAAGGATTTGGACTTGATTTGGCTAATTTGACCTGGAATACAACAGCATCTCTTCCCAAAAAAAAAAAAAGAAAAGAAAAGAAAGGTTCCCATCAGCATTTTTGGCACTAAGAGAAGGTGGAGAGCCAAAGCAAGCTCCGACAAGTGTTTGCTTGGTATTGCTGCACCTCTAGAGCTGGTATTTATTCCCTCCTGGGAGAACAACTGCTTGGTTTTTTTAAGGCCCCATGCAGGGGGGAAAAAAAAAGGTTCCCATCAGTTTGTTTGTCCAGTGTGAGCCACATGTTTTATAGTCATGCTCAGTGTTGGCTGCATTTAATCAACTTCGTATTTGGTTTCTGTTACTGAGTGCATGCTGTATTTGGCAACAGTTTAATGAGAGACAATGTGTTCAGTGAGATCTCCTTGTATGTGATTATTAAGACAAGGGGCCTTTTTCCCCATGCCAACTGTGGGTTAAGGCTTGTCTTGCATTTGACTAAATACAGGCATTTTTGCAATCCAACACTGCTATACTTAAATTTGTTTTGGTTATTCCTTAATTCATTCAATAAAAAGTTTTTTTCTTTATGTCTGTGACCACCCCCCTCTTCCCTTTAATCATAGTACCTGGTTATGGATTATTATGTTGGTGGAGATCTGCTCACCCTACTCAGCAAGTTTGAGGACAGGTTACCTGAAGATATGGCTCGTTTTTATTTGGCTGAAATGGTGATAGCGATTGATTCCGTACATCAGTTACATTATGTCCACAGGTAAGGTGATCTAGCATGCAAATAGAGTTGACTTTAATACTGTAAATTATGGACCAACTCCCACAATCCTAATTCAAGCAATATTACTGTTGAACTGAAGTGGAATTTTACCTGAGGGTGAGATTTTAGATGAGTAATCTCCATTGACAAATGGAAAGACTAAGCAAAGATACTGTATGTAACCATAACTGCTATATTAGTGGCCATATTTCATCATCTTTTGGCTGTTTAGCACTTTAGGAATAACACAAAACATGTAGAACCATGGCCACTGGCTTTTTCTAGTTCTGCTTTTATGTTTTATTGATTAGATGTAAATGTATAATAAAATACAGCTAAGCTTCTGTAATATGGTTTATTAGCATGGACTCTTTGCAGTCTTTCTGCAGGGTTCAAATTGCATAATCAGGTTTTATGTTTGGAAAGTGTTTCTTGATTAGTGTCTTCTGTATATGAAGAACTGAAAGCATTACACTGGATTTGGCCATTTTTATTTATTTGTTTTTTCTTGAATCCTTCCTTAGCTCAACTGGTTGAATATGCACAAAAAACTGAAAACTAAAACATTTTAGATGGTTTTCAAAGGAAAATGTTTTGAAAATTGAGTTTAATGTCAACTCTCAGGTGGCGTTTAAGTAGCTGATTATTCCACTCTGTAAAAAAGAACTTCTCTTGCCATCACTTTTAAAACAGCCCTTTCGTTACCAGCAGTATCAATACCATGGGCAGAATGATGAGAAGGTGTTACCTAAAGAAAGAAGGTGAAATCTCTAAAAGTGCTTAGTATTGAGCTAACTCTGCTGTTGCTGAAGGTAACAATAAAAGTTACAGACTTCGGCTAAAATAGCATACAGTTGAGTTTGCATTTTTCAAAAAAAACTTGTACTAAGGGCTGTTTCTAGTATAAGCTCCATTACCAACTGACCATTCAATCTGATCTGACTCCTTCTCCCAATGTGGCCAGAAGGTGTTAGGTAGTTTCCCACGAATACGAGGCTGGCAAGGTCAGAGAGGGAGTGGTTGTTCTGTGAGAAATTTGCTCCTAATAGTGTATGTGTGTCTGTCCTTTATATTTTTTCCTGTGACAATTCATTCTGCTGCATAGTTGCTGTTCAGTTTCACCCACATAGTTGCTGTGAAGGCATTTGGTGCACTGGATCCAGGTATATCACATTTTTGGAAAAGTTTGTGTGGAACCATGGATACTGCAGTTTTTGTGATGGGGTGTCAATTGTAGTGGCAGTGGAGATAGATACGGTGAAAGGTTAAGCATGTATGCCAAGGCAAGGCTGGGCCCTACTTTATGTCTGTTGGGCAGTGGGGACTGATGATAAGTTGGACAAGGTTAGGGGGCTGTTTGAAGGCCAGGAGCAGAGGGGCTGGAAATATTTCTCTCAAGGTCTGACTTTTGTCAAGCATAGGCTGGTAGTTGTTTAATTCTTCTGAGAGGTTCCAGTGTTGTTTGGTAGGTGACCACTAGGACTGTGCAGTCACAGAGTTGGGTTTCTTTTTGCATTGTAGCAGGTTACTGCAGGTGTTTGGATAGCTCTTTGAAATCTCCAGTCCATTTCTCTATTGGAGTGTCCTTATTGAATGAAGGCAGAGTTTAGACTGGTGTGGTGGGCATCTAAAAAATGCATGCTTTTTGTTAATGCCCCCAAAATAAAGTAGATGTGCATGTAAACTTTTGATACAAAATTAAATGCCATCTTGCTGCTTGTTTAGAGCAATAAAACTGATGGATTTGAAGTAAGAATAAATGTCTGAGCATGTTAACCTGCTAGTGCATATTTCAAAAGGACTCATTCCTTTTTGTTGTACTATTTGAAGCTTTGCCCGTGAGGCCAACTCTAAAATATACATAAAACTTGTCTTTAAGGACAGTCCAAAACAGTATTTTTTTTTATCATTCATGCAGCTGTAATGCAAAGTGGTTGTCAGAAAAAAAAGGCGTTTTTGTGAAAATGAAAAATGCAGCAGAGGCTTAAGTAAATGTTAACTGATCAGCCTTTGAAATGTGACCCATTTCCCTGTTACTTTATTGAGATGTTTGCAGCTGTTAAAGCAAGAGAAGAAAACACGTGCAAGTGCCAGGAACACTTTTCCGGAGAGAATAACCCCAGTGGCCACCTCTTTTTGGGGGGCATGTTGTAGGACATGGAGGACAGAGGAGAGACAAGAGAAGAAATATTAATAGAAAGTGATAATGTAACAGCTGTAGTGGCAGTGCTTCTGCTGGGAAGGTAATATGCATAGGGATTTGAACTGAATGGTAACTAGTGAACTAGAAACATCAGATTTCCAGCATCTTTCTTTCAAGGTTATTTTGATATCATTAGTTAGAATTATTGGTATTTTTTGTGTCCTAGTTCATTTCAGATACATTTTCACATTAACCCCAGTCTTTGCCATAAGAACTCTTTCTTCCACACACCTATGTTTCTCCTGCATTATTCTGCTGATGGTAGCTATGTTTATTTTCTAGCCATAGGGGAGCATAGGTTTGTTTGGGAAAGTTTGATCATCACTACAGTTAACCTGCAAGATAAACCTAGTGTTACATACAAGTCATTGTTCTCTTGCCAGACAGGACTGCCCAAAACCCAGACATGAAATATAAACCTTAGCATTATTGGGTTTCTTAAACTAGAAACTGTTGCAGGAGTTCCTCATCTTCATGCTGCAAGACCTGAAGCTATTTCTGAACCAGTATTGCTGGATGTTGGAATGAATCCTTAGTTGGAAGTACACAAACTGTAGAAGGTAGACAGGAAATGGAGAAAACTGTGAAGTGTCCTTGACGTTTCAGATGGGGGCTTGAAAACACTTCTCCCCCCTCCCAGAAAAAATCATATGAACTGAAAATAACATTACTTTTTATACTAACTTAACTTGTTACTTTGTTTGCTTTTAATTTCATATTACTATTTTGATTTCATATTTCTGTTATTTACATAACCATTTTTGTGCTATGTGGCAGAAACATCTGAAAATATTTGCTATCAAAATTAATAGTGATATTTTGCTCTGAGAAATGCATTTCTGGGAACAGGTTCTGTAATGTCAACTGTTTGTTTAGTCAGGCTCATAAGTTCTAGCTGTCATTTAATTGCATTTTCTTTAATACATAAATGAGCTACTTTAGTTCTGGTGCAAGCCACTCATTCATTTTTCACTAAAAATGTCACTAAGAGCTCCTGTGACTGGCACTCAGAAAAAAAATGAGGCCATACAAATTGACCTAAATGGTATATGTTTGCACATAGACTTTCTTCCTGATTTGAGTAATCTTTACTCATGTAAGGCCCATCTTTATCTTTGATACCTGCTTAATTTATTGATTTTGATTAATTCAATTCCCTGATGTTCTTTTTGGTTGTAGGCCAAGTTTAAATACTGCCTTGTCTTGAGGCTGCCTTGCGTAAGTGATAGCCTTGTAGAATATCTGATTTTATACACGCAAAGCAATATCAACTATATAATATATTCATAAACAAAAAAGTTTACAGGTCCTTTTTTACTTATGTAATGGAAAAACATCTGTATGCATTTTAATACTAATTTGGCTTTAAAAAGGTTATCTGCTTCTAGCATAGTTAGGAGTAAATCATTCTCTCTGGTACATATTGTGAGATTCTACTTCCATGCATCATGAAGTATTTAGAAGGTTAGTGTTAAACTCTCGCTGCCTAGAGTTAGGTAGTTAGACTTCACTGCTGCATGTATAGCAACATGAACGTAATGTTATTATGAACACAGGGAATTAGTGCTGTTTCCAGAGCTTGGAATTTTTAATTAGTCTTTGAATTAAAATAATGTTGCACATATAGATTAATCTAAATCTGGATCTTTTGAGTCTTCGCCACACATGGGGTTCCTATTATGCCCACTGTAGGGCATCTACCATGCCCCACCTTGATGTGTTCTTATCATCCTCACAATCAACTATTCACAGGGCTGGCCCTTGTGCTGCCCTTCAGGCTTACTCCAAGTTCAGCCCTATTCAACCCACCCCTGGGACTGCCCTTGAGGCCTACTCCCTGTTCAGCTCCCCTAACACACAGCCCTTCAGGCCTACTGCCATTCAACCCTCCTCTGTATGGGGCCACACAACTATGCTCTCTTCCCTAGGGCTATACACCTGTCCCATCCCTGGGAACATGCTACCACCCCCCTCTCTGGGACTACACGTCTATCCCCTCCTGCGGTCTCCGGGGTCTTAATCCCATGTAGGCTCAGGTGGCCTCAACCATGCCTGGCCCCACTTGCTAGATGTAACTCACCTGAAGATGAGGGCCAGGGGTTATTAAGGTGCTCCAACCCACCTTTCACTGGGGTGGTAACTGGCCTGGCATTTCCTGGGGGCTCCCACGCCACCTGTCCCTGGCAGGGTACAGTTTTAGGTCATGCCCAGGACCAAAAACCTCCTAGCCATCCCCATAAGCTCCCATAAGCCCTTACCTCCTAGTGTTCCTTCTGCAGCTCAGCCGGGTGATGTTTCCACTTGGGCTGGTAGCAACAAACTGCAGCCTTTATTTATCTAGCTCTCAGAATGGCTGCAGCTGTCAGACACGTGCTGGCTGCCTGACTTGGCCCTTAAAGTGACATGCACTCAAAGGTGCACTGCTATATACATTCATTTAGTAGTATTTTGCTTTCTGTCCATTTTTTAGATTATATTTGATAAAGTAATCATCTTCACACAGTTTGAGACCCCTCTTAAAAGAGAGAAGGGGTCCTATTCTAATTGAAACAATGGTAAATGTTACAGCCCTCATTCAGTTCTGTTGTCCTTGCATTATTTGCTTATTTATAAATATTTTGGGGTGGTTCTTGGAAAGCTTTTACTGTAGGGAGATAGAAGCCCAGAAGGCCACTTCATAAATTGCAGATGCTGAAGCAGATTGATAAAGCTAATGGATGCTGGTATAGTAATAATAACAATAATTTTATTTCCAAAGATTTCCTTATATCTGTACTGAGGATGTTTCACTTTAATTGTAATTAGAACAAGAGTGGCCAACCACAAGTGGCACATCACATAGCCACAAGAAGCAGGGACAACAGTGACAGATAAGGCAGGGAGGAGAGGGCAGAGCAACAACTCGGACAGGGAGAGAAAAGAGCAATGGATAGAACAGCAGGAAACAGGGGAGAGCAGGGGGGAGAGAGTGGAACAACTGATCAGGCAGGAGAAGGAGATCAGAGGGTAGAAACAGATGTTGCCAAATGAAGCGGATCAACTGTGGCGGGACGTATCCCATCACAGTTGATCCACTTCATTGGACGAAACACATATCATCTGTTGTCCTGCACCAGTCAGGGACCTGATGTGGGCCAATGAGAGAGAACATTCTCCATGCCCAGGGATTCCCTGGGTTCCTTTCTGCCCCAACTCTCCTTGCCACCCTGGGATGGAGGCATGGAACGGCCCAGTTCCTGGGGACTCCCCAGCGCTCTGTGCCAGGACCTGCATGGCCCCGGCCCCATAACTCCACACTGGGACCTGCATGAACCCATGCTTCCAAAGCAAGGAGACATGAGGCCGCATGGGTCCTGGCTCAGGTCCTGGATTCCCAGAACCTGGTGCCTCCTTGCCAGTATTTGCATGGCCCTGAGCCCCCTGCCAGAACTCACACACCCAAGGAGACTCTTGCCAAGAGATTCCCTGTATATGCATCTGTTTTAGAACAATGAACTACGTAGAACTATGTATTTAAACTTTCCTCTGCTACAGTGATTCTCAGCCATGGTGCCATGTGGTGTCACGCAACGTGTGCAAACGTGATTCATAAAATAAACCCAGAGATTTCAAATAGGAATCCATAGTGTCAATAACACTCTGACCTATTGTGGGTTTTCTGAGTTCTTTGCAACAGAAGAATTGTTTTAATATTTTTCTGTAGTTAAAAATTGAGTTAATGTTTTCTGAGGGGTGCCCCAAATCTGTTGAAGGGTGTCTTGAGTCTAAAAAGGTTGAGAACAACTACTTTAATAATAGACATCAAGGATTTCATTTCTAGAGAAATGCTGTCCTGTGGGTGCTAAGAGTTCTATTTTGAAGTATGCCTCTTATCTTCAAGTCCAAATTCTACCCTTAGATTATGCACAGAACTACTCTCTGTATCCAGTGGGACTTCTGTGAAAGAATTTGACCTCTGAAGTTATAGTTATTTAACAATAAAACCTCTCATTTCATTTTAAAACCAATATTTCCTTCCAATGGGAAATCAGAAAAGCCTTTAATATTACATTTAATTCCAAATAGTGAAATATAATATCAAAAGAGAAGAGAAAACGAGGGTTGTTAGGGTTTGGTTTCCAGTTCTTCCACTCAGTTGAAGCATGCTTTTGAACTATGCATTTAAACGCGCTTTACATAAATCTACCCATCTGAAACAGTGAAACAGATATCACAACATTTATATTACAAAGGGGTATAATTGATTAATTGGTTAATATTTGTAAAGCATTTTGAGGATTTAGGTTGCTTCATTACAAGAAAGTTGTTCTTTATATAGAAATAATATTTATCCATTTATAAAATGTCTGCACTTCCAATGCTTTAGTCCGTTAAATAGAAAATTAGCATGGTCTGTTCATCCTCTTATGGGCCAAGTTCTATGTGCAGACGCATCTAAATATAGACAAGATGGAAGGAGGAAAATGAGTTCAGTCTGGGAGCTGGGGAGGAAGCAGATGTCATGAATATTGGGACAAGCAGGATTGCAGAAAGGGTAAGGATTTGTCAGCAAAAGAAAAGGAAATTATCTTAGGTTGAAGAGTCTGTTTGAGAAAAGTCATTCAGTTTGTGGCCTGTGTCATTTGTCCAGCTGGGCCTTGTTTAGCATTATCTGACTACAGAAAGTTAATAAGGGAAAAAATGCATTCACAAAAAAGAAAGAAAGAAAATAAGCATCACACTATGGCATCAAAAGCTCAATAGGATCAAGTGAGGCTTCCCCAGGGTCTGTCCTGGGTCCAGTATTATTTAACATATTAAGTAATGATTTGGATGATAGAATTGAGTGCATATTTATCAAAGTTGCAAACCGAGCTGGGGGGAGTTGCAGACACTGAAAGGTAAGGCTGGGATCCAGAATGGCCTGAAAAGAATGGAAAAATGATTTGCAGTTGATTAGATAAAATTCACTGAGGACAAGTGCACAGTCTTGCGCTAAGGACAGAATAATACTGCACACAAATACAGACCAGGGAATGATTGGCTAGGCTGCAGAAAAGGACCTGGATGTTACAGTAGACCATAAGCTGAGTATTAGCCAATAGTAGGTTGTATTAACAGAAGTGCCACTTACAAATCAAGGGAAGTGATTCTTCTGTTCTATTCAGCACTGGTGAAGCTTCATTTAGAGTGCTGTGTCCAGTTTGGGGCCTTCAACTTCAAGAAAGATGTGGACAGATTGGAAAGAGTCCAGCAGAGGGCAACAAAAATGATTAGGGGCCTGGGAAGCAATACTTACGAGGAAAGGCTGAAAGGTCTGGAGAAGAAAAGAATAAGAGGGGATTTTTAGATGCCTGAAGGGCAATTACAAAGAGAATACAGATGGACTTTTCTTTATGGCCCTTTGGGACAGGACTCAAAGCAATGGCCTCAAACTGCAGCACAGGAAACTTAGGTTGGAAATTAGGAAGAACTTTTTGCCCGTAAGTAGGGCATTTGTAGGTTTCTACTCTACGTGTAGGCTGCTACTCTCTGCCTCAGTTTTTGTTTCCTGTTTCCGCCCCATGGGGCAAGATGGCGTAGCCCACAGTGCCAGGGGTATCATGCAACATGGTGCAGTGATAGAGCTGAGGTAGGCTTGCCCATGCATGTGTTGCAGAGAAGTGGAGGCAGCAGTCATGGGCATGGTGCAGCAGTTGGGGGCACAGAGAACCCATGCTGTGGTGTCAAGGTGGGGGTGCTGTCTGCATGCACAGTACAATGGTCACCTGCACATGCAGAGTGGTGGTAAGGGATGGAGGAGTTACCTGTGCATATGGTACAAGTGGGGGGAGGGGAACTGTGGCCCAGGGGGCCCATTGCTCCAATTAGCATGGCTCCTGCTCATGCAGCCCAAGTGGCATGCAGCCCCCAGTCACTTAGAAGTTGGACAGCCCTGAGTTAGATAGATGGTTGGATGGGATGGTTTAGCCAAAGCAATCTTGTCTTAAGTAGGGGGCTGGACTAGATGACCTCATGAAGTCCCATTCAGCCCTAGTTTCCTATGATCCTATATTTGCCATGATTATGTACAGCACTGTTTTTGAAACCCATGGCTTTCGTGCCATATATACTAATTATTAACCTAGTACCTGATCCTGTAAATGAGAGCATAAAGGCATTTTGAAGTCAGTGGGGTTCAGAAGAAGCTCTATTCTGTGTCATTCTCATAATAATATATAGTTAGCTAGCTATCAATAGATCTAGATATATATCTATATACATCTATCTATATATATAGCTTTATATGTTGAAACCACATTGCACTTTTTAACTCATTAATTCTCAGCTCTCTATGATGTAAGAAGGTAAGTGTTTTCCCTGTATTACACATGGGAAAATTGAGACAGAGATCCTCAATCCTGCTCCAGCTCCTGTATGTCTTGTAAAAGGACCCTAAAAGCCCTGGTCTGTGAGGAAAGAGAATTTCCCTCAAAAACTACAGAATATGGTTAGTGGAACTGTTACAAACCGTGGCAAAGGAACATGTCAGACTAATGGTAGACAGGGAAGGAATGTGCCAAGGTGGGGCAGAAGCCCAAGGAGGATTGTGACCTGTCATGCTGTCATTTCTTTAGCCACAGGGGCTATCTTAATTACATTAGGGACTTCTCCCTAATGTACTCTCAGGTACATCATCAGGTCCTAGAGAAGCTCCAGACCTTGAGGTTTGAAGGCTGGCTTGAAGCCACCTTTGTCCTCTTCTTCCTTTGGTCTGCAAAGTTCTATACTGTGCCTCTCAAAACTTGATGCTGTACAGCAGGGGTGTCCAACCTTCTTGAATGTGGGGCCGGATCATGAACTTTTTATTGCCCGATGGGCTGGCGTGCCATATTCGTATTTTATCACCCTGCGGGCCGTACGATGGACAAGCCTGAAATAAGGCAAAGCTGGCATAAACCCCGACCTGTGCTCAGCTAGTGACAAACTACAGCAAATGATGTCCTGTATCAGCCATCCCAACAGTTGGGGCCCCCCTTCTGCCTACTATGACCACCATTTGAAGGCAACCCCAGAAGATATTTGACAGCTGTGTTAAAATATGTGACCAAACCAATGTAGCCAGTGCTCTCACACAAGCCAAGGGGCCGTCTATGCCACTGCTTCTCCAGGCCTTGCCCACACCAGCAGCTGCTGCCCAGAGTCTTGGCAGTGCTTGGGCAGACATGGCTGGGGCCCAGCCAACGCGCGAGATGTGGGATGGCAGAACTGAGGGAGCGAAGCTGGTTCCCAGCCTGGCAGGGTCTCAGGCCTCGTCTGCCCAGGGCAGTTTCTGGCAGGGGAAGGCCTCAGGTGAACACGGGCCACTCTGCTCCTCCGTGCTTCCCTGTGGCGAAGGCAAACGGTCCCCGGGAGGGTGCAGGCAGCTGCCATGGCAGGAGAGCAGCACCTGGCCCAGTCACAGGGAGCAAGGATCCCCCCTCTCCTCCCGGGCCGCCCCCAAGCAGTGCAGCCCCACGAGCTGGCACTGCCCAAAGGGGCCCGGAGTGAGGCAGCTGCTGCACTGAAGCCCCTTGCGCACCCGCCCGCACGGCCCCACTCACCATGGTGCCCGGGTGCCCACACACACAGCCCCGGTGGCCTCAGTGCTGCAAGCCTGGAGCGCAGGACCTGGCGGACACCGGCTTCCTCCGCCTTGCCCCTCAGAGGAAACGCCAGGACACCACCTGCCAAGGCCCCCCCAGGGCTGTCCTGCTGACTGCCTGCGCTGGGCGCCATGCCTCATTCCTGCCCCGCCCCACCCCAAGGCTGCCAAGCCCAGCAGGTCCCGGGAGGCAGGCGGGACGCCAGGGGCAAGGGCTGAGCAGGAGACGAGTAAAAATGAGTGCTGTCCCCAGCTCATCCCATCAGGTGTGGCCGGGGCAGCCCCATGCCGCACAGCACTCGGGGCAGCGGCGGGACCCGGTCCACGTGACATGGGAGGTCATGAGAGCCCAGCCCCACGGGGGTGAGCAGCTCCTCTCCCCTCCCCCACCTGCCTGTCCCAAACGAGGGACCTTGGGCCTCAGAAAACGGCTTGGTGGGCCACATGTTGGACAAGCCTGCTGTACAGTGACTCAGTGCTAAAGTACATACTAGGACTTAGGAACATCAGCTCCCAGCTTCATGATCCTCCTGACTACCACAAAGTGACTGTTAATATAAAACAAAAATGACACTTGCGTGCTACTGTGTGTTCACAAAAGTTGGACGTTTTTCTTTGTGCTGTGTGACAAACCTTGTTATACCTCCTTACTGAGGAAATATTTTGGAAAGATTCTGAAACACATTTTTTGGTTTATTCTACTGAACTTCAACTAAGCATGGGAGGAGAATTCTCAGTTTCTAGCTATTCATAAATGTTCCCTGTTTACATGTGAAAAGATAAATATGCAACTGATAGGCATATATAACTCATGAATACTCTGAGGGAATACATGCTTCCTGCTCAGTTTTACTTTATTTCTCGATTTCTATGCGTTTTTCTATATTTTGTGTGGAATGGACTGTACTGTGACATTTTTTAAATCACAAATACACCTAAACTTATTTCATTCGTTTTCTTAATATCAGTTACTGTTCTAAAATTTATTTTTTAAATTGAACTATATTAGAAAAATGGAGCACTTGAATTCTCTGTGAAGGTGACCTCCTTACTAAAAGAGACCTCACATCAGGGTAGAAATCTGTTAAAAAGAATGAAAGAACTGCCCCCTTCCCAATCAAGCTTGCCACTGTCTTGCTTTTCCCAGGAGGGTCCCACCTTGCCCTCAGTAAAAATCCTCTTGTGGTCATCCCTGACATGTTTCTTTTTAGTTAGCAGACATCAAAGAATTCAGGATCCTTCCAGGATACACTTCATTTTTCAACTATAAGCTTTGATGTCAGCATATACATTTTTGACTTGCTAAGTCAGTAGTTTGCTGTCTTCTGGGTGTATCCTGTTTTTCTTGATTGTTAATTTGCCTAAGTGAAAAATTCTAAGGTGAAAGGCACATCCAAAAGGTTAGTAACTATTTTTGAGTCAAGCTGACACAAGTGGGAGTCAAATATGCCGGCTTTTGGTAAAGCAAACCATAATTGTGGGTTTAAAAGAAAACAACTACATGCTTTAAGTATGTTTACCAAACTCTGCAGTAGACATAATGCCCAAAGGACATGCAAAGATGTTCATTTGGAAGGACCGGACAGGTGTAAAAAGGAATAACGTGCAATTATTTTGATAGTTCAGTGGGCAAGTTTGGCCTGCAGGCTGAATCCAGCTGGCAACGGACTTCATTTCCCAGCAGCCCCTGTCTGTGTGGCTGGGGCTGATTTCCATGGAGACCCCAAGACTGGCCCCAGCAGTGCTGACAGGGCAGGAAGCTGCTTCAAAGCAGCTGTGCCCCAGCTCCAAATTAAGCTGTCACTGCTGCAAGGAGCTGGGGCAAAGCCAGGATCTGCTGCCTGCATACAGCTGCCCGGAGCATGCAGGCTCCAGATCATGGCTCTGCCCTGGCTCTGGACCATGCTGTCACTGCTGCAAGATCCCAGCCCAGCCCTGCAGCAGCTCCCTGCCCTGCCACACCCCCTGCCAGCACTGCTAGGACCAGCCTCCACAGAAACCCTGGCCCACGCTATCACAGCGCAGCTGCTGCTGGGGTCTCCATGGAAACCAGTCTGTGCCAGGTGGGCAAGGGCTGCTTTGAAATAGAGTCCTGCTGCTACCCGGATCTGCCTTTTTGCCCACCCCTGGTTTAGTGAAACCCTGGGTAACTGGTGCCTCCTAATATAGGGTTTCACTCATTGGCGACACATAGGTGCCTCCTAATACAGGGTTTCACTACATGTGCCGAGTGAGTGAAACTTCATTGTCCTGAAATGTTTTGTAGCTTAGGCTTCCTAGAAAAGTATAGGTCCAGTAATTATTTCAGTGATCGTTCAAAAAGCTAATGCTTTTCCATTTGGTGCAAAAACTACATGGCCCGGCCACTCTGTTTCCTTCTTTTTCTTACATTGAAGAGGGCAGGAAACTAAGGTCATTTCCACAGTCTCTGGGCTTTAATATTTTCTCTAGATCCCAAGACTGGTATTGCTGGCAGCTGTTCCCAGAATTCACCTTCACAGAGGTTTCTGCAATGGGAAATCAATTTGTGTTAGTTTTGCCTTGGCAGGGATTTGCTGCCAGGATTTCCTGAGGAGCTTGGAATGGGCTGGAAATACTCTGAAAGTAAAAGATTTAGAGTGTGCTGATTTTTCCAAGAATTTCTCACAGTCCAAATCTAGTCTCATCGAGACACCAAACCTGGTCTCGCAGCCATTGCAGGGTCTTCACCTAATTTAATGCTCTTGGTAAAGACCCATTTAAAACATTACCTTCTTTGTTACTGAGTGTTGCATTTTCTAGTGGCTGCTTCCTCAGGCAGAAGAACTTAAGGGCTGGAGGCCGTAGTCACAAAATCTTACTATTGCTCTCTCAATATTGGTAAAGCAGTACTTGAGAAATCTAGTTTTTACTGGAAAGTTAAACAAGACCTTTGGCAGAACTTGGAAAATAACCTGTTCTGGTGCATCTTAATGGAAAACAGTGGTCCTAGCCAATTGTCCACAGATCCTTCAAATTGGTTATAAAAACCATCCTTCTTTTTTTTTTCTGGCACCTAATTTATAAGGAAGGAAATTCTTGATTAGCACACTAGGGTTAAGGGGTAAGAGGCCAGCAAGTCAAGAGTCTCTCTTCTCCTCAATCTGATGGATCCCATCAGCATGTCTTCACCCACTTCATTGCCTGGATGATTACAGCCTTTTTGTGAAGATGACTCATAGCAAAATAAGAAAGAGGCAGGTAAAAAACAAATTTTCAAATACATTTTTAAACTGGTGCATTTTGTCACTGAAGAAAGATGGGCAAATCCCCTTGCCTAGCACAGCTTCCCAGGTAATATGGTATCTTCTCTTTTAAAATATTGGCTTAATGTTGTTTGCTTCTAACAAAAAGATGAAAATCACTGGAAGAAAATGAAAAGTACGGACAGGGTGTGGTTTTTTTTAACCCTTGTTTGGAGAATTTCCAGGCCCAGAAATGGTAGGGGCCGGTCCTACCCTCAGGTATCAACATGGAAGTTCAGTTGAAGTGGACCATGTAAAAAACCAAGTAATATAGCAAAGATTGTTAGATGCTAAAGAGGAAAGAGTTTTGGAAGAGATACAGCTGAGTTGAGTTTGCGAGCTGTTCTTTACCATTGGACTATGAAAAACCATTCTGTATTTGTCTGTCTTTTTTTTTTAGTAAGTCCCTCCGATTTGAACTGTCATGACTGGAGAGTGTTTAAATTAACTGAAACTCAAGTATTCACTTTATTGTGTCCTCTGTTCTTCTAAATAAAGACAGAATATCCTCACAAATAAACCCTTGTTATGCCAAACGATCTTTTACCTTCTGATAATCTCAAGCCTGGACATATGCTCTCCTAGTACTTGACTGATTGACTTATTACTGACCTGGAACATTAAAGCACTCCTGTCTTTTAGCTCATCTGAGGATAGTACTCTGTATGGTATTTCCTCTGCAATGAGTTCGTTATCTGTTGAAAGAGGATAAGGTCTTGTTTTTGCAATTCATCTGCCTCCATGATTCCTTCCAGGGCTTTGTTTTCCTTTCATGAAATGCTAGGCCCTTGCTTTAACTTGTGCACACCTCTGTCTTTTTATGCTTCAGTTTTCTTTTGTCCTAACTTGCTTCCTGATTACCAGGATTCTTGTTTTCTCTTTTTTAAAAATCACAAATTCTCTGTTTAAAGACAACAAAAAAATGCAGATTCTTTGATTAAAATGTCCAAAATCCACCTTTTTCTGTGACTAAAATGAAACGTCACGATATACAGTAAAAGCTTTGTTATCCGACACAAGTGGGGTAAGGAGGCTGCCAAGTATCTAAAAATTCTGGTTATCTGGGGTTGCACATAGGGGTGCTGGATGGTGGCAGCAGTTGCTTCCGTGTGCAAACTCCCCTGGCCCCCCCGCCTACCCATGTTCAGCTGGCCGGGTGGCGCCTGTGTGGCCTGCAGAGGGGAGCTGCTGTCCTGGCTTGCCTCTTGCCCCTCCCCCCAGTCCTGCTCAAAAAATACTTGATGCACATGCCACATTATAGAGTATTCTGGTTAGTAAAATGCTGGTTAACACAGCTTTTACTATATATTGGTATCAGTTGAACACTATTTTATTGATATATTTACAATTTTAATGCAATTTGAAAGCCTACCAGTGCCTCAATCGCTATAATAAAATAAATTCTAAATACCTATAAATTTTGACTTTGATTTTGGGGTTTTATCATGGAAAATCAGAACTCCCCCTGCCCCCTTTGCTTACCAGAAAACAGGGGCAGCTGCAGCTCCCCACCCTCCTCCCCCCTGCACTGCTTTGCAGTGCTGACGAGTAGCCCTGATATGCTGGTGCCATGCCCATGCCATTGCCCCTCACTCCCCATCCACAGCCCCACAGCCCTGCTGGTGCCCCACACTTCCAACCCACAACTACCCCTTGGATGGGCAGGGGGTTCCTCACCATGGCAGCGTGAAGCTTTCAGTGGTAGCAATGAGCTTCCTTGCACCAGGCCTCTGCCCCATGCACAAATCTGGGGGTCACATGCCCCACCGGGAGTGCATGCAATGGTGGGGAACCAGTCCCCCCACCCCCACCCCCTTGACAAGCTGCCCAAGGCCCCATCCCAAATCCCCCAGGCCCTGCAGCTGCACATGGCCCAAAACCCCATGCACCACCCCACCTGGGCACCAGCCCCAGCCCTGCCCAACTCCCTCCCTCCCTCCCTCACTATGGGGGCCTCAATTCTTCCTCCCCTGACCCCTCCCCCCATCAGACTTACCTGCAGGAACTCGTCTCCAGGCTGCCTGGCTGCCATGTGCATGTGTACATGCACATGGCACCCCTTGCTGATTGCCCTCCTCCTGTCATCTCCCCCCCCCCCCGGGCCCCTTTCTGGCCCCTTGCAAGCTGGAACTCTGCCAGCCTGCAAGAGGAGACCCACTGTTTCTCACATTTGTTTCCTTCAAATGAGAAAATCCTGTTTTTTTCCCCTTAAAATGAGAAAATTCAGGTTTTACCACATTTTTCCATGGCGAACAGAAAACCTGGAACCCTGGTGATTACTTTGTTTCTACCCACTCCTCTGTCCTTACTGCTTCCTTTTCTCCTCCTTTTCTGGACACTGTGCTGTTTCAAGCTTCCTTTTATTACTGGTACTGTCTCATGTTCCATATCTCTTCAACACTCTACTTGTTCATTAAATCCTCCTTCAAAGCTCCTATCTTTTACCTAGCATCCTGAGGGAGTCTTCTTTGTTTGCTTCTATCTTTGTGCTTGAAATATATCATATTTTCCTGCATACCATATACCCCCAAATAATAAATGCACCTTGTTTTAGGAATGCAAGATGAAGGGAAAAAGACAAATATTTTCCAGGCATAAATTCTGGCTTCCTGAAGCAGGAGCACAGTGTACTCATCAGTATCGCACACACTCCCCTTTCTGCTTAGCCTAAAACTAGAAGTTTAACCTTGTCACAGCTGCTGCCATTTCAACCAATGACATGCCTCCTGACTGATGCTTGGGAGGGGATTTTCATCAGAGCCTGCTAACCACAATGACAGATCTAATAAATTTGAATTTTGTTTTTGACCTTGTGATTCCTATGATTCAGGCCCCTGAATAGAAGATTCTTCCAGCTCCTTTTCTACACTTGCAGTTAGATTGTTTCTAAATTGTTTCTCCTTTGTATCTTAAAAAATTTTGATATGAAGACTCTACATCAAAAACAATCAAATTGCTAATAATGGAGACAACAGTGTGTTTAAATGGTTAGTTGACCTGAACACTAAGCATTTCCCTAACATTACAGCCTTAAAAATCTTGCACTGTGCTCTTTCTCTCTAATGACTAACTATTAATATCCTTGTGTGTGTGAGGCTAGAAAAGCAGGTCATTTTTAAGTCATGCAAATGAAGATACTGCCTGTAAAGATAACATTTTTGTAAGGTCACGCTTGGTTCAGTGGTGTGAGGATATGTGCTGGGTTCAGTAAAGTGAGTCTTTATGCATTGTTACCTGAAAGGTTATATTGAGGGCTTTTATTGACTCAGGTGCAGTGAAGTTTATGCTGTTCAAAAGCTGATAATGGAAAATTTGGGGCAACTGTCATGCTGCTTAAGAGAAGGCTACAGTGATCTTGCTATAACTCAGTAATCTATAGTCAGACAGATTGGATTAAATTCAGTAAACTGGCAGGGCTCCAACAAAAGGGAAAAATCAAATTAGAAAGTAAATCATTTTCTGGAAAAAATTCAGAACTGGTGCAATTCCAGTGAGGTCAGCAACACTGTACCCTACTGCAGACTGGACTTGTCTTAACAACTTTTAATACTGAAAACAAAATCAGGCTTTAAGGATCCAAGCCTAAAGTTCTTTACTCATGTGAAACTTCCCCTAATAGTTCTGAATATTTTGCTTAAGTTTGAACATTTAACATTTAAATATACTTTTGTGCCATCCACACCACCTGCCCCCCCATTAAAGTTAATTAAAAAAAACCCTAAAACATCTGTGAATTGGCCCTTTTTTAGCAGAATATTATATTGGCCCTCTGTTCAGAAAGCTCCTGCCTTGTGTTACATACAAAATTAATATTGCTGAATGTTTAATATTGCTACTTGATAATTGGAAGTTTACTGCATTTTAAAAATGGCAATAAGAGCAAAGGGTGAGAGTTTTAAGTGAGAGAAACTGAGCAGTTTTCATAAAACCAAAGGTGTACACTCATGTGTTAAAACTGCCCTGGAATGGAGAGGGGATTTTCATCAGCTTCACAACGTGGTTTGGGGTTGACCAGTGAATTGGGTGTGTAAATGGAGCTGTGACTTGGGAGGCGCATTGACATTTGGTCTCGTTCAGCAGTCTCTGAAAAGCCTGGCTAGGTTCTGCATCTGCCAGTACCCACCCAGGCTGTGTTCATGCATCACAGATGTCATTCGTCTTGGCTTGTTTATTTACTTCTGTCACAATACGCAGGACCAGATAAACTCAAGAGCCAGCACTCCTATCAAGTATTTTATTAATAAAGTTATTTATGACTAACAAAGCAGTTGGTCTTGTGACTCTACCAGCATAGCTGCAGTTGTGCAGATGATTTGTGTGGCTTGCTATGGTTTCCAACCAGAATGATTTCCTTCAATGGAAGCATTTTTTTCTAGTCATAAGGCACATCTCCTTGAGGCTAGGGACAGAAGTTGCACATAAACCAGTTTAAGTTATCAGAAACTGGTTTAAACCTGTAACAGAACAGAAGTTCAGTGCATGTAAACCACTTTCAGAATGGCCGAAACTGGTTTAAGATAAACCTGGTTAAATGTAATGTTAGACTTAACAGATTTGGGTCAAACTGGTTTATGGAACTTCTGTCCCAGACCTCTTCCTGTTTCAAGTTAAATCACAGTCCCCCAGCATCCCAGAATGCTTTGCAGCCCTGGGCTAGGCTGTGCTGTGCTGTCTGCTACAGCAGAGCAAGGTTGGCCTTGCCCCTGTGGTCCCTAGTCAGGGCACTATTGCTGCTCTGGCTAGCTAAGAAGGGGGTGGGGTGGAGGTAGGGTTGGGAAATCTGGCCCCAGACCACAGCCAAGGTGTGCCTGGTGGGAGCGCAGCAGCCCCTCATAGGCTTTTCCCCCACTCACTGCTGGAGCAGAGGTGGCAGGGGCATGGCCAAACCTCAGGCCAGGCCAGCAGAATAAGGCACAGGGTGGCCAGCATGGGACCCCCACTGGGTTCTCCCTGGCAGGGGCAGAACAGCCCCTAACTGGCTTTTCCCTACTCACCACTTGAGCAGAGGAGATGGGAGCATGGCCAGATGCCAGCTGGGGTTGGCAGGCTGAGGCACAGGGGAAGAAGAGTGGTTTAAACCCCTTTTCCCACCTGTATGAAACCCCAGCCAGGGTCGGCCTGGCAGGGATGCAGCAGCCCCTCCATGGATTTCCCCTTGCTTACTGCTGCAGTAGAGGGGGCAGAGGGTGTGGCCAGATTCTGGCCACAAGCTGGCATGCTAAAGCAGAGGGCAGGGAGGCCCCAGACCCCAGCTGGGGCTTGCTTGGGGGAGACAGCCCTGCCAGGCTTTTGCCCCCCTTTCAATTCTGCACCCTGCTCAAGCCTAGGGCCAGCAAGCTGAGGAGAGGAGGAGGATTTTTCCCATATCTGGGCAGAGGGGAGCCCCTGCCAACCCTTGCCCCCCCCTCCTGGTAAAGCAGAGGGCGGGGGGGGCCTGCCATGCCCCACCCTGGGGCTTGCATGCTGAGGCAGGGGTTGAGAGGGTGTTAAACCCCCTCCATGGCCACATGGGATCCTAGCTGGGGTCTGATGGGGGGGGCAGCCCCTGCCAGGCTTTTGCCTCTTCCCTGCTTGAGTGGAGAGCAGAGGTGTGGCCACACCCTGGCCCCTGGCTGGCACACTAGGGAAGCGGGGTTTAAAAAAATATTTATTTTTTTTCTGCCTGGGTGTGGGATGGGGAGGCAAAATCTTGGCAGGGGCTACCCTCCCCCTGACTCAAGGGAGGACAGAAGCATGACAGGGGCTGTTCCCCCTTCCCTGTCCCCTATTCAGGCAGACCCAGCTGTAGTCCTGTGCTGGTATGGTAGGGTGTTTAAACTACCCTATTTCCCAACTTTGTCAGCATGCCAGCCTGGGGTCAGGGCATGACCACATACCCCACTGTCCACTTGAAAGATGGCCCCAGTCTGGGGTTCCTTGTGGACCACAGAGAGGTTTTAAAGCCCCCCTTCCCCCTGGCCTCAGCATGCTGGCCCCAGGCTGGGGCCTGGCCATGCCCCTTTCACTCAAACAGGGAGGGGAAAAGCCTTGGCACTCCTTCCCTTTGACAGTGTCTGACAGGCTGGGAGCTGGGCTCTAGCGCCCCCTGGTTTCTTGCCTGAGCCACTACAGGCATGTGGCTGTTTTTCCTAAATCAAAAGTGAATGTCTGTTCACTTGTTTCAGTTCAAGCTACACAGTTTAGACTAACCTGCAAAAACTGAATCAGTTCAGCCTCTGGCTTTTTGAATGTCTGTACTTAGCCTTAGAAGTTTTCCCTGATGTAGTTGAAGCAGAGCAAAAACTCCAGTGTAAATAAGACCTTGTTTGCAGTTACTTCCCCACACTGCATTTGCTGCATTATTTTCACCACAGACCTCTTCCCTGGTTCTGAATTCTCTCTCTAATGGCAGGATTATACAGTTAGCCACAACTTTACTTTGGTAAAAATACTGAAAAACAATATGGTGTTCAGTGATTTGGGAGGCAGTCTACATTTCTTTTTGCACGTGACTGTCATTTCTGTCCGTCACAACCAAGCTAGTAGAAACTATCCCTCCTAGAAATACATATGAATGCAAGAGACATTTTATCCAAGGGTAACAGCCATTGGGAATACAGTATACAGTATATCTTAGATCAAATACCTTGCATCTTCTGTCAGTAGTCTGTTTTAACTTTCACCTTTTGCCCATCAGAAATATGCTGTTTCTCTGGGGAATTACAGGTGCCATCACACATGTCTGTTTCATGAAAGAAATGAGTTTGTGATGCCAATCTTAGTGCATTTCCCAGAAACAGAATTGCAGGACCAAAACTCTCAGTTACATGAATGCCCCTTTATAGCACTCTGGCACTATTAATTGGCCTTAAAGTGGATACATGCAATGTCCCCCTTTTCACTGTACAAAAATTCCATAATATCAATAAAAATAATTTCTGCAATTTTTAATAATGTTTAGAGGGTGGAAGGGAGGGTATCTTTAAGCCGCACAGTCATATTACTACATTTTATCAGGTTTGTAAAGCTCACAGGCCCCTTAGCCTAAAAGAAAGTACATTCAGTTCCATCAATCAGAAGTCAGTGTTGGCTGTATGCTCATCAAATAATATATGAATTATGTTTTTATGTTACTTAGTTGTAATGTTTCCAATGTTGGAAAAAAATGAAAGTTTTTTATGTTCCTTGGATTTAATGTTTCCAGTGTTGGCAGATGAAGGGTTTATTGCAAAATTGCTGCTTAATCTGGGATCTGCATAACTACTTTCTGGAAATGTTTCTCTCTCTATTAATATTAATAAGAAAACTAGCAGTGTGACTGTAAGGCCAAACAGTATATTTTGTTTTCTTCAGGTTTAGAAGGAGCTGACTCAAAACTTATCCCAAAGTAGCGCAGATGCTAGGACTCATATGTATCCAATGTTCTTTCCCTTTATTACTATAGGCTACTACTGTTCCTCCCTGTGTTTGAGGTAGTCTGTAGACTGAAGCAGATATCACAGCATTCATTATATTTGGATCACACTCTCCAGGTTCTCTTTTACCCCATAACAATGGAGGCTGGTAGACAGCTTAATTTGTGACAACACTACAAGTCTCTGAGGATTGTAGCCTTAAACTTACGCCTGAAACTAGTGTGCTCATGGGCACTTCCAGTCCCTCTGATGTGGAACCAATTCTGAGTAGCTCTGCTGATATTTCAAATGGCAAGGTCAGTCTTGGGGACAGGGTTTAGTTGTTGGGCAGTATTTGGAACAGTAAAATCACCTGCTTTTCTAATTCTAGCATTTACCATATTTGTTTGAAAGCAGTTCCATCCTACCCACATACGTTTGACATGTGCATCTTCAGCATCTGTAGTTAGAGGAATATACACTTCAGCATTTTCATACAGTTTCTTGTAACTCTCATTTTTTTTTCCAGTCATTTATGTGGTTTAAGATTCTGTCTTTTCAGCAGGATTACAGGTCAGTATGAAAAAATACTTTTTTTAAAACATTATGATGAAGGGATACCATTACTTTTACATAAGTGATAAATTTCTACTTCGTTCTGCATTGATCTTTTAGAACCAAACTTATTCTTGCTAGCTGTCAAAGAGCAACTAGAGTCAAGAGTATTAAATAACTTAATTTATTGCTATGATACATTTATTTAAGACTTGATAAAATCTCTCAGGTTGATTAGCTGGAGGCACTAAACTATTTCTACAATATAAAGCAGAATGCCAAATGTTTAATGGATTGATGTGAGTGCGTGAATGAAGGGCACATAAGAGACCTGAGGGCAGTGAAAGTAGGTCTTGAGATAAAGGAGTGATCTTGGCATTGTTTTGTAATAATTCTTGTCCATTAAAAGTGGAATGACATTGTGATGCATCTTTAATATATTATAATTTATACCCTGAATCTGCATTTGAAGGCAGTTAAAAATATATATTTGATATTTTCCCCATTTCATACATCAAGAAAGTAAATTAGAAGTGGGGATTAGACATTGTTCTTAATTCATATAATATGTGTATTTTAATGTGTACGGCTTATCTAGGAGAGCTGGCTAGTATTTTCTTTGCCAAGGTACAGTTTAGAATTGATGTAGTACCCAGATTCAGGAATAGACCAAGTCCTGGGGAGTCAGGCACCAACGGACAATGGGCCACTGTTTATTTACACTCCCTGTAGGCCAATTAAACATGGGTACTGGCTTCATTTATGGAAGTACATTATGTTTTTTTCCTGCCTTTCTTGCTTTAAAGCTATTTTAAACACTCGTCTGAAAGAATATAGTGGTCCTGAAAAAAACTTGTCTAAGGGTGAAATCCTAAATTATATTTATAACCAATTTTAGGTATTTTATGCTGTTAATCTGATGTGAATAGATCTTGTTAGAAGAGAATCAGACCATCTAACCTCTGTTCCACTATCCATTCCCTGAGCCTTCCTGTCTAGTTATTTAAGATTTTTTAAAAGGTAAAAATAACATAATAGTGATTATTGCTAACTACTTCCCAGGATTATGAACAAGAGACCAGAGTCTCAGATGTTTGGGTACTGGAATAAATTATTTAGAAAGGTTGTGGAATCTCCATCATTGATACTTTTCTAGTACAAGTTAGATAAACATTTGTTAGGGGAAATTTAGACAGAGATGATTGTGCTTTTGTGCTTTGAGCAAAAAAGGAACTGAACTAAACAGCCCCTTTGAGGTTTCTCCAAGCCCTCTGATTCTCTGGTGCAAATCAACCTTACTCAGCTGATTTATATCTACTAAGTATGGGGTCCAAACATCATATAGAAAAGTGTCCTGTTACAGACACCCAGGAGCAAATGACCCATAACTTCAAATTGGTCAAAATAATTTTCTCTACCAGTGATCAGAGAAAACTCTGAATAAGTTCCATAAACTGCCATCTAAGTACATGAAGGATTTGATTTCCCTTTTTAATGCTGTGATAAAGTCAGGAAAAGAAACAACGAAAGCCTTCTTTATAGTAATGGGAGCATGCAAGCAAGAATGCTGGGAAGCAAGGCTGGAACTCCAAACTAACATTCAACATCTTGCTAAGAGGACCAGCTGGCCTGGCCAGGGCTGTGTCCCAAAGTACTCCCTCAAACAGGACTTGCATCCTGGATTTTAAAAAATGGTCCTGGATCAGGTCCAGATAGCACCCAGGTGAGAGCCAGGATTTTCAAGCTTTGCAGTGTTCCACCCCTGAAACTGAGTCACTCCCAGCAGCTTCAGGATTGCCCTTATCAGAGGTGAAACTGACTCACCAACAGGATTTTCAGGATGGCTAATAGCTGTCTGTAAAGTTTCCAAGACTAGATCCTAGATTTCACTCCCTGAAAGTCAGCTGCTTTTGTGTGCCCTGCTCTGTTATCACACTGAAGTCTTGACCCCTTGGGCCGCACAAAAATCTCATGATGATTATCATAAGTGCTTAGAATCATTGGGAGGGACCTGGACAGATCATCTAGTTTGACCCCCTGCCATGGGCAGGAATGAGCACTGGGAGTGGGAGGGGTCATAAGACCCCAGCCAGGTGCCTGTCCAGTCTCCTCTTGAAGATCTCCAGGGAAGGTGAGACCACCACCTCTCTGGGAAGCCTATTCCAGGCTCTGGCCACCCTTACAGTGAAGTAGTTCTTCCTAATATCTAACCTAAACCTATCCTTCCTCAGCTTGCGGCCATTGTTCCTGGTGACTCCAAGGCGGGCCCTGGTGAACAGACTTCCCCCGAGTCCCTGCTGGTGGCCCCTGATAAGGTTGTAGGCAGCCACAAGTTCCCCCCTCAGTCTCCTCTTGCGAAGACTTGTTCCCATGTGGAAGGGGTAGCCAACCTGTGGCGTGGGTAGGCTGTTTGTATGGCATGTGGCAGATTGGAGATAGGGCAGAAAGCAGAGCAGGTAGGGAGCACAGAGCAGGGAATAAAAAAAGCAAAGCAGCAGATTGGGCAGGGGAAGGGGATTGGTGGCACTTGGGGAGGGTACAGAGTTACCACTGCCATTTGGTATCATAGGTGAGAAGCATAAAGGGTATAAACTTTCCCTGACCACCAAAAATCATGTGGACCACAGGCATTTACAGAAGCTACGAAAGGAACAATCTACATCTGTATCTGGCCTAAGACTAACCTCTGTAAATGTTTAATTTCTCACACGTTAATGAAGGATAATTTTCATGGGACTGAAAGGAGAGGTTTGCATAAGGCATGGTCTTACTTAGCTGTCACATTTAAACACATGTGGGATATAAAAACCATACTTCTCCTTTAGAAGAACAGGCATGGAAGCTTGCAGATCATTCAGCCATTGTCCGGGAAACAGAATCAAGACATCTGAATTTTGCCTGGTCTCCTGTCATTTTCTTCTTGCTTGGGGCAGAGGAGGGGGATTCCTATCTTTTTTCATATAGTAAAATTACTAGCATTGGGATCTCTGGATGCATTTTATGGAAAAATATAAAACATGTTTCAGCTTTGACTGAATTCCTTCATCATGTTTATAACAGATCAGTTAAAAAGTTATAAAGCAACGTACAAGATCTGGCTACATATCTGCCATTGAAATAGTAAGAGGCTCAGTTTACTGATACCCTGCCCAACTTTTGAATCTGTTACCCCCTTGTGCTGCTATTTTCGATTTTCATAGATTTCATAGACATTAGGGCTGGAAGGGACCTTGGAAGATTGAGTCCAGCCCCCCTCCCAAAGGGCAGGAAGTCAGCTGGGGTCACAGGATCCCAGCAAGATAAGCATCCAATTTGCTCTTGAAGGTGTTCAATGTAGGTGCTTGAACCACCCCCGATGGCAGGCTGGTCCAGACCTTGGGGGCTCGGACAGTAAAGAAATTCTTTACTGAAAGAAACAGTCTCGCAGTAGTTTATGACCATTCGACCTGGTCATCCCTTGGGGCGCTCTGGTGAACAAACATTCCCCCAAATACTTGTGGTCATCCCTGATAAACTTATAGGTGGTCATCAGATCACCCCTGAGCCTGCACTTTTCCAGGCTAAAGAGCCCCATGGCTCTCAGCCTGTCGTCGTAAGGTCTGTTTTCCTACCTTTGATCATGCGCGTGGCTCTCCTCTGGACTCTGGAGATTTAATGTAACTTTAGTTAATTCTTATAGCAAGAGAACCAATATTGCAAGTACTCACGAGCCCTCACTCTGCTGTGCCTCAGAGTGATTGATAAAATAATAGTGCAGCTGTCAAAGGGAGGAGACAATGCTTAGTACCAAGGAAAATAAAAACAGCACTCAAGCCAGGATGGTGATATTTCTGAGATCATACTTGAAATTTTGGGATAATCCTAGTTTTAGTCTAAATTTTGCTACAAACAGAACTCGCCTCAAGCCAGCCTCCTCACCTTTACATTCTCACTGAATTTCAAGCCTTATATTTAACATTTCAGTTGTTTGCCACACATGTAATTTATCTTAGTTTTATTGATCTATACATATTTCCTGTAGCTGGTTTTCCAGATTTACTGTGTGCTTCACTGTATCTAGGAATCTTATGATATGATAGCTGAATGACAGGAGGAATGATAGCTAATAGCATTCTCTCAACTTCTGAATAGAAAATAAAAAACGTAAGTATTCTAGAGAAAACGTTGTGAAATACTCTTTTGAAGTATATCCATGAGTGACTACCAAGTGCCCACCTACGGTCAATATGCTATAGGTAAACAAACTATTCTGAAACGACTGGCTATAAATATGTTGTTTGTGCACAAGACTTGTTCCTGCTACAGGCTTCCACTATATTTATGTTTTATTTTTTATTGGGAAATCCTAAATTAAAATACTTTGACAGCATGTAATCTTAGCTTTGTGTAATATTCAAATTGAATCAGTAATAATTCAGCTGACAGAGACTTGTAACTGCATTTGTGTAATAGATTAACTCTAAGAGCTCTAGGTACATCAGCTCCACAGAAGGTCAGAGTTAGTCATTTAAATTAGCTTAATGAGATGGCTTGAAAGCTGACAGTAGAGAGACAACAGGCACATTAGACAGCACAGTCCAGCTGAGGGAAGAACTGTGATTAACCCAAACAGAATTCAACACCTGGCAAAATGCTTGTTGTTTGTGGATAACTAGCCCTATCCACATATAGTTTTTATCCCAAGAATACAAAAAATAGATAGTGGTCACCAAGTTTTTTGGGTCTTGCTACAAAATCTTTAGGAAACTGTGGAGATTATTTCACCCTTTTTCTTTCCTAAATTTCTGGGTTTTTTAATAGTTCTGTGCTATTTCTTAAAAAAAATAAAAAAGTACATACATAAGAACATAATTCCATTTACTGAGTCAGACTGTAGGTCCATCTTGCCCAGTGTTCTGTTTCACCTAGGGTGCCTGTAGAAGTGTGGGGATGCTGCTCTGATGCACTGTCATTACAGCATGTCAGAGCAGAGTCGCGTTGAACGAGCTTTAGTTAAAGCACCCCTGCTGCCATTTTAAAGCACAGGATCCTTAATAAATAAGACACTCTCAGAGCTGCTTTAATTAAAGCGTTCTCCCTGCCACCCCCCACCCCCGATCATGTGTAAAGATGCCCATAAGTTAGAAATAGATGTTGCCAAATAATGCGGATCAGCTGTGCTGTGTTCATAGATTCATAGATGTTCGGGTCAGAAGAGACCTCAATAGATCATCGAGTTCAACCCCCTGCATAGAGAGGAAAGAGTGCATCATTACTTAATGATGACCCCAGCCAGATGCCCATCCAGCCTTCTCTTAAAGACCCCCAGAGTAGGAGAGAGCACCACCTCCCTTGGGAGTCCTTTCCAGACCTTGGCCACTCTAACTGTGAAGAAGTTCCTCCTAACATCCAGTCTAAATCTGCTCTCTGCTAGCTTATGGCCATTATTCTTGTGACCCCCAGGGGTGCTTTGGTGAGTAGAGCCTCACCAATTCCCTTCCACACCCCCATGATGAATTTATAGGCAGCCACAAGGTCGCCTCTCAACCTTCTCTTGCGGAGGCTGAAGAGGTCCAGGTGCCCTAGTCTCTCCTCATAGGGCTTGGCCTGCAAGCTCATAACCATGAGAGTGGCCCTTCTCCAGACCCTCTCCAAGTTATCCACATCCCTCTTGAAGTGTGGCGCCCAAAACTGCACGCAGTATTCCAACTGCGGTCTGACCAGCACCTGATAGAGTGGAAGTATCACCTCCTTGGTTCTGTTTGTCATGCATCTGCTGATGCATGATAAAGTGCAGTTAGCTTTTCTGATGACTTTGTCACACTGATGACTCATGTTCATCTTGGAGTCCACTAGGACTTCAAGATCCCTTTCCACTTTTGTGCTACTGAGCAGGTCATTTCCTAGGCAGTAGGTGTGCTGGATGTTTTTCCTCCCTAGGTGCAGCACTTTGCATCTCTCCTTGTTAAATCACATTCTATTGTTTTCTGCCCATTTGTCCAACCTGTCCAAGTGTGCCTGTAGTTGTTCCCTGCCCTCTGGTGTGTCCACTTCTCCCCACAGTTTTGTATCATCCACAA
>NW_017728943.1:72356883-72366588 GCF_001723895.1 Crocodylus porosus | reverse complement strand
ATATCAACCCTTACTCCTGTGTCGAGGTGTTTTGTAACCTGGTCATAAAAAGAGACTAGATTAGTCAAGCATGATCTACCTGCTACAGATCCATGCTGGTTTCCCCTCAGCATAATTTTTCCTGCCGGGCTCTCATGTATATGAGCCTTTATAATATTTTCAAAGACTTTGCCAAGGATGGAGGTGAAACTGACTGGCCTACAGTTGCCTGGATACTCCTTCCTCCTCTTCTTGAAAATAGGGACCACATTGGCCCTTTTCCAGTCCTCCAGGACCTGGTGCGCCACAAGTGCTCAAATATTCTTGCCAGTGGCTGTGCAATGATATCAGCCAGTGCCTTCAGTACCCTCAGATGGAGGTCATCCGGGCCTGCTGACGTAAACATATCCGGTCCTTCCAAGTGACTCCGCAACATCTCAGGGTCAATGCTTGGTAGTCTGGCACCCAGCTGTTGAATCTCTACAATCCCATTGTGAGACTTGTCTTGCCCCTCGTTTAGGAAGACTGAGGCAAAAAACTGATTGAGGAGTTCAGCCTTGTCCTCCCTGACTGTCTCCAGTTGCTTTTGCCCATTCAGTAGTGGTCCTGTTCCACCCTGGGCCTTCCTTTTACTCCCTATATATCTGAAAAATAATTTTTTGTTATCCTTAACTTGGGATGTCATCCTCATCTCCATGGTAGCTTTGACCTTTGATCTTTCTAACTGCCTCCCTACAACTACGAGCTGAGGAGGTATACTCCTCTAGTAATCTCTTCCTGTTTCCACTGCTTATATGCCCCCCTTTTTGCCCTTAGGCTGCTCTGGATTTCTCTGATCAGCCAAAGAAGCCTCTTGGCCCCTTCCCCCCTTTTCCCCCACATTGGAATTGTCTTCCTTTGTGCCCGAAGGATCATTTCCTTAAGGCACAGCCACCCTTCCTGGGCTCCCATCCAACCAAATCTCTTACTCTGCAGTGTGTCATTGACTAAATGCCTGAGTTCGCTGAAGTCAGTCTTCCTGAAGGCTAGCACTTCCACCCTACTAGTTACCTTACCCACTCTACGCCTTACGATGAATTCGATTATTTGGTGGTCACTGTCCCCCAGGTGACCACTGATCTGCAGGTCCCCTACCATGTCATCCCCTGTTGCCAATACCAGGTCCAGTAAGGCATTCCCCCTAGTGGGACCATGTACCTCCAGTGTCAGGTGGAGGTCCTGTACACAGGTTAGGAACCTGCGTGAACAGTGGGGATTTGTTGTCTTGCGTCTCCCAGGAGATGTCAGGGTAGTTTAGGTCCCCCATGACTACCACTTCCCTAGTCTTTATGGTCTCCGAGAGCTGCCTCAGGAGTTCCAAATCTAGTTCTTCCCCTTGGTGTGGGGGTCTGTAGCAGACCCCTACCACCAAATCCCTTTCTCCTTGACCTCCATGTAGCCTAACCCATAATTCTTCTACTTTCTCCTCCTCTGATTCCATTTTGATAAGGGTCGATGTATAACACTCCTTGACATACAGCACAACCCCTCCCCCTCTGTTCCCCACTCTATCCTTTCTGTATAGCTTATAGCCCTCAATGTTTACTGCTCAGTCGTGGGTAGAGTCCCACCAGGTTTCTGTTAACCCCACGAAGCCGTAAGTGTTCTCTGCAAGCAGGAGTGCTAGTTCATCCTGCTTGTTCCCCATGCTCCTAGCATTAGTGTATAGGCACTTGAGCCCTGTGATTGGCGCCTTTGTCGCCCCCCAGCTCTGATGCCCAGTGGGCCCCTTAATGCTTACCTACTTATTGCTTACCTGTGCTGTACTGCTGGACGTCTCCTGGAATGCAGGTTCCTGATGATCTCCTTCTTCTGCCTCCCTGTCTGAGCTAGTTTAAAGCTCAACACAGGAGATCAACCTGTTGGAGAAAAGACTTTTACATGTCTCTGAGAGGTGAAGTCCACTTCTAATGCGATTCATTAGACAAACTGCATGTCGCCACTTGTCCTACCCCTAATGGTGCAGGACAGAGGGTGATGTGATCTTCAGAGACAGTTTTGCGTGAGCAAGGAAAGCCTTGCTTTTCCTGCTTAGCCAGACCCATTCCCCATGATTGGCTTTCCATGTTCAGCCAAACTCCTGTGGCTGCAGGGGAATGCACCTGGCTGAGGAGGGAACCCTAACATTCCTGCTTATGGAGAGGTGCCCTGAGATTCCTCAAGGTGCCTTTCTGCAAGCAGGGAAAACTGAGCGGGTAGTCTGGGGGCTTGAGGAACTCTCAGGCCCCCAGACCACTTGCTTGGGGTGGCAGGAGCATGCAAGCTGCTCAGGCTGACTGTACTCTTCCCCCCACAGAGCTAATAGACATCCATTGCCATAGAGAAGTAGTCTATTACTATCTTTTCTCGCACGGAAAAATCAGTGGAGTTTTCCTTTGATGTGCTGGAACAAGGGATAGTGACATCTGTTTGCTCACAATTTGTACCTCCATGAAAAAAATTTTGACAGTACAAATGAGATTTTAGACAATGTCTGTTTCTACACACAGTGGCATAGTGCGGTTGCTGAAAGGGAGAGTGCACGTGGTATGATCAGGATTTTTTTCCCTGTTCCTCTCCCACTTGAAGCCTCCAGCATTTAAGGGCCAGGAAATTCTGATTCAGAGGCTGTGCGCTAACTCCCATATTTAATAGCTACTGATGGACTTTTTTTATCAAGAATTTGTCCAGTCCCTTTTTTTAAAAAATCTGATGAGATTGTCAGCTTCCACAACATCTTGTGGCAATGTATTCCACACTTTAATTATATAGTATGAAAAGAACTTCCTTTTTGTTAGTTTTAAACTTACTACCTACTAGTTTATTTTATGATCCCTAGTTCTTTTATTGTGTAAGATAGTAAATAATAAATCTGTTTTTACTTTTTCCTTACAGGGCACATCTACCTGAGATGCTAAATGTGCAGTAGACTAATTCTGTTGTGCATTAGCACAGCATGGCAAAAACCATGCTAATGCTCGGTAGAATTAGTCTGCTGCTCATTTGCATCACAAAAATCATGCACCAGCACTACTGCACAGTAGTACTGGTTACTGTACATTTCGTTAGTGCCTGTTATTAAAGGTACTAAAGTTAATGCGCTGTAACCATGCATTACTGAGGGTATAGAGATACCCACTGTTTAGTATTTTGTACTACTCCTTCTCTAAACTGAATAAGCCTAGTCTCTTTAGTCTCTCCTCTTATGGAAGCCCCTTCATACTTCTAATCATTCTTGTTGCCCTTCTCTGGACCTTCTCTAGTTCTTCTATGTCCTTTTTGAGGCGTGAGGAACAAAAACTGTACATTGAATTTTGTCTGCTGTTTAGTTGTCCATTCACTCAATAGTGCAAGATCCTTCTGTCCTTTCTCACAGTCCTCCTTTGTCTTTACCACTTTGAATAATTTTGTCATCTAGAAATTTGGCTACCTCACTAATCTTTTATGAATATGTCAAACAGCACCAGTCCCAATGCAGATCCCTGGGAGACCCTGCTGTTTACTTTATTTCCATCTTGAAAACTGACCATTTATACTCACTCTATTTTCTATCCTTAAGGCCATTTCTAATCCATCAGTGGACCTTCCCTGTAATCCCACGACTACATAACTTCATTAAGAGCCTTTGGTAGGGACCATGTCAAATGCTTTTTGGAAACGCGGATATACTGTGTCAGCTGAATCACCCTGATCCATCTGCTTACTGACACCCTCAAAAAACTGTAGTAGGGTAGTGAGGAATGATTTCGCTTTGACAAGACCTTGCTGATTCCTCCCCAGCAAGTTGTGTCCATCCATTGTTGAACATTTTTTTTCTATTATTGTTTCTACTAGTTTTCCAGGAACAGAAGTTAGACTGACTCATTGGCTGTGGTTCCCTAGCTCCCCTTCAGAGCCCTTTTTACATTTTTACATTGGCAACCCTCCAGTCCTTTGGTACTGAGGCTGTTTTAGTGAGAGGTTACATGCTACAGTTAGAAGTTTGGCAATTTCCAATCTGAGCTCCTTCAGGACCATAAGATGAATGTGATCAGATCCTGGTGATTTGCAACTGTTTAATTTACCAGTTTCCTCTGTGACCTGATCTGTTGAAACTTTAATTTGGGTCAGCTGAAGATCCTAGAGGAGTGCCTCTGGTGAGGGAATCCCCCTAACATCTTTCACAATGAAGCCAAATGCAAAAAATGAATTTAGTTTCTCAGCAATGAGCCTGTCATCCTTTAGCACTCCTTTTACACCCTGATCATCCAAAGGCCCAGCTGACTACCTGGCAGGTATTCAGCTTTTAATGTACTTAAAGAAATCTTTATTGTTACCTTTGGTAACTTGTCTTATGGTTTTGTTTAGTTTACCAGAATTTGTGCTCTTTTTTATTTTCCTAATTAGGATTCAACTTCTACCTTTTGAAAGAAGCCTTTTTTCTCTATTGCTTCTGCAACTCTGCCATTAAACTATGCTGGCTTTCTTTTGGTCTGCTGCTGTTCTTTTTTTTTTTATTCACATTTGCTCTGTGCTTTCAATATGGTGTCCCCACACTGCTTGCAAGTTATTCACCTCCTTTCAACTTTTTGTTTAACTAGCTTCCTCATTTTGGTGTAGTCTCTATTTTTAAAGTTAAAGGCTATGTAATAGATTTTCTTCTCATTTTCCATCCTTCATGGATGTCAAACGTACTTGCATTGTGGTCAGGATTGCAGAGCAGCTCAGCAACACTTAGCTTTTGCACCAAATCCTATACACTGTTTAGGACTAGGTCAAGAATGGCCTTTTCTCTTGTTGGTCCCAGGAAAAATTGCTCTAGAAAGCAGTCTTGTATACTGTCAAGTAATTTGCTCTCTGCATTATGGCATGAGGTTAGGCTGACCCAGTCTATTTATGGAAAATTAAAGTTACCTATAATTACTGTGTTTTCTGCATTCATAGCCTCTCTCAACTCCCTTAGCATTCCTAGCTTGTTGCTGCTGTCCTAGCCAGGGGGTCGATAGTATATCCCCATACTTTTTTGCTATTGAAATACAGAATTTCTATTCACAGAGATTCTATGGTGCCTATCTTATCAGTTCAAAAATCTGTTTTATTAGATTCAATGCCAGTCTTGCTCTCTCTTTCTCTCTCTCTCGCTCTTAAATCTTACCAAGTATAATCTTCCACAGGGTGACTACTTGAAATAGTTCCAAAGACAGGCACCATGTTAATATTAAATCAATGCATGTTTATAGTTTTGGGGTCATGTTAAAGCACGTGCAACTTCCATTAAGCTTTAAGAGGAGTGGAACAACTTAATACATGAACTAATTTTTTTTCAGTTGATCAGTTTAAACATTAATTTTCATATCTCATAAAAGTGCATTGATCACAGTGGTATATTACTTGGTGGGAAATTCATAGCAGAATGTGGGCATTTTTGTTTTATTTCCAGTTTCAAAAAATCATTGCAAGAGTCCTTTCCCAAACACCACTTTTTGACTAACAATGCTTTAGACTCCAGCTTCAGATCCCTTGATACGGTAGAATAGTGTTTCTCAGACTGGGTTAGGCATATCTCTGCAGCTGCACGGAACAGGAAAACAGAAGGAAAGGAGCATATAAATGGAGGAAAAGGAACTCTGAAAAACAATTTAACTCTTTTAGAGTGTTGGAGAGGTTACAGTGCTGTTGTAGTGACAAAACATTACTGTTATTATTGATAATACAAAAACATAGGACTCCCCAGCAGTCTAACTTTAAAAAAAGTTAGATGACCCAGAAGAGTTTGAGGATCACTGTGTTAAAAGAAGAGAGGTAAGGGATTTAATCTGTATAATTTTGTTTTTAATTGTAAGAGCAAATCTCCAGCTGTCTTTCTGTAGACAACAGACTGGCAGTAGGCACCCTTTGTTTCTGAATAGTTGAGTAATTCATATTTAAAGAGGCAATCATAATTTCATATACACTTGAGAGAGAGCTTGATAGAAGAAAGCAGAGACATAGCTGGCCAGCATTGCACCCTGGGTGGTGGGGGGACAGGGTGCAGGAGAAGCAGTGGCCTGAGGTATACTGCTGCAGCAAGGTGTGTTGATAGAAAAACAGGTTTGCTGAGAACCCATTTAAACATTGATTTTCTGTGCCAAAAAAGAGGTGATCTCTTTCCCCCTCCCCCGCCTGCAGCAGTGAACCTCCAGATGCTTCTCCTGAACCAAGCACCGGTGTTATGTTCTCCCTGAGAGTCAGAGTGGCTTCAGGGAAGGTGTAAGGTTCAGGGAGGGAGGGGGATGGGAGGGTGAAGCATCCCTCTAGTTCATTCCAGGATCACCTCCTTTTAGGCAGTGCCTGATGCACATGCCCAACTTGTCCACCCATTGTTATGCTACTAGGAGAAGGTGTATTTAAAAAACAAACAAAACAAAAGAAAAACATGCTATAAAAATGTTTACTCTGTGGTTTACAGGAAATCTTTTCTCACTTACACAAATACGATATATTCCTTGTCTCTGCCTACTGTTCTGGTTAGAGCTGTTGTAGTGCCAAAAAGTGTAAAGAGCATTTCTAACAAACAGTAACCCGCTGGTAGTGAATCCTGAAAAGTGGAAAGGTGTCGTAGCCAGGGCTGAGCCTATTGTACAGTGCATGATCTTTGACTCCATGCTTAAAAGAAGGGGGAAGTTTTTAATAACATTTTATTTATAATTACTGAAATTGTAACTATTAAACCTTTTCTGGAGATAAGTTGATATGACACATATGGCCCTGGCTGGACTATGATTAGCTCTATGCTTACAAGCTCTGTTCACTTCTGAGGCCTGAGAATTGCTTCTCCCGGCCCTGCAAAAGTGACTTCTCAGTTGAATTCCCAGAGAAAAGGGGAGAGCAGTGCTCAAGGCTCAACCAATGAATAAAAGGTTAAGTCAGTTATGACGTGACAACCTGCCAATGTTCATTTATTGCTCAGCCCTACAAAAGCAAATGTGTGAACATTTGCTGAAATTCCTGGTATTGCCAGAGTTCTGAAATACACTTTTATCATACATGTTGCTGTCAGTGAAAGACTTTTCTGTCCATCTCCACTGTACTCATTAGAAATGCAGTAGACCACTAATTCTACTTAAATAAGCCAAAAACAAGATTAACAGTAGATTGAGTGGGTCTGAAAATAGCATCTTAATCTTAAGCATGACCAGCTACTTAAAAAGGGGTGGGGAGAGACAGATGAGTGGTTATGTATTTCTTTTGTAATTTTGAATGTTTACAAATTATTTTTAAGTTTCTATTTTTATTTTTAGATGTCTATAAGTACTTACTTTATACCATTTTTCATCCTTTCATTCAGTGGTTGTGATAAACAGATAGTTCTTTTTAAGCAATATTCTCTTTTCTCCCATTTTCCTACTATAACTGTCATTAGTATCGGACTAAAAGTTTTCAAATTTTCAGCATGCTAGTCTTCTAGAAAACATTGAATAATGCCATTAAGGTAAAGGTACAGTTACTTACTACATGTATTCACTTTTTAAGTCCCCAATATTTATTTGACACAGGATCATCAAAACGAAGGATACATTTTTAAAAGTATCTAAGTGACTTTGATTTTGAAATGTCATAGAAAAATTTCGTGCAAAATGCCTTCCAACTAGTATGTTTAATTGGTACTTTATCATTAGGTTCTTGTTATGAGTTTTGGAGTGTTTTCCTATACAATTTTAAAGATCAAACGCTCATTCTCTCACAATCTGCTTTGTCCTCCTGTATGCTTCTGAAGTCATAGTCCTGTGGAGGGGGATACATTTTTCTATTTTCATTATCTTTATGGTAGAAAATAGGTGGCAAGTAGACTTGATGCTTGGACTTCAAGGTATTTACAGAAGTTCAGCAAAATCAAGTTTTGTGCTTTACATTTATAATTTACTTTTAAGCAAACATTTTTAGTAAAAGGTATTGTAAAAAGATCATGTTCCTAGTAAGCAAGGCCATGTAAGGAATTCATCACATTAAGAATTTGGAAAACTTACCTTTTTGTTGCATGAGTCCCCAGTGTAATGTAAGTTCTCTAGTTCCTGCTCTTAGTAATCTTGATATACCATTGTTAGTGATATAATGTCTATTACAGAAAGAAACAGCATTGGAACATGGAGCTGGCCTGTAACAATAAAAGTATAGAAAGTGCACTTTTTTATTTTAATTTTATTATTGTTCAGGCTTATAAAGTTTTATTCTAACTGATGGAGAGTAAAACCAAATTTGGAATGTCTTGTGGTCAACTTAATTCCCAAGTATTCCTTTAAAGAGTAGGATTTTGTAATGGCCTGGCACGTTCTGGAGCCATGCGCAGGAGTACAGGGCTTCTCTGCTGAAACACCTTGACATCTGGTATTAGAACCCTGCACAATGGCAATTATTTCTTCTGACTCATGGTGACAGGTAGATCCTGCTTGCTGTAAACTAGCATATAAAATGGGTAGTAATGACTGTCTGAGTCAGTGGCCATGTCTTCACAGGCAGAAAGGATGTGTTTTTCAATTGTGTTAGCTCAGTTGGGTTAGCACAGTCGTTTTAAGATGACCTGAGCTTTTTAATAATCCTAAACTAGCTCACTTTAAAAAACATATTTTTGCCTCTCACAATAAAGCCAGAGGGATCAGAAATGGGGACAAAGGTGTCCCTAAAAACCATATTTCTTGTGTGTATCTGTTCTCTGACTCTTCCTGGAAGTTATATTACTGCTTCCGAGTCTTTGGATATTCTGCTAGTTCAGGAAGTCAGGTATCTATTGAGTGTTCCCCTGTTTGTCAACTGTTTTTCCCTCAAGCTTTCACACAGAGTAGGTAATGATTTGAAAGATGATGTATATGAAAGTATCTGGTAACTCACATACTTGAACTGTGTGATTTTCTTTCTTATATATGGTTTTTTTCTCCAAAGATCACTATGTGACTGATTTAAAATTAGGTAAATATTAATAGACCCTTCAAGAGATTATAGGCATTACATTCTAAGTAGCACAGATTTGTGACCTACATAATTAACTCTGGATTATAAATCCACAACTGCTAATATATAATGAATAATTTTTTATTGCTTTCTTGTATTTTGCCTTCCTTTACTTCATGTTTTCTTTTGCTTTCCTTTACTGGCATCTTAACAATTTACCTCAATATTTACTGTCTTAGAGACTATTTCATTAGTACAATTATAAAACACTTTGTGAGAACCTTTCTAAATATGTCGAGACAGTGATTTTGATAGCTTGGAACTTGGAGTGGAGAACAGACTTGTGGATTCTAGTATAAAATGCTTTCAGAAGGGTGACAGGAAGACGAATAAAAATCCCATAAATAGATTTAGCTGCTTGTAATATATTTTAAGGTTTGTGGTTTATATATTCACATTACTGAATGTAACACCCTGCTGTGGGGTTCTAACTGCTGCCAGTGGCTATTAGTGGAACCCTGGGGTACCAGCTAGACCCACCCTTTTGGTTCCTTTCGGTTAATGAGGCACCTCAGGCTCCCGGTATGAGAGAGCTCCTGTAACAGCACTGTGACAGAACAGGTAACTATTTACAATCTTTATTATGTTCTTTCTCTCTGTCTTAATGTCTCTGTCTCTATCTCATATATATACAGACACATACACACACGCTCTCTCTATATAGATCTATATATATAGATCTATATCTATATATAATGTGTGTGTGTATAAATAAAATATGTATATATATGTGTGTATATATAT
>NW_017728943.1:72314163-72356583 GCF_001723895.1 Crocodylus porosus | reverse complement strand
AAAAAAAAAAAAGAATACAGTCCTGGTGGGTCAGATGTAGACATGCAAAATAAGTCTTTTGGGGCTGGGAGCTAGTGAGTGGGCATAGCCCTCCCCTTATGTAGCGGACTGTCACATGGGGGGCCCTGAGGGAATGAACCACCATGAAAGTAGACCCACCAGCCCTCTCTGAGAGGCAGGAAGGGGTGTCATGGGGAGGAGGTTGTTTATGAATATGCGTGTGTATGTGTATATGTGTGTATATATGTGTGTGTGTGTGTGTGTGTGTGTGTGTGTGTATGTACACACCCACACCTACATTCATGAAGGAGATGCTTAGTAATTTTAGAATGACAATTAGAGACATTTCAGTTAATTGATTTATTTAAAAATTGGCAGCACATGTGCTAAACTTGGCTGGGGGAAAGGTCCATCTCTTTTGTGGTGCTGTGAAGACCCTTCATTTCCTTTCTTTTTAGCCCCTCCCACTTAAGTTTTCTTTATATTGTGGCTACTTTCTTTCCCTGGATGATTTGGATGGGACTTCATGCTATTTCTTACTTGGCCGCTAGGCGTTAAGCAGCAGAGAACACGTTTCTGTTCCCCTCTGTATCCATCCATGTATATCACTCCTAGTAGCGAAAGGCTGGGATCAACCTGTTTACAACAGAGAGCTCTGTTACTTGGCTTTTCTTTAAAAATCATTTGTTTGACGTGAAGTCAGTAAGAAAGCTACACAGTTTGCTTGTAGTTTTTAATGTAAACTGATAAGTAGACTTTTTTATATCATTTTAGTTAGTAACTTGTCTCTATTAAGCAGCTACTGTTTCTTTTGTTGCTGCATTTGTGGTGAAAGGTAATTTTAAAAAATCTCCACAATCAAATTATTCACTGAGAATAAATGCATCATGAATAGCTGAAACATTAATAAATGCAATGCTGTATTTACAATGCAGTAGGAAAATAATCAGGAGAAAAGAGGTTGTCCTAAATTTAGTTTGATCATTGGGGATATGTTGTTTCTTTGCTCTGTGGTGTTCTACTTTTTATGTACTTTCTATGAATGTTTCTTCTTTCCTATTTGCATTTAACCTATACGCTTTAAATTGGGCAGAGCTATTTAGCAGACATATTCGGAGAGAGCCACACTTCTCTCTCCTATGATGTATTGCACCTGCCCTTTCTTCTGTTCTTTTTGACATTTGTCAGCTAATAAGCATAGTGACTTTGACTTCTTTAAAAGAGTAGCAGTCATAAGAGTTTGTTATTTAGCTACTGGGTATGCCTTGACTGTCTGAGCGAGAAACAAGGAAAAAAAGACTCCCCATAGCATCTTGAAATGTCTGGATAATTGTTTTTTTAAAGAAGCTTTCTTCCCCCAGCTAGTCATCCTATCCAAAATAACATGAAACCTGGAGAAGTATGGACCTGAACAAATGTGTAGAATGCAATAATTGCTATAGCTGTTTTAAGATTGTGTCAGAACAGTTTCTCCAAATGCACATTTGTCCTTTCATATGAGAACTGGTTTTCTTGATACTCCCCCCCCCCTTGTAAATGTTTAGAGTTTATTTTGCAGCTATTGTGTATTCACTTTATTCCCCACATAAATATGTCTAGAAAAATAGAAAACCATTGGCTAGGGTTTTTTTGTCATCTGCCTTCCCTTTCCTGATTATTGAACTTTTAACTTTTTTCAAAGCCATCTGTAGTTTTTCTGTGAATATATTTTTATGGCTTTGGAAATCATGTTTCTGTTGTTGATGGGGCAGATGAAAAGAGGGATACAGTTAAGTTACTTACATTAAGAATCCATTCTCCTTCTTGAAAAAAAACACATGGTGATCTCATATCTTTTTTTCATTGTTGCACAGCTACCTTTTCCTTATGTCAGTCCCTCTCAAAGAATACATACCCATGTTCTCTCTCTTAGAAGCAGGGTAGTGATAGGGAAGGGTACTGGATGACAAAGCATGGGATCAGCAGAATAACCATTTTCTTGACCAGCTCCAGAAAACTCTGTTGACTACAACTGACAGTTTGTTTCATCTAAGTAAAGTTGGAGGTTTTTCATATGCCAAAAATCTGTTAGATTCTCCTGTTGAGCCCACTGCCAACTCTGTACTCTTATGCAGTGTTTTGTCTTGCCATCAATTTGTTCGCTGATGGTAAATGAATAATGGCTTTTGGCTGTAATTGCTAAACAGGATTGTCTTCCTGTGTTCATGTTGTCTAATGTACTTTCAAAATTGTTGCATAGATTGAGGTGACTAAGAGTATACATATATAAGACTATCCTGGAACATAGAGCAGAAGTAAAAGGAGAGAAAACATTTGCCTACCTCAGAGAATATATTGAAGTGGTAGTGTCAGGTAGCAATTTACACTATAACAGCTGAACATAGTTTGGATTCTTCTTTAGCCTCTTCTTTCAGGATTTCTTTGACAGATGGTACTCACAGATGACCATGACATTCTTAAGGAGCTTATACTCCCTCAACTCCTTTACTCCATCCAGTAACATAGTGCAACATAGAAATCTAAAAGCTTTTACATGAATTAGCCTTACTTAGTAGACTTTAATTTTTTAATCTTTAGAATATGCTTCAGGCTAGTGGTTGTGGAGTTGTTAAACTGTCTGCTTACATTTCAGTAAGCAAAATGGAATCCTAACCATTTTTGACATTTCAACACAGCCTCAATGTGTGTGTGTGTGTGTGTGTGTAAAAATATATTGGGTCGCTCAAGTTAGTTTGGCATATTTGTTTTTTAAACTCAGTCATTTTGGAAGGAAAAGTGCAAAATGAAATGTAAGATCAGCAATCTACAAATAACTGTCAGCTAGATTTCGTACAGTTTAATCAAGGGTCTCCTTTTCATATTGTACTAATATTGCAACTTGATGTGAGACTCTTCACTTTTGGACATGGGCAATGTATATTTAGGTTGTTAGTTAACTAGACTTCAACTTATTAATCTTAGCTAATTTTCTTTTTCGGTCTTTTAGTTCAGTTCCCACAGCGAGAGCAACCTAGTACTTGGAGTGTCTCTTGTTAAAGTAACATGTACAGATTTTTTTGATTGGCAGTCCTCTTATTTTTTTAATTGTTTTTAAGCCCTTGGAAGTTGAACTGATACAAAAGCTCACCTTATTAAGGCTGGCATTTGGAACCGACACTGCAGTATGATGCTGTAACTTGAAGGCCATAATTCTCTCAAGTGCTGAATCAGATGGGCGAGTTCCCTATAGCTATTGTTGGTGTTAAGTTTCTTTGCAGGAATGTGAAGCCTGGTTTGAATTACAGCAAGTAGAATAGCCAATGCAAAAAAGCATTGGGCAGCCTGGCAAGTTAGAGATGCAAGAATGCCATCCATACTCTCAGCTGGATCCTCCAATGTATGGATTAATAGCACATAGACATAGAAAGAGCAGACTGGGGCTGAGGGAATGAAAAGTCCAAGAACTAGCTTATTTTGTTTTTAAAATACTTGTTTAACCCCTAAAATACAGTTTTACATTAGAATAAAAATTTAATTAGTGTCAGCCTCCCTCTTTCAGGTTATTGCAACAGCCACTGGTCTTTTTAGAATGTTTTATTATTAATACAAAAAGTAACCCTACATCTTAAACACACAAATCAAATTAAATTTCAGTTAAACCATGCTCCTCACTTCAGTTACTTCAAACTAATACTTTCAGTATGTACTAATGGCTAAAACAGTGGTTATCAACCTTTTTAGATGCAAGGCACCCGGAAAATGCTTTCACTCATAATCTTGGCTATGGAAAAATAGAGCAAGTTTTCCATTGCAAAGAACTCAGAATGACCTCAACAGGTCAGGATATTTCTGACACAATAGATTCCTATTTGAAATCTCTGGTTTTATCTTGTGAATCCTGTAGGTGTTTACACACCTAGTATTGAGGACCACCCTTTACAGGATCTTATGGCACTCCAAGTTGCCAGTGAGCTAAATAGCAAGGACTACGAGACAGACACCTGGCGCCCTAATTTACAGGTCTGTTCCCTTAGAGACGGATCTGTGTAATGTCAGTAACTTCTAAGATTTAGTCCTTGTTAAGGTGCATTTTAGTTAAACAATGTAAATCTTCTGGGGAACAAAGCTGTTCAATCTTCCTCACTTAAATAAGTAGTCTATGGAATTACTTGTATAAGGCTAATAGAATTTGGTCTTCTATATTTCTGTATTCTCACCTCAGAAATGATGATGTACTATTTACCTTCTATATCTCACAGAGATGATTAATATCTGTTCAATACTATGCCTTGATGTCTTTGTAATAAAGATCTTGAAAGTCCTTTTTAAGTCAGGGGGCATATTGTGTTCTCCAAGACTGTATATTTTGGCAAAATGTAAGTGATTTTTAACAAGTGAAAATTGTCATAATGAATTATGAGCTGAATTATGTAGCATTGTTCATTATTCCCCATAACAGCCTACAGCAAGGTTGATTACAGCTACTAAACAGCATTATTAGCGGAGATGAGAGTTGACAGGTCAATAATACACATGAGATTGTGCTTTATTGCTAAACCATGAAGGGTTTTATAAACTGAGGATAAGTAACATGTGCTTGTGGTAAACAAAAAAAAAAGGAGGAACTTGGTAGGGAAAAAATAGAAAGAATATGGGATTACTGCATAAAAGCAATGAAGTAGGAAGATGCCCTTATATCCTTCAGTGAACATAAGGTTAGACACAAGATGGCATTTGCCAAGGTGAGAAAGGAAGAGGGGTAGTAGTCAACATGACAAATAATAGGGATTCAAGTTCAAGTAATAGTTTCTTAAATGGGGAAGTGAGGCTGGATATTAAAGGGTGCTCGTACATGTCATGGGGGTTTAATTTGGTTCAATTCTACCTAAATCAAAACCCACCATTTCAATTTAGGGAGAACTAAACTGAACTAAACCCCTGTGGCATGTACACAAGGGTGGAGGCCCAATCCTTAGAACTTACTTGCCTTGCCCATGGTAGGGGAGTGGGGAGGTGAGCTGCAGGCAGGCTGAACAGTTTCTGAGCTGCAGGGGGCAGGCAGTGCTTTCCTCTGCAGCAGTGGCAGTGCTCCCCAGGTGTTACCCACCTCATGGTACCTGGCCTGGGCAGTTCTACAGGGTACTGCAACCAGAGAGGGGAGCACTGGCCGCCACCTCAGCCACAGCGGGAAGCACTGGTGGGCCCCCTTGAAACTCAGGCAGGCAGGCTCCGGGAGAAAAAAAGGAAGAAAAAAAAACGGGTCCTCACCGCTTGGTAGGTAGCATATTCTGCTTTAAATGACTTTGTAATGTAGCAAGATAAAACACCTCCAAGATGTTTTAGTTCACTACCTACCAAAGTGCAACAGTGCACAGGGCACTAGAAGCTGACGTGTTCGGGGAAGCTCGGGCTTGGTGGGCTTCCAGCACCTCATGCACCATCCCCACTGCCTTCTCCCACCCAGCACACCCAGCTGTCCTCCTGCTGCCTTGCTACTCTGCCCCAGGGGCAAGCCAGCCATTCCTAGGCCATTCCTGGGTTAAAAAGTCATTTAAAATGGTGTATGCTGCCGAGTGTGCAAACAGCAGTGCCATTAAAGTGGTGCAAAAGGGCATTTAAGCCACTTTAAATGACACTTTTGTTGTGTGTACAGAGGCCCTTAGATGTACAAGAAAAAACAGGAATATTTAGACACACTCTAGATATAAATAGCTGAGATTGAGCTGAATCAAAGCTGACACCCAGGTTATGACTGAGATGCAAGGAAAGATTGTCCAGTGACATAACAGGTAGGAAGAGAGATTGGGGTGGAGGGGAGCAGTAAGAGATCAGCTTGCCACGTGGAGCTCAACCTGATGGTGAAACATTCACAGGGAAATGTCGGAAGGGCAGGCTGAGATTTTAGTTTGGGCAGTTGACAGGTGTGTAGTTGAGAGGCGTATCTGGGAGTTGTCAACATAGGTGAAGTTTTTTGTTGAATGAAATTGCACAGGCATAGTGTAGAGACAGGAGGAGGGAGCAGGACAGTGTCTTGCAAGAACCCTCTGAAAGTGAGAAAGGGGTTGAGACAGATCCTATAAATGATAGGTCAAAGGAGCAGTTGGAGAGAGGGTATGAGAACTGGGAGAGGACAAAAATCCAGACAACATAAGATTTCAAATTAAAGGGGCAGAGTCAATGGGGATGAAGACAGCTGACATATTGAGAAAGACGAGGCTAGAAAAGTAGCCCTGAGATTTGGACAGGAAAGCATCACCGGAGGCTTTTGGTGAAAACTGGATCTACTGGATGGGTGAAGCTGGATTGAAAAGTGCTTAAGAAAGAGAAGCTAGTAGTCACAGTTTAGAGAAAAAGGGAGATGGAGCAGTTATGAGAGAGACAGGTGTGTTATTGCTATAGGAAATCTCTCACTCTCTTCAGAGGTTTAGGAGAAAATGACAGAGAAAGTGAGAGTAGGAGTGGAGATTCAGATAGAAGGATGGGCTGGTACTGGTAGACTGCAGAGATCCTCAGTGGCTTTATGACCCTGTGCCTCAGCTCTAATACCTTACTGTCATATACTCTTCTGCTCTTTTTTTAAATGAGCTCTACATTGTTTGCTTTTCAAAGATACCAGATCATTGTATAGTGTCTTCTTTGCATGTAAAATGAGGAAACAACTTTTAAAAATAATTGGTTATATCACTAAGGTTTTACCAAAAGGGAGTTAAAGGAAAGTGATTCAGAACAATATGCATTTTATTAAAAACAGAATGAATAGCTGTTCAAAACTCAATATTTGAGTCTGCAATTTCATTCTGTCTGTGGAAAAATAGCAAATAATGGCTCTGAATCTCTTTCTCCAGAAGTCATGTGGATTTTTACTCCCCTATTATGCAATCCAGATCAGACCAAAAGTTACAAAAAGCATGATCTGGTATATAAGGGTCTAAAGGAAACAATTAACAAGTAAACTGGAAAAGTGACTGGTAGACAGCTTACATTGTAATATTAAAATAAAATTTTGCATTTCTACAGTATGTTTCATCCACATATCTCAAATCAGTTCATAACTGTTATGGAGCAAATCCTTTAACTGTTATGTAAAATTGGTATGTGTAAATCCCCTTTTATAGATAGATAAAATTCAGTGAATTGCTGAAGATTACATGCACAGTTTATGGCAACAGGATCCATAGGCCAGGTGACTGACATGTGTGAAGTAAATGCTACAGAAAAGTCAGTCTGTTCAAATTTATAATCCTCGTTACTCCAGTAACTGAGTGCCTCAAAATTATTCATCAGTTTTAGCCTCACATCAGTTTTGTGAGCAAGGGAAGTGTTTTCCTTCTTTTAAAGATACAGAACTAAAGCACAGAATAAATCAAGTGATTTGCCCAAGATCACACAAGAAGTCTGTGACTGAGCTGGGAATTGAATGCTAAGTTCCTCTAGTACTGTATCTGCTAGGTCTGGGGTGGCCAACCTGCAGTGTGCATACCACAAGTGGCATGGGAAGCTTCTGCGGGTAGCATATGGCAGAATAGGTACAGGGCAGGGAGCAGAAATCAAAGCAGCAGATTGGGCAGGAATAGGGTATCGGAATGGTACTCTGGGAGGGTGCAAGCGGTAGCTTAACTAGCGAGGCATGGGGCAGGGTGCCAGAATCACCCCCTTTGCCCATAGACTCCACTCTCCAGTGGCAAGAGCAGTCATGGCTTACCTGTGCTAGGAACTCCAAAGCATTCCCAGTTGCCACCGCTGCTTTAAGGGCAAAACCCAGGATGGGCAAAGCATGCAGTGGCAGTTGCTCAGCTGGGGACTATTTAGGACTTGTTGGCATGGGTAAGGCTGTAGCCCCTCCCCCACCCCAGCTCCTGTTCTCAGCACTAAGCATGCCACCCCCCAGAACCTGCACTCCCCTCCCTGCCAGAAGCCCCCCCGCCCATGACATGCTCCCCGCCCTCTATGTTGGAAGCTGCGCACACTTTCCCCTGCTCTCCTGAGGGTTTGCCCAGAATGCCAGCTCAGCATTTTTCATCTCTGAGTTCAGGGCTTAATGTAACGCACCTGTCAAAAAGGTTTCCCCTCTTTGTGCTAGATCATCCTTGCCCATTACCCTGGCTCCTGTGCAGTGCACAGGGAAATTAAACCAGCACAGTAAAGTTCATGAAGTATTCTCTTTTTCTTTCCCAGGTTCTTGACAACTCTACTACTATATGCATAAAAGGAATACATAAAACTGTCCTTTATTCTGGGGAAACTTAGAAAACAGTGGGACTTGTAGACTCCATGTTATTTATCCCTCTGCAATAGGTATTATTGGAAGATAAAGGTATCCCAGAACAGAAATTAAATGTAAATGTTTAAACATATTGATTCTTGCTTAAACCAAGGGTTAAAATGATGACCAGTCTTTGTCTGAAACATACACTTAAAAACTGGACAGTTGTGATGAGAATATACTGGGAAGCCTGATCCAATGTCAAGATTTTCATTGTAGATTTTTGTATCCTGTGTCCTTGGTGCACTGGCTCTCCGAGCCAGTTACCATCATGGACCATTTTGCATCACATCTCATATTCAAAGACTACTTGTTCCAAGCTTTGAACCTCAGTATTGCATTGGTTAGGGTCTGGCTCTTAGCAGTTTTTGGATGTTTTTAATTGTTTGTCACATTAACACCTACCACATTAATATCCAAAAAGGATTGTCTTAGGGAACTGATTATCAGACAACCTAACTACAATAACCAGACCATCTTCAATGTGTCACTAGTACCTGTTTTTAGATAAGTCTGATAGTTAGGTCATCCCTAAATGTGCATATGTGTCAAGGCTGAGGCACATTTTGGTTGGACAATATGAGGATACAGAGAAGCTTTCCACTTGCAAGTCTGTAATTCAGAATTGTTTTACAATTACTCAATTTGTTTAGAAATGTTTAAATGTTAGAAACTTTAATAATATTTTTTACTTCTAAATTTCAAGGCATTGTCATTGAATTCTGGGGCCTACCTGATTTTTACACAAACATGAGTTTTAGACAAATGCCTGTCGCACTGTGGCTTAAACTGTGCTAACAATGTAATGTCATTGACAATGTAGTTTAAAATCTCCAATGACTATGGCTTGGTTTATGTTGATGGAACTAAGCAGACATTCTGTCAAATGCTAAAGAAATGCAAAATTGCAGATAGAGTTAGAGCTAAATATTTAAAATCTTGTTTTAAATTTAGTTGAGACTTGAACTTAGAGTTTTGATATAGTGCAATCAGCATCTTTATTGCCAAAAGAAAATTGAAAAAGATTTTCAAATAATTAAACATTATAATTCTGAATTAGAATTGATTAACGAACTGCAGGGTACCTCCAGAGCCTCGGAATACTGTTCTGTAATTATGTCACAGTTTATCTTGTTTCAACTGAAGCTTATTTATCTCATTTCCTCAGGATTGTCTCCTTCTTGAGCTTTACAAATTGGATCCAGCTAGTAGCAATTTTTACTAATTTCCCCTGATGATAGCTGAACTCTTTGGACCAAAATAGCAGTCTTAAACCAGCTTTCAATAAAATAGATCATTTTCTTATTACCTCCTTTTGTTTTCCTCCAAAGTTTTAATGATTGTGCTTTCAATTTTGTACAGCATGGAGGACTTCCATACTTGCTCAGTGTAATTTTTCTTCTGTTTATTTACTATGATTCTTTTTGCCATGTGGCTTCTTGCCTGGTGAAAAATCCCAATAAAATGCTTAATATGAAGGGAAAAAGTCAAGCTGTTCTTAACTATTAAAATGAATGCACCCAAATGCTGTCCCATGGACTTATGCTTAAGCAATTATAGATTATTTTACATATCTCTAATTAAACTGTCAAAAGCTTTATTTCTATATATTTTGCTTGCACATCAAGTCAACAAGATCCTTATACCTATGTGTATATGTATTTTTGCCTGAAGTATTTTAAGCATGTTCTATTCCCCATAAGATGTTGAATCTTAAAATAAAACATATGTTGTAGGGGGAGGGGTGGATTTAGACCAAAACCCAGTAAACAATCTAGACATTCAGTGATATATCAGTATGAATCTGAGCAGACCAAGCAAAATTATCAAATGAATTTTGTAAGCTATGCCTAAATACCAAAATACCTCAAAAACAAATCTGAATCTGGTAAAGCAGCTAACAATTGTTGTTTATAATAGGAATTATGGGACATTCTCCATTAAATGTAATGCATTATTATTCATCCATACTCCATGTGATATCCAAATTTGTACTTGCAGAGTTCCAAAGATGTAATGAATAAAAACTTAACTCTAAAAGCGCACTGCTCCACATACTGCAGTCAGGCACAGCAAAGAGGTCTGGAATTAAATTCCCCACCGCCTTGCATTCTGACTGCAGTGAGCTTGACATCAAGCCCCTAGCCTCTCTCTGACTCTCCCTCTGCCTAAGGAAGGGTGTTTGTACCTGAAAGCTTGCAAAGAACAATTTTTCCAATTATTTATTTGGTCTAATAATATTTCCAAATATTTATTTTTATATTTACCCAAAGAACCTTGTCTGCTTGTGTCCTTAGACTAATATGGCTACCACCAACACTCCCGGAACAGGCATGTCAGTTGATCTGATTTGAAGTGTTCAGCTGCAATTGAATTGTGGTTAAAAATGACACATCATTTGTATAGTTTCTTTTAACTATTGTTCCCTATCTCTTTGCTATGTTTTATATCTTATTTCTTCAAATTAATGGGTGAAGGGATATATTCTGAAAATGTAACCATCTGTTTCCTCTCAGCTCATTAGGGTTTCAGAGAAGATATAGCACCTTGAATTGGAGCTACTTTGAGATCCAGACTACTTTCACCAGTTGTGTTAAAAAAAGAGAGAATAAAAAGAAAAGAGAAATTAGGACACAAAATTATTTTTTCATTAATACTGTTTCTTGAACTACAACATTTTAGAGAAATCCAGAATTTTACAGGAAATAAACATACTGCAGTGCAATAGTTTTCTTTGGCAAATACATCTTAAAGTTTGTTAGGAAAGGTTTAAACAATTTGATTTAAAAAATAATAACTTTGTAAGTTCTTTGACATATGATAGGGTATGTGTTCATCAGCCAGTATGTGCACATGGTATTTGCATTCAGGAATGAACGTCAATGCCTGAACAAACCCAAGGTGTGTATGTGTTGGCTGGCAAATGCACACCCTGTTGTGTGTTATTGCTTATTTTATTAGAATTTGAAATTCATAAAGAAAATCAGATATCATAAGGTAAATACTTTGGTGTTTCCAAATAGTTGTCTGAGGAGCAAAAATTGATTAAAGGAGCAACATAAGTCTTTGGAGCAAGATTTCCTTTTTTTTAATAAAGAAAAATAAAATTAAAAGTTAGCATTGGCCACAAATATAAATTACCCTCTAGGCCTCATTAACTTTAGATTTTTAAATATCTTACAGGCTGTAATGCAGAAGACCTAGGTTCAATTCCTGACTGTCACTGCGTTGCTACAGAATTTGGAATGAAGTACTTCTTTCTCTGTGGCTGTGGGTAAATGGTATAAGGCAGCTTTGTACTGAGCTGGAAACAGTATAGCCCCATTAATGCGGTATAGCATGTGGGTTAATAAGTTCTGCCTCTCAGCAGAGCTAATTGTCTTGTATACAGTGCCTTATTACTGCACTGTACTGCTTCCAGATCATCAGTTACTGCTCAAAGAACTAGTGCAGGGTGTCTCAGTGCAGAGTTGCTTTACATTATAGACACGCATCTTAACTAGTAAAAAGGAGATGATAATACTATATTTTTCCATCTCGCAAAATTTTAATCTGTTTATCTTGTCAGATTTTCAGATTAGGGGCAATTTCTTGCTCTGTGTATATATTATGCTGGGGCTCATCTGTGCCATTATAGTACGACTGTCAATATCTTGATTGTTCTTGGTGAAGGAACATTGTTTAAAACTACGTGCATGTTTTTAATCGATACACCGTGTAACAAGGGATCCTGCACTGTTACTACCATTCACCAGGAATTCGGGACTTGTCCTTTGTGGTTCAGTCCAGCTCCCTTTGAAATCAGTGGTAGTTTGTCCACTGACTTTAATGAGAGTTACATCAAGTGTACGATACCTAAGGTACAAGGATGCTTTGAAACAAGAGGTGAAGTGTTGCATGGTATTTTATATCCTGTTCCTCTCAGTAAGGACCAAGGGAAAAAACAGGATATAAACTAAAGGAATAGGTTTTTTAAAATGAAAATCATGAAACTATCTTGCTTTTCTCTCCCTTTTGCCTATTTTACTTGTTAGGACTTTAGTTCTACAAATTTTAGGCCTGGTTAGAGTCCTGTGGCCTTCAAAGCTACTTATATTGCCTTCATTTTAAAAGGTTCAAGCCTTTACTTTTCAACTTAAAAAGGCAGAGCATTGTTTTATTAATATGCAAACATAGCACAGTTGTTTGGGTACTATATGAACTAAGATGCATACATAGCGTGTGTGTATGTGTAAAAACTAATACCTACACATGGAGTGTGTCTATGTGAATGTGTGTGTATCCAGTAGAAACTGAGTTATTCAGAACATAGTAAAAATCAAAAGATAATTGTATTTAAAAGATAGAAATGTTCATAGGTCTTGAGCAGAGGAGGAGAGGAGTGTCTTTAGGTAGAAATGCACTGGAGCCTTACTCCAGTTTCCTTGTGCAGCTGTCACATGCAGCCTCTCATACTGAGATTATTGAGGAATTGCTGCCAACTACCCAAATCTAATCTGGCTTCCATGCACATTGCTGTTTTTGCCAGGTGGAGCTTATTTCCAGCTTGGTTCACTGCAGCTGAGGTAAGTTGAATTTGGCAAATTCAGCACTTGATATCACCCCTGAACAATATAATAGAAATGTGGAGTAAACTCTCCTTTGAAGTAAACTCTCACTCTTGAAGTCCTGTAGGGTTAACTATGACAAACTCAAATCAGGTGATTACTAGCTTTGCTGGGAGTTCACCAAACATCATTTTGTGGGCATCCCTCAGGGCTGTCAGATCTGAATCACCGAATGTATTAATAAAAACTTTGTAAGCACCAGATTACCTACTTTAATGAAAATGTAGCCAGACATCGGTGTATTTTCATGTATTTATTTTGGTGGGTGTAGCTTAAATGCTCTAGGAAATGGGGCAAAGGGAAGAAAATTGTTTCTGCATCAGCAGAAGAGAATGGCACAGAGAGTCCACAAAAGTTCTGACAATGTTGGAGAAAACTTCAGGTGCTGAAAGAATGCTGGAGAGTAAAGGTCCAGCTGTTCTAGCAGACAGATTCTTGCTAATACTTTTCTTAAGGTAAATAACTTGGCAAAAGGAAATGCTGCTTATTGTAATACTATAATTACAACCATTAACTGTCTGCTTCTGACATTTATTTTTTATAATTGTTCAGAATGTATGTACATGTCTAAAGGAGAAATGAAATGCTATAGTATTTTCAATTGCTTTTAAGCCATCTGGATTAGTTACCCTGTGCCTCTGAGCTAAACCTGAACTCATAATTTGATTTTGGGTTTACATCACTAAGGGGACAGCGAGTACTCACAGCAAACTTAGTGTATACCCTCTACAATTCACACGTTACTGTCAGCGGGAATAATATACCATGAGCCTTACTGACTATATAGGAGAGAAGTAATTATTAGGCTAAAAAAAATATATTTTTATAACTTTGTAATGTGAAGGTAGAATAAAAATCTTATCCATGAGGTCATTCTTTGTGTTTATCCAGTAAATAAATTGGTAAATCAGCTACAATTCGAAGGCACGCTACTTCAAAAGGGACATTCCATATAGTCATTCTTCATACAGGACTCCTTCATACAGAAGTCACTGCATTTAGAGCCAGATCATCCCCTTCACTGCTGTTTAGAGTGACCACCTTTTCAAAATGCAAAAATGGGATACCAGGCTGCCCTGCCTGGCTCTGTCCTCCTGTGCTGCCTGTTGGGCCACAGAGGCCTCTGGGGGAGGGCAGCAGGGCAGGGAGCCCTGAGCCTGCAACAGGCAGCCCATGCTCACCCCTGCCTTGTGTACAGATCTGGAGGGGCACGTACCCTTCTCATGCTCCCCTCCCCAGGAGTGTGTGCAGCAACAGGGAGCCAGCCCCCACCCCTCCCAGATGAGCCGCCCATGGCTCCATCTCACTCCCTGTCCAGGCCCCACGGCTGCACTTTCCCACTCCAGCTCCAGGCCCCATGCACTGAGCAGCACCTCCAGCCCCAGCTGCCAATCCTACTGCATTCCCTTTCTTACTGTGGGGGCCTTAATCCCCACGCCCCCACTCCCTTCATGTTGCCTATGCCCCCTCCACCCCATAAACTTAACTGCAGGCAGCTGGGGAAGCTGCTCTCCATTGCTGCCTGGCTGTATTGCTGGCCAGGCAGCAATACAGTATTGCCACACACATGCACGTGGAACCCCCTGTGTCCTGCTACCCCCAGCCCCAAGCAGTAAACAGAAAACCCAGATCCCTGCACAGGATATTCCTATGGTTTGACTCTCTAGGGGAATCCAGGACAAGTGCTGTCCCAGTCATTCAGCCTGGGACCAGAACTTGATCTTTATATTTTGGGACTGTCCTGCCTAATTAAGGACCAGTGGTCACCCTACTGCTATTCCAGTGTTCCCTACCTTTAGACAGGCAGGGCCTTAGCCACTTTGTTTCAGGAAGCAATTTATTTGGATCTGCCAAAGAGCATCTGGCTCTCTTGCCTTTTTAACCGTCCTGTGCAGGTATGTTCCTTCTGTGACACGTAACGGTTGCAAAGGCAATGCTGTTGCTTCAAATCTGGTGACCTTTATTTTTGAGAAAAAGAAATTACAAAGATTACAAAGAAAATAAAGTACAGCAGAGAATATACTGTGTGTTCTTGCTTTTTGCTTATTGAGATATGTGCAGATGTCTGTAGTGTATTGTTTGGTTCCCAATATTGGCATATTTGTTTTCAGTTTCTAAAGGATTTTAGCATGGTTTTCAAAATGCACGTTGTTGAGCTGGCTCAGCAGTATGATCCTGTCTAAATGCTCCCACCAACACTGTTTCATATTCCATCTAGTGTATTAAGTCTACTATTGTAGGTTGCCACCTCAGGACTTTTCAGCTGGGCTTTCTCCCTCCCCCAAGCATCTCTCAGGAAGCCTTAGTACTGTGCTGCTCTTTGCCGCCTGGAGCTTCTTCCAGCCTGCCCCAGTTACTTACAGTCCTTCACCAAACAAAGGGACCAGAGGAACCTTATTGTTCTGGTCCCTGAAATGGATCTGTTGCAACTTCTGGCTGCTTTTCCCAGGTTCATCCTCCTCCTGGCACAAAGGTTCCCTGCTTCTGGTGCTTCTCCTCCAGGCTTCAGGCTCTCCCTCTCTCCTCTGGCTGCCATGTCCTGCCTTTGCCCCAAGGCAAGGGGTGAGGCATTGTAGCAGCGTAGAGAGCGGAGGGTGAACCCAGGGCCTCGCCTGGAGAAGGCAAGGGGTTGGGGTTGGATGGAAGGGGGGATCATGCCTGTACAGCACAGTAATGGTGGGGTGAGGGGGTGCTTGGTGGGGTTATCTTATTTCCAGTTTCAAAAAAGAGGACACCTATCAGGGAGGGGTAGGGTAATATGATTGGGGGGTGGAGGAGGCAGTGATATGTCCATACCCTGCTCCTGCTCCTCACTCCCAAGCCACAGCCCACCCTGCTGCTGCTCCTCACTCCTGACCCAAAGTACCCTGCCCCCCCGAACCATGCTGGTGCCCCTCACTCCCAACCCATAGCCCCCCCTGTCCTGTCCCTGCTGATGCCCCTCACTCCTGACTTGCAGCCCCCTAGCCCTGCATGTGCCCTACACTCCCAACGCACAGTCCCCCACCCCCTTGGTGCCCCTCACTCCCAAACCACAGCCCTCTGATGCCCCTCACTTCTGACCCACAGCCCCTTACTCCCCCAGAGTCCTGCCATTACCCCTCACACCCGACCTGCAGCCCCTTGCCCCCCAGCCCTGCAAGCATCACCTGACTGCTCCACGCCTGCGAGCACAAGCACCAGTGCGGCTTGGCTACACATCTCCCTGGCTCCCTTCCCCTGCTGGAGGGGCAGGAACCTCCCCCACCCTGCTGCAGCTCAGTGCCAGGGAAAACTTTGCTGCTGAGAGAGCAAAATCCCAAATCCCAGACGTTTGTTAGTATTTAAAAAAACCTCTCAGATGGAGATGGGAGCACCCAAAAAGAAGATGTCTGGGAAAACCCAGATGTATGGTAATCCATACATACATACAGTGCTGGGTGCAGCAGTATGGGGTGTGCCTGCACAGGTGTATGATGCAGCCATAGGGAGAGGGAGCGTGTTTGGTGTGCCTGGTGCAGCCTGTGTAGTGTGCAGCCCCTGCAGGGGTGGTCTGTGGGGCATGTGGCCCCTACGGGTTTAAAGTTGGACAGTGCTACTTTATCCGGTTCCTTACAAACCAGCGCAGGTGAACCTTGAGAAGGGGGGGGACACTTTAATACCACCAGCATAATTTTACAATAAACTTAATAGTGGTTTTAAAGGGGAACATTAGTAACTAGCTACATGCATCTTCTCTGGCTTTCTGTGAAACTTTAACAATTATAATAAAAACCCACTTGGGAGCTCAAAGGAATATATACTTATCCTTCAATATTCTTTAGTCACTGTTGCTTTATAAAAAAGATGGCTATCTGATGTGCAAAATTTGCTTTTTAAAATAACAGTCTGAGCACACATAATTAAACCATACTTGCAAAAACAATTATGCAATAATTGCTGTTGTCTTCTTGACAGATGTGCTTGCTGTTGGGTTTCTTCCACTGGTATGAAGTATGGTACAAATTTAACTGTGCTTAAAATTCATGTATAATATAATACATAATATTTTCTGTTTGCAAAGGCCTCAGCATTTCTGTAGTAATTCAGTGTCTTTGAAATGAACCCAGACCAAAAAAAAAAGGCTTTTTTTTGTAATGGCCTTAAAAGGCTATACTGCAGATTTACCAGCTCTCAAAGGAAATAGTTTACTCTTGAGCCTTAGTAAACAAATAGAATTTTTATCAGGTTCATTAGCAAAGAAATCAAAATGAGTGGCAATAATCCCGCTGTAGTCCCAGATCAAACCGTTGCTCATATTACAACAGTTATAAAGCAAAATGACTTTTTTAATTAAAGAAAATAAACTAATTTTAAAGAGAGATGTGTGACCCCTTTCAGATAGATAGACCAATCTGAAGCTTGAACAAACCTCAGATTAAAGTGGAAACTATTACAAGTTTTTAAAATGTTGTGTTAATATTTGTAATGCTAGTTTTATTTTTCACAGGCATTTGCACTTTCCATTTCTATCTGAAAGTGCAGTTACAAAAGTCTTATGAAAGCATTTATTTCCACAGCACTTTCAGACTGATCAGAAATAGGAAGTACCTAATTTCTGATGAGACAGACTGTTCTGAGAAGAGTTACTAGCTCAGGGACTCGATCCTATGCAATACCAACCTTCTCCTGCAAGATTCTGAGGGCCCTCCAATCTCACTGCAATTCACAGGAGTTGGTGCATTCAGCAGCTCACATGATACTTTAGCTTCAGAAATGGTTTAAATAAAAAACTGGACCTAAGGAGGTTCCTACCCTTCAAACTTTTGGAGCTTTTTGCTTTCACATGTCACTCATTCAAAAAGGAATGTAAACTTGTTCACAGAGGAATGGCGAAGTATTTCTCCTCCTCCCAGCCTGTCTATTACTGGTCCACAGAAAAGATGATAATCTACTACCAGAGACTGCCTTAGCTCAGATGGCAAAAATCTGTGCTCTGCTGCTAAAAGTTTCAATCCTGTGATGATCCTTGTGAGTATCAGTATGATTCCACATAATGGAATTGCTGATTTTCAGTTTCTTTTTGAAAAAAGGCCTGGGAGATTACTGTCATATTGACCTTTAAAAGAACAGCATAAATAAGGTTGCAAAGTTAAGCATACTAAAATAGGACATGCTGGGATTACAGCTGGAGGCTACACTAAGATTGCCCAGGCAACCTGTAACCTGGCATTTCCCAAATGTTGAGTGGCTGGCCTTTCAGCCTTTTAAAAAAATATATAATTGAAGGGAGCAGGGTGTTGGTGTTAAAATAAAGAGTAGAAGAGTTGGAATGGGAAGGCTTTTAAAGAAAGGTTACTGCTTTCATTGTGAAGATCTTGACAAACTCCCATTTAACTAAGGGAAAGAATTGTGCATTTTGATTTGTTATCTATTCAAATAAGTAGAAACGTATGTATATCAGTGGAGCTCTACTTCTTTCAGAGGAAGTATACCCATTTACCCAAGCTGAGGATCTGGCCTCCATTGTTTATAAAAAAAACAAATACCTTTATCTACGTAATTAATAATCACTTGGAGGAATTTGAAAAATGGGATGAATCTGGGCATACCACCTCAAAGTCTTCTGTCACAGTGCCAGTCTTCTTTGTGTAGTTAATGAACAATGATGATGGAACAGCTAAATGCTGTATAGCATAGGAGGAGGAGGCTGAGAGGCTTATGAGGGGATGACCATTCCATGTATCTGCTTAGGGCTCCCCTCAAAGGTTTCATCCACCGTTTCTGGCCTCTACATGCTGTTTCTGCTTATAAGACTGCTATTTCCATTTCAGTGTGTGGCTGATGGAGCAGAGATGTGACAGGAAAAGTTTGCAGAATGTAGCAAAAATATTTTTTTACACCTTGTAATGGGAGGTACATGCATACAAACAGTCACAGCAAGGTTTTCCTTGTGTGTGTCCTGTGGTTTCTTTGTACTTACTGTCTCCTTTATTCTTCTTAATCTCTTGGGTATATACTGAAAGATGGATATTTTGGGTAAATAGTGCCTCAAAGGTAATTTATGTTTTTGTTTATCTTGAAGTAGTACCAGATTTTTAAATGTAATTTGATTTTAGATTTATTTTTACTAAGTATTTTACATCTGAGAGATGTTTCCAGAGACATTGATAGTGTTTTTTTAAGAATATATTTAATGAATGTTTTGCTAGATCAATATGAAAAAGTCTCTAAAGCTGAAAGTTGTAATTCTTTAGCACATGCAGTGTCAGCAACATTGTGCAAAAGTGGAACTAAAGAATTTTATTTAGAGGGTTCTCAGAGCTATTTCCACAGGTTTACATCTTGATTCTCTGTTATTTTGTACTACATTCTGATATGTGAATATGCAATTTCTGTAACAATATTTGCCTTTCTAGTGTGATAGGAGTTCTTTATTAGACTGAAACACTCCAAACCAGTAGCTTAAAAAAAGTTATGAACATTTGAGCTTTTTTGTTTGTACATCAGTTGTTTCTGCATTCAAATGCCAAATACAATAAAACCAAATGAAATGCATAAAAGACTCATTTTAAATTCGTTATGAGTCAGAAGAAAATATTTCTCAGTGTTCTCTTCATGAAGTGCTATAGTGATCGTCATTTAAAAAAGAATGGTAACTACTATCTGTACTTACTGCACAGTGGTATCTGAGGCAAAACAGTATTAATTTATTCTAAGGTAGCCTTAACTCTATACTCTGTGGTATCCTTTTTTAAATTTTCAAGCGACAGAAAACAGCTTGAAAGGCATAAAGGGCCAGATCTAAACAGGCTTCCACACAAAATGTAGATGTCTAAAGCCCTTGGCAGATATTACATCCATCATGCAATTAACAGTAACATGCCACACGTTCAACCAATTTCTGGCACCATAAAATGGCAACCAGCCACAAAGATGTTCTGCATTTAAATTGAGTGTGTAGTGGTGAGCCAGGGGCTCCCCCTTCCTGGTTAGTTTAAACCTGCACTCTGGAGAGCACAGCAGGTTCTGCACAGCATGTGGGCTTCCAGATACTGGACAGAGAGAGCTGATGTAGGGCTACTCCGCACACAGGTTTAAACTTGCCAGGCAGTGGGAGTCCATCTGCTCCCATCGCACAGCACCTATAAACCTAGATCTAGGGCAACCCCATGCTAGAATGTACCACAAGCAGCTTTCAGCTTGCCTTAAAGGGCAACCAGTTATTCACAAATAATAAATTAATCCTGTATTCATTGTTATAAACAATGTGTATCAAGTCTATCCATAATATATGTCTTCTGTATACAATAGCTTCTTGAAACTTACCTGAGACTATTTCATTATTTTGTAGTACATAAGGCAGTACATTAACGTCTTCCCTGAATGCTGGAGTGCCTTTTATCATGCCATTCAAATAACGATCTCTCAATTTTTCATTATAAAACCTTAATTGCACAGATTATAGCTCAGTTATATAAATGTTGCTCTGAGTTGAAAGATAACCTGTATGGCCTCAAGCTAGGAATATAGAGTTTGTTTGACAACATTTGATTAAAATTTGTTTAGTCCTTTATAAGAATGAAGTAATGTGTTAGTTGCTTTTTTTCTTTCTTATTTCTCTGCCACATCAACCTCATTACTTATTTGAAAGCTAACATTTGTTGCAAAAATCCATTCATCATATAAGTTCTGAAAGTTTTGGGCGAGTCTTAGATGAAAATACTGTGATTGTCATATTTTTTTGATCAATTAAATTTAAACAACATTTGTAATAATTGTTTAAAGATACTGAGCAGTTGCAGTTTGTTCATGTGCCTAGCAACCAGTATCCTGATCCTTCAGATGAGTGCATATAGATGTGCCCTTACAGTCACTTGTGAAACTGTGGCCCTGTTCTGAATTTCAGATTTCTTACCGTCAGTTATCTGAGACATTAAAGCCTTAAAAAAGAGTGATCAGATTTACATCTTTAAGGCTGAGACTTACAGTTTCATAGATGGTAGGGTCAGAAGGGACTCAAGCAGATCATCAAGTCCGACCCCCTGCCATGGCAGGAAAAAGTACTGGGGTCAAACATGGCATATGTCAGAAGCAAATATACCACTGATATACTGTATATCAGTGCTTCTGACATACTACTAATCACAGTAGTTTCAGAGGAGTCAGTTTAGGCCACTAAAGAATTTGGCTTCATAGGGCAAATTGCATTATATGTTACAGAAGGGTAAATTAATTGTTTAAAGTGGCACTATAGTTGACATACACCAGGGAAACTAGGACCAAAATTTGATATACAGGTTAAACTCTGTATATCAGTGGTATATTTACTTCTGACATATGCCATGATGAACCCAGCCATTTCTGTATGACTTGTGCTACCTGCAGAGCTCTGATTATAAGGTTAGAGAGTCGTATTTGTTCTCACACTCCACTTGCTTTCAGCACAAAATGGAGCAGCCAACCACTAGGCTGGCAAGTATCAGGTTTCTTGAGTTAATTATTTACTTTTAAAAAATGTTAAGTGAAGTACTCAGAGAACACTTTGGTTTTAAAACCACTTTGTTCTTACAGGAGAACTGTATCTATATGTGTACACAGTTGGCCGCTTGGTTTTCTAAATAGCTAAGTAGCTTTAAAAAAAAGTGTGATTCAGAAAATGGATTTGTGTTCTCAGGCATGTTGCATGCTCCAAGGGTGTCCCCTTATGTTTTGTGAGCAGGGTGGGGAAAAAAAGCTGCAGGTTTTCCATAAAGAACTGTCAACAGGTCTGTAAAATGACATTATCAGGTGTTCCAGAAGAAATGGACAAATGTCCTCTGAATGGGCAATCAAAGCAATAACATGCAAACTTTGAAGGGGGAGTACATAACAGAAGTGTGTGGATAAAAGATACTAAACCTTAATGGTACAGAGATCATTGCAGGACTTCATTAACTTTGTTCCAAAGTTTTATGAGGGAGGCTTTTTCTTAGCCAAGTGCCAACATGTGAATCGAAAATACTCCTCTAGACATCTTGAAATTATTTAGACTTCTCTGTTATTTCAGTAAAGTTATAAATAATAGCATAGGGTATGGAATACATAGGGCTATGCAGAAACTACCATTGCTTTCTTTATATACAAGTTCTCTGTGTGGTATGTGGGACTTGCCCACGGTAATTATTACTGTGATTAACGGGAGTTAAATTATTAAATCTTATCACAATTTTTTCTTTGCATTTATAGGCTGGATAGGCAAATGTTTCATAAATAAAATCATATAGGGAGCAACTGTTCTCTGCCTTCACTGTTAGTGAATGAAAAAAAAAGTTTCTAAATTATTGTTCAGGAGAATGCATTATGTTTTTCCTCAAGTTGATCCTTAAATATGTTTTGTTTGCAGGGATATTAAACCAGATAACATATTGATGGATATGAATGGACATATTCGGCTAGCGGATTTTGGTTCTTGTCTGAAACTCATGGAAGATGGAACGGTAAATTAGAAAGAATGGCACAGTTATAATATTCTTTCAGTCATCTTTCTTTTCTGTCGTCTGTTTGGTACTGAAATTTTGGCTCATAAAGCAATAATCCTATCTGTGAAGGCAAATGTCATTTTAAAATAGAATTACAAAATATTAAATATTATTTGAATTTATTTTGTGTTAAATATATTTTAGTGCATTTAATTAAAATGGTTAATCAATGCAGTTTGCATAATCAAAATTGAATACATAACCATTGGAAAGATGCAAGACATCCAGTTTTGAGCCATGTACTATTGTAAGTGCTCATGTAAAGCCCTCATTGATGTCAGTGTACTCAGAAGCAGGATGAAGAGTACTTGATATTGCATCACCCCAGTGGAGCACTTTTTTTTTAAACTTCTGGTACAGGAGATTAAAAGGGAATTCCAGCATGTAATAATTATGCCTTGAATTTCTACAAGGTATTTGCATTAATACTGTATTTACCCAAGTGCAAGATGACTTTGAATTTTAGATGACACACAGAAAGTAGATTCTAGACATGGAAAATGTATAAATTTGTTACAGTTTTCTATGTCTAGAATCTAATTTTTGCAGGGTTGTCTTAAATTCGTCCCACCGTGGTAGCAGGGCACACAGAAGCAGAAAGGATAGGCAGGAGGGTGTCAAGTAGCCTGACCTTTGTCACCTACCCCTCCCCGCCACTGTCTGCCCCCCCAATTGCACCCCTAATGTTTACCCCCACACCCTGCCTGGCCCCCCCATCACTTGCCGCCCTTCCACCTGCCCCCCACACCACCTCCCTTCCCTCCTGCTTCCTGTTTGGGCTCCCCCTACTGCCTGCCTTCCACCCCCTTCTGGCTACCGTAGAGCTAGCACCAGAGCAGCAGCCAATAACAGCTGTTGCATGCCAGAGGCAGCACATGCTTCCTGGAGTTGGGCACCAGCCAGAGCTTCGAGTGGAAGGTAAGTGGTGAAAGAGAGAAAGAAGGGGCACAGGAGACAGAAAAGGCACGGGAAAGGAGAGGCAGGTGGTGGTGAAGGTCCTTTCCCCCTGCTTGTACTCAAGTCTAAGATGAGAAGCTTTTTTCCCCAGGTTAACTGAGGTGAAACCTCCTCTTAGATTCATGTAAATATGATATATGTGATTAGCAATGAGATGATTGCTTTATAATAACTGCAAGCCCCAAAACTGCCTTATTTGGAATTAATCACATTTCAGAGCAAAACTAAATTATTGGATTAGCCTATCTTTTTTTTTTCAGAACGTTTGAAACATTGAAGTGCTTGGGACACATTTAGTTTATTTCATGAACAACTGTTTAGAAAACCTTTCTTTGTTAGATTTCTCTATTACAATTTGAGCACTAAACTGAACTTAAGTAGAGAGATTACGTGATCCTATTCACCGAGCACTGTCTCTAAGATCGTAGGCAGGTATCACAATTGTAGCAACATTAAAGGATACTGGTATAGGCTTTTTGGTTGCAACTGTTATGTCTAAATAATTCTGTAGTGATACAGATGTAGTAAAAACATTGCAATGTTTATCCTGTTTAGCTCACTTACATCTCTACAAGTTCATGCAGACGTAACAGTTAGATCATAGGAGCTGATGTACATTCCTGCGCTGCAGATCCCCATGCCCGTTTGAAGCAGGCAAAAAGTATGTTTGTCCATACCCTAATAGTGAAAACTATTAATAATAATGGAAATACTAACTCCCACAGGTCCAATCTTCAGTAGCAGTTGGAACCCCAGACTATATCTCTCCAGAAATTCTGCAGGCCATGGAAGATGGAAAAGGGAAGTATGGACCTGAATGTGACTGGTGGTCCCTAGGCGTTTGCATGTATGAAATGCTTTATGGAGAAACTCCATTTTATGCAGAGTCCTTGGTGGAGACCTATGGGAAAATAATGAACCACAAAGTTAGTGCTTGTTTTCTCTCTCTTTTTCTCCCCTTTCTAATTAAACAATTTTTAATGAGTAAAAAGAATTATCTTAAGTTTATTTAAAAAGAGAATTGTTTTGTAATAATTGTACTTGTGTTCATAAATCCTGAATATAAATATGATCTCCATACGTTACAGTTTCTGATAATGAATTTCAGCTGGTTTTATTTTTGGATAAAGTAGTTCAAACTAAAAATCTGGATATATAAGAGTACTCCATAATTCACTGCAAGGACTAAGGTTTGGCTACGTTACATCACTTCTTTTTCTCCAGTTCTTTCTTGTGGATCCATTTGTTGGCTTAAAGAAGGGGTTTTTAAACTTTCTTCCACCTGGAAGTAAAGATATAATCCAAAAATGTACATGAGACTCTAAATAAACAAAAAGCAGAGGACAGTTATAACATTTTCAGTATTTTTGGTCATCTGGGTAAGTCTTTTTCCTAGAAACCTTATTATGTTCATTTAACCATAAGAGCCTGGGTATTTACAAAGCTCTATTTCTTTACAGAAATGTTCACTAAGGAATCTGACTTTTTTGGCTTTTTCTTGATAATAAACTATCCTTCCATGTTTTATTCTTCAAGGAGAGATTTCAGTTTCCTGCACAAGTAACAGATGTCTCAGAACATGCAAAGGACCTCATCCGAAGGCTCATTTGCAGTAGGGAGCATCGACTTGGGCAAAATGGGATTGAAGACTTTAAGAACCATCCATTTTTTGCTGGGATTGACTGGGATAACATTCGGAACTGTGAAGCACCTTACATCCCTGAAGTCAGCAGCCCAACTGACACATCAAACTTTGATGTGGATGATGATTGCTTAAAAAACTCTGTAAGTATATGAATGATAAATCTTTTTTCCTTCCATTCCTCATTTCCTTTATGCTCATTCAAAAATTGACATTTTAATTCCAGGTTACTTCAGTCATGCTGCAATATACTCTCTAATACCATTAGTAGGTAGGCATCTTTGTTTTTCCAAAAAATGAAAAACTTGATTATTTGGAGCCTGATCTTGCAAAGACTTAATACTATAAATTTGGCTTGGGTTCTTGAGAATGCTCAGCAAATCCTCATGTGAGGCAAATTACAAATATAGTTTACTCTTTGCAGGAACAGGCCCTTAAAATCCATACAGGAGAAATAACGGCTGTGTAAGTGCAGCACCGTATGGACAGAAAGTGGTGTGCCCCATAAAAACTGTTGCTGGTGGAACGTCATCGATGCTTATATGCAGGGTTGCATGACTCTCCCCATTATTGCCCTCTATTCATAACTGGTTAAAATTTCGCCAGTCTGTAATCCTTATGACTGAAATTTTTCAAGGTTGGCTTCTGCTTTGGATTGAATTTTTGGGAAGCCTGAGTTCAAGCTGTTCGGTCACCCTCAGGGGCACGACTAGTGAAAATAAGTAATTTTGCCACTATGTAGATGTTTTCTAGATGTTTATTTGAGTAGCTTTAATACTTCTATGGTTTTGAACAGGAATTTTGAAATGTAGGTAGGGGCTTAGGATTTCCTGGTAGCAAAAAAAAAAAAATGTCTCAGAACACAGGAAAATAGTGTGCACTGGAACAGGTGAAGGCTTGGTCCTCCAGCAAGACATTTTGGCTGCCAGCCAGAGCGTCTCTACTATTTCATTTGTGCCCCAGTGTGCCAGAAACCAGGAGGAGCTGGGCAAGGGAAGTTTGCCCAAAGCAGGACAATGTGTTCTGCAACAAAGTACACATGCAAAGGTATGTGCTGAGGCACAAAGTGACACAAATTTGCACTGCTACTTTTTGGGCTGTTACAAACTCATGCCTTTGCATGTCTGCATACGGCCTGGGAGGTCAAAGATATGTACTTCCAAATTCAAACTGGATCGCACCATTATTGTTTAGACATTTTCTAGATGCCTAACTTGAAACACCAGGGGTCTGATTTTTCAGAATTGCTGAGCCTGTACAGCAACTTTTGAAACCAGTAGGATCAGTGCATTCTCAGGACCCCTGAAAAACTTGGCTCCATGCACCCAAAGTAAGTGGACACTTTACACTTCTGTTGCAAATATTGGACTTTGCATCACAATTTCCCATCTGCAAATTGGGGGCGGTAATACCTCCTACCTCACAGAGGTGTTGTGAGAAAATGAATTAATGGATGTGAGTTGTTCAGATACCATTAGTTACCATAGTTGTTCAGAGGCCATAGTAAGCACCACAGAAAAGTTTATGAAGGGGTTTTTTGTTTGTTTGTTTTTGTTTACTCCATGCAGGATTTAAATAAATGAGGTTTGGGACTTCACTTAGTGCTGAGGATTAAAGGAAATACTGAATAGTTATGTCATTGAATGATACGGGTCCTGTTTGCACACTAAATGAGGCAGGTTTCCTGTGTCAAAAACCGTAAATGATTATCTACACCACTCTAATTGTAACTGATCCCTGTGTGGTTATGACAACCCAATTGATCTGTAACAGGATAAAAAGTACCTGTTACCCTCTGCATGCTCCTATAGTGGCACAAGTGTAGCAAAACTGTTGCAACTTAAAGCCTGCTTTACAGAGGTTTAATTTTAAAGTGATTTTGCTGGTTTGTATTACTAAGGCAGCAGTTCTCAAACTTTTTAGACTTGAGGCACTCTTTTTTCAGCTCCAGGAACCCCTCAGAAAATGCTGGCTCTTACTTTTCACTCATTTTTGACTACAGAGAAGTAATTTGAGTAATTCTTGTATTGCAAAAAACTCAGGAAATCCACCACAGGTCAGAATGTTTTCAACATTATGAATTCCTATTTGATGTCTCTGGGTTTATCTTGTGAACTTTGTTTGCATGCCTACCAGTGCTAATATTGTGTGGCTTCCTCTGGCACCCTTAAAAGGATTTCACGGCACCCCCAGGGTGCTGCAGCACCCTGGTTGAGAATCGCTGTGCAAGGGGGGGTATGCAAAGGTAACACTTGCAGGGCAACAGCTCTCCTGAGTGGCAACTGCCCCTCTCCTGTTGAAAAGGGTAAATTACTTCTGTTCGTAGTGATTGTGGGTGGTTTGTTGGATATGTAGTTGATTGGAGGATGGCGGTTCTTCATGCAATTGTATTTAAAGGTTATCTACTCCTGCCTAACCATTATAGTGCAAAATAAAGGCAACCTTCATTCTAGTATTTCCCAGCTAACTTTACATACAGGCTTAATGACATTTTAATATAGCTGTTGTGTGTACAATAGATTAAACATATAGGATTGCTGATTCAATTATAGGTTGATTTCATACACATTTCAGCACAACAGTCAGCAAAGAATCAAAAATCTTGAAGAATTATTAAAACTGGATCTGTTACTTTGTAGCTACATATCTGTAGATAGGTATCCTTTCACCTTTATGTAATTTTTTACTTTAGAGTGTTTTTGATGGCTTACTTTAACTGCTGTTTCCCTCTTTCCCTTCCCCACCCCCAGCTCACTCTCTGCTTTGAAACAGTATCATGTTTAAATTTCTGTTTTGTTTGAGGAAGTAGAAACAAATAAAGTCACCATTCATGCAATGCGATCTGTTAGTGTGGATCCCTGCACTCCTGTGGAGACCCAGTGACCTGAGTGGGACTCTACGGGAGTCTGTGCTCATGTATCTCAGTGCAGGACCTGGGGGCAATGCCTGAAGTGTTTGACTCTGGGAAAATGGGATAATTCTGCTTAGATTTTTTTATACTAAATTCACATTGTTTTTAGAAGGGATGACTACGAGATTGCAATAACAATAATATTAATATGATACTGAAGAAATTCTGAACAGTGTGATTAATACTTTAGATCCAGGATGGCTGCGGGGGGTGGGGCACGGATGCCACAAGTGGCATGGGCAACCTCTGTGTGGCACACAACAGATTAGGGAGGGGAGGGACAGCACAGTGACAGATAGAGCAGGGAGTAGAAACAGAGCATCAGATCCAGCAGGGAGTAGAAAGCTGAGCAGCACATCAGGCAGTGAGTACAGAGCAGAAACCTGATTAGCAGATTGGGCAGGGGAAGAGGTCTCTAGTGGCAGTTGGGGAAGGTGTGGGGCTAATATGTGGCACACCTGCCAAAAAGGCTGCCCCTCTTCTCTCCCCACTTCCCCACCCCCACTTTAGATAATTAAGTATAAAAGGACTTTTTTAATCCAAACTATTTTCAGCTATTTTACATAGTTTTTTTTCACTGATGTTTTGCATGGCATTTCATCAGTGTGAGTAACTTAGTACCTCAGTATTAAGCCCAGTACCTCCCTGCTGTTGTGAAATTGGATATTTCTATTGTATATTGCTTTCCCAGCATCAGGTGAGAACTGTCAAGAGTTAGTATGTATGATGCATGGAACTGAGTATTTGCAACCCTTGTGTTGGGTTATACAGGTAATTCCTGCTGTGTTATAGGTGCTTGGCAATCCCATGTTTCAGGACTTTTAATTGTCCCCTGTAAGAACCAGGAAGAAATTCCCCTGGTCCTCCACAAATGCTACTGGTTTAGGCAGTTCTTTTATTGGGGGAGGTGGGGGGAAAAAGAGGAAGAGGGGAGCTGGCATTCCTTTGAAGCACTGGACATTGGCTACAGCTAAGGCTGGTGGCAAGGGATAGTCCTGGCCTTCACTGGTGCTTCTGACACTTCTTAGAAAACAGAGGCTCTTGGATGGAGGCTCCTGCTTTTTTTCTCAGAGTCATATTGATTGCTAAATTTGGGGTCAAGAAGGAATTTTTTTCCCTAGGTCAGATTGGCAAGGACCATGTGAGGAGGTTTACCTTCCTCTAGCATGGGACATGGTCCTCTTCCTAGTATCCTCTTGAGTATGTATTAACCAGATATTCTTTATCATTGCAATGGCAGGGCATTAGCAGAGGACAAGCAGGCCCCTTCCAGTCCTGTGTTCTTAGTTGTTCTTATGGAGAAGTTCTGTGCTAGTAAATAGAGACTATCCAGATTTAAACATTATGAAATTTAGAAATGCCCGATGACATCAGAATTTCAATTTTCCAAGTATCTGGTGTGCTCCCTGGTCATTTACCAAACTTGTCTTTGCCTGCCTAAAGATTGTCTCCAGTTAAACATTGCTTTTCTAAATTTTGATAGTTTAATTTGGCAGAATGTAATTTTTTATCATCTAATGTCATTTTCACAGTTTGTTTATTATCTGAGTATAAATATTTCCAAGTGAGAATGTGAAAGGATGAGATGAAATGCAAGGATTCAAACACTTTCTTGATTCCTTGCTTTGGTTCTTGCCTCAGTTTAGAATCTTGCCTCTTTTGTTCATTCAGAGAAAGTTCAATTTATTACCTGTTCTTAAATTTCAGGCTGTTTCAATGCAGTATTTTTCTTAATTAGCTTTTCTGGTCTAAAATGATGCAACTGCATAAAAAGCAGCTAGAAGGAATCTAGAGTACATGTGCATAAATCTTCTTGAAGAGGCTATCAACAGATGCCAAAAAATTTAGCATACATGCTACTCTCCATCTACTTGGGTCAGTGTTCAAGTCTTGAACTTTACTTGTGCTTTCCAGCCTGCCAGGAAATAGGAGTCCTGTAAAGGAGGGTGCCTCAGTCCTCCTGTGTATTTCTTACTAGCAAGTTCTCTGCGTGTCATTCTCACTACAGAGTCACCAGGAGAGAGGGGCTCACACACTCCACAGGGAGGAAAGCATTTTGACTCAAGAGTTGCAGGAATTAAAGGAGAGATGCAAGATGTTTCTTTTTGCACTAAGATAAACTTGGAAGTTGTTTGGGGAAAAAGAAGAGGAGTCAGCTTTTAATTTCCATAATTATTAGATATTGTAGGCATGACAGTCCAGTAAATATGCAAGAGGCAAGGACTTCTTGGAGTGGTATCTTTTATTGAATCAGCTCCATAGTTGAAAGAGATCTTAGACAAGCTTTAGGTTACAAGGTAGCCTGAGGTGACCTGAGGAAGTGTGTGTGGTGCCAAAAAACTTATCTTAAGATCTCCCAAATATGCAGTTGGTCCAGTCAAAGAAGTTACCCACACAAAATCCTTGCCGCTCGCATAATAACCTACTACTTTTAATTATATATATTTTGATTTAAAATAATCTCTTTTCTGAAGAGTTCTTTTATCTTTTTTAATTTAAAGCCAAATTTGCAGGCTGCTGTTTCATATGTAGACTTTAGATAAAGATCATTATGGATTTGGTTAATAAAATGGAAGTATTCATCTTTAATGACTGATTAAAATCCAGTAATATGTTTCCAAAACAAGTAGAATCTAACTTAGCTAGGTCTTCCTTTATCTTCTAGGAAACGATGCCTCCTCCATCACACACTGCATTTTCTGGTCATCATTTACCTTTTGTGGGTTTCACTTATACAAGTAGTTGGTAAGTAGGAGTTCTTCTATAATCGAAGTAAGGCACATATATGTATCTAATACTCTTCTATCAATTGTGTGCCACAAGTATAGACAAACTATAGAAGAAAAAAAAAGGGAAGACCAATGGTACTCAGCTTTTGGGGAAATTGGTTTATGAACCACATTATTTATTATGTGTTTGGTGTTCTGTAGGAAGCAGCTAAAATCAGCCCTTGTCCCAAGGATCCAACTGTCTAAGGCAGGGGTTGTCAATCAGAGGTGCGTGTACCCCCAGGGGTACTTGAGAAGGCCCTATGGGGTACACATGGGCAGGGGACAGAGCACTGCCAAGCACCATCCCATACTGCTGCACAGGTGCCAGCCAGATGCGGGGGGCAGGGGAAGCTTGCATACAGTGGCTGCCACTGCTCCATGTTCAGCTGCGTGCCACCTCTCCTCCCACCCCCCAGATTCGGTCACCAATACTGATCCAAGAAGGTTGAAAACCTTTGGTCTAGGGTACAGTTTACTCGTCTGCACAGAACCAGCATAAAACTTGTATCCCAGTTAAGTCTTATTTTGAGACCCTGTGCTAGCTCTCGGCCGATAAATGAATTTTATGTTAAAAGACACAAATAAAATAAGGTTTATTGGGAGACCCAGAGAATTGAAAAAATATTCTAAGCTATTTTTCCTGTATGGTTTCATACCTCTTAAATATTAATAGGATGGAGAAGCCATTCAACTTATTTGGGCTGAGGTTTGTATTTTTCCTACAAGAAATGAGTCCTTGGAAGGAAATTGAACATGGAGATTTTCAGGGTTTAATTCACTGCTAGTATATGATACTAGCTACTGCTGAGCTGAGCATGGCAATTAATTCATGTAAGTTGTAAGTTTACCAGCAGTCAGCATTTACATACAAAGACAATCTGAAAGTGCAGAAAAGTCAAGGCTGTGACTCTGCAAACATGATTGTGCTTAATGTTAATTGCATGAGAAATCCAGTTTGCTTCAAAGGAACTACCCACAAATGTAAATTTGAGGTGTTACATAGATGTTTACAGAATCAGAATTCTTGTATTTCTTTCATATAGTTCTCCTTCAAGTGCTGTTCCATATGCATATTTCCACTAGGCCTGTGCGAAGCGTCAAGTATTCGCTTCGGATTTGGATTTAGCCAATTTGAAGGGACAGTGATTCTATTAGGTGAGATTTGAATCACTGTCCCAATTTGATTAGGCTGAATCGGATCTGAAAATTCAGCCATAGACTAAACAGGCAGCAATCCATACCATGCATGGTGAGGACTGCTGCTTGTTTAGCGTATGGCTGAATCTCCAAAGCAGCACTGAATCTTTTCTGAATCAATTCAGAGACTTCTGATTCGATTCAGACCTTTTAACTCATCTACTGATTCAGTTCAGATTTGGAGATTTGGTCGCCAAATGGGGCTGAATCTCCTCTGACTTGAATCAGCTGCCAAAGCTTCCACAGCCTTAATTTCCACAGTGGGCACAAATACTCCTTAAGATTTTGAGCTTGGAGGCTTTTGCCATAACAGAACCCATATTGCACATGCACATCCTGCATCTCCTTGTGCTCCACACCAAGGGCATGAATGGCAGTGTGCACTTCCTACTACACTTTTTTTCCTCAATTTCCTTGGTTTGAGATACTTTTGTATCTCCCTCTGAAACCCCCTATTCTCTCATTTTTATCTTACTTTTGTACCCACCTCAAGATTTAATTTCTTCCTCGCTTCATAGTTTGGTTGTATTATGTCTCTGTTGTCCTTTTCAGTAAGGCCTCAGGTCCTCCTGCCTGTGCCATTTGACACTTTAACCATAGATAAGTAAGGGTGGAAAGGATCCGATCTGGGATTGAACCTGCAGCCTTGGTGTTATTAGTACTAGGCTCTAACCAGCTGAGCTAACCTCTACAATTCATTTTCTCCTTCCTGTCAACACTGTTTTGTAATTCTTTTTCTCCCAGAATTTTTTTTCTTTCTTGCCAAAAATCATGTATTCCCTAGATATCCAGGATTTAAACTCTGTCCACACTGCAGTGCTGCAGATCTGCATGTTAGGAATCTTTATGGTTCAGCTGACTCTTGCTCCATTTGGAAATCTTTCACTTGCCCGGGTAAGTCCACAGTGTTGGCTAGTGATCCAGAGCACACAAATCTGGTGGGTACAGACTCTTTAAGGTTGCCACTTCCCTGTCAATGAGACAGTCTTCCTTTTCCACACCTGAAAAGCCTCTTTTGTGTGCAGACCTAGGTATTGCTCCAGAAGGAGGTATCTGTCCCATGGCTCTTGAATAGACCATCATCTTTTCATACCTCCCATTCCAAGATTTAATGGCCCTGTATGGATTCTAATGAAATTCAACATCATTCTGGCATTGATATTCTGATACAGCACTACAGTTCCATAGAAATCACTCCAGCTGTACCAAGAAAACACAGACAGGTGGCCACTGCCCATTCAGGGCAGATCTATTGCTTTGGTTCCAACATTGTGAAACTCCATTTCACACTTATCATGAGTTAGCCTCAATCATTTCAAGCTTCCTATCTTATCCAGCAGTATTGACATCTTCACCATCTCTACTTCATGTCTCCACACAACTTGGCAGCCAGAGCCAGAATCTCCTCTGTTCTCCATACATCCACAGGTTCTGGTCCCATTTAGGGAACTGTCCCAGTTTTGGGTTCTTCATTGGTTTCTTCTTTCAATTCCAGAGACAATCAGGGTTCTACACACTCAGGCTGTATCAAAATACGGTACTCCTTTGAAAGGATATCCTGGTTTCTAGCCACCTGCTTTAAGAATATTTCCTGCCCTTCCATTTGTGACTCTTGTAGCCTTGGGCTTCTCATCAGAAAGTGACACAACCCCACTCTCCTCTTCCTCCCCTAATGCAGCTGTCATTCAGCACTTTAGATGGACAACTTCAGAGGTGTTTGTGACCATTATGAGATATATTTCCCAAGTGCTGCAAATCTCTTTGGAGGAGTTTTCTCTCAGACTGGTAGAAATGTTGCAACAATCTTTCTGAGTTAATGAGGCCTTTAAAGACCCTACAAAAATCTTTTCACAGCCATTTGAGAGTTGGGGCATCGCTACATTTGACTGATACAAAGAGTCTTGTCTTTCTTATTGTCACAGGACAAAGCTTTCATGTCTTTGACTGAAAGATCCAAAGGTAAAGCAGTTTCAGCCTAGAGGCTGTCCAGTTTACACTGCTTTCTGAGGCCTCTAAAGTAGATCTGCCAATAGTAATCATGGACAGCACTCATTCTACCTGAGCACTAGCTACTTCAGTGTATTCTACAAGAAAATCTCTGTACCTGACATCTGCAAGGCAGACACCTGAAACTCCTAAACACACCTTTACAAAGCACCATCCTATTGCAAAAGCCTGAACTGAAAGTTGCTGCATTTGGTAAAGCAGTCCTAGGCAATGTTCGCCTAGGATTTGAAGTCAGTCTTCAGGGGCTCTAATATGCTTACTGCTAGGGCAAGAGCCTCCAAGATCAAGTGCTTGAAGCAAAAATATCTGGAAATGCATCGATTACAAATCCTAAGGTTTCTAAGTATAACAATGAACACACATTACATATGAAAAATTAATATAGACATCCAGGAGAAGTTGGATGTTGAAGCTAAAACCAAAACACAGACCCACTTTTGTTTATTACTAATACTAAAAAATTGATATTGTGCTTCTGCCCTTCAAAGTAATATTTGGCAAATATTATCTAAAATTAATTCACTCAGATTTGTTAACATTATTTTATAGCTTACGATTGTTAACCCTTCAGAACATGATTGTGGTTTTAATGACAAATTTTAGACAATCTTTAGTACTTATCATTAATGAAGAATTTTTTTACTTGTATGTAAATTAAAAATTGTATTTAGAAGATATGTTGTATTGCTTTACTATTTAAGTTGCTACAGTAACCATTGTGAGAGTTTATTTTTACAGTAATTAACATTTAAAACAATTGTTTACCTGTCTAGTCAATTGTTTTTTAATTTTTCTACTTTTTTACTTGTATTAAAAAAATATTTTTCAGTGTGCTCTCAGACCGCAGTTGTCTAAGACTTTCAGCTGGACCACCCTCTATGGATCTTGATGCCAATATTCAGAGGACCTTGGAGGACAGCCTAGCAACAGAAGCCTATGAGAGGAGAATAAGGCGACTAGAACAAGAAAAACTTGAACTTAGTAGAAAACTACAAGGTAAAGAAATTAAAAGAATTATTTTATTACTTTTTAGATGGATGAGAGTGCAGTTTTGTGAATTGTGTTTAATACTATAGGGAAAAAATAATTATATATTCCCTGAAATGTTTCATATTGGAAATTTATTGGAAACATAATCCACTTTATGATGTCTGTTGATAAATGAAATATTTTATTTTTATTCTCCATTGTCCCACATATGCCACTTATTAAAAGGGGCTGAATTTGCCAAAGCAATGATATTATATTGAGTGTAAAGACTACAGTCTTAAAATATGGGGAGAAAAAATATAGATTTGTACATTTGGCTCCTGCTGAATAAGTGTTCACACTTAGCAAGTGGACATCGTAGATTCAATTTCAATCCTAGAAAAACTTTGTGCACATTATTATCTTTGTATGACAGTAATGATAGTGTTGGAGTGAAATTGTAGCCATGACTGTCTGGGAATTATGTGAGGCCAGGATTGTTGCGGGTTATATCTTTTATTGGACTAACTGCATGGTTGGGATAAATTTAGACAAGCTTTCAAATACAAGGCAGTCTTCATCAGAGCTGAGCACACTGAGGTTTTATGAAAGTAATCTCTTTTATGTCAGGGGGCTACTCACAGTATTGGGCCATATCAAAGTTTATGAACAACTGGAGAAAGCTGTTAAACCAAAATTACCAAAGAACCCTACAAACCAGTGCTCATTGGTGTGAACACAAGATACAGCATACTGCTCTTTCTTCTTTTGAAAAAGTGAAACTCTTATTTTTTTTCTTCTTAAGATCTTTTCAGGCTTTCAAATATATGGATTGTTTGGATTTTCTGAAAGAACCCTTGTTTCTTTATTTTTGTTCTGGTTTCCTGCTTGCATATGGTTACACAGACACATTTTGTAGCCACAACTCAGGCAGCAGCGTTGAATATCTTGACTTCCAATGTGTTTGCTTAATGTGTCTCAGTAGACACAGTTCTCTGCAACTCTTCACTTATCAATAGTATCACTTCATGACTCCTTAAGCTGTCAGAAAACTGTATATTATCTCATGGTCTTGTTGTTTGTTCTTAGAGTCAACACAGACAGTCCAGGCTCTACAGTATTCAACTGTGGATGGTCCAATAACAGCAAGCAAAGATCTAGAAATTAAAAGCTTAAAAGAAGAAATTGAAAAGCTAAGAAAGCAGGTAACAGGTAAGTCTTAGGTATTTATGGTAAAATTGTCAGTGCAGAAGACACATAATGTAGAAGTGATGAATCTCAAGGGACAGTTGATTTTCTTTATAGATAAAAATGTTCTATTTCATTGTAGTACTGACTTCCCAAGAGTTTTTCAACCTTCTTTTCATGCCCATTGTAATCTCCCATGTCTCTTTACCGGACATTTTGCATGCAACTTCCACTCGAGCCTTGCTGTGGCTTCTTCGGGACAAATGGGCAGTCACCAGGTGACTTTGGGGTGATGCACCAGGAGCCTCGCCTGCCACGTCTTTGAGTTTATTTCAATTGGGAGGACAGCGTTCTGGTCCAGCCTCCCCGATGCTTCCCCTGGGTGGCTCCCTTTGCGGCTCTTTCATGGGGCTCCGCCTCCCCTACACCCCACCTACTGCCAACCGTGATGGAACCATTCGTCGTTGAGGATGGTGTGCCAGGTTTTCGCCACACTCGAGTCCACCAGGTCTGATGGCTATAGTGATACTGCCTTTCCTTGTGGGCGTCTCTGGTGGCCCTCTTTCTTCATCTATGTAGCGTCTGTGCTTGGCACCGCCCTGTTCCCTGGTGCCTTGCTCCTCTTCTGGGGTTGGATTTGGTTGTCTGTCAGCTGCGGCTGACTTGCTGTGCCTCTGTGTTCTACCAGGCTCCAGTCTTTGTCAGAGGTCAAGGCTGTCCACAGTGGCTCCGTGGACGGCACCTCTGATTTAGGCTGCCTATGAAGTCCTGGGGCGACTCCTTCCTGGGGTACCCACCAGGGCATCCCTTGTGGATTTCCCGTGGGCTCTCGCCCTCCTTGCTTCTCTGGGGGCTCCACTTCCAGTCCCCTAGGTTGGTGTTTTGCCGGGGTTTTTAGCCCAGTTCCAGGCATCCAGCTGGCCCATCAACCCTAGCGTGCCTGTACAAAGTACATCCAAGCCAACGCAGGAGCCGTTCCTGGCTCCCTCCAGCTGGTCCGCTTTTTTCTCTTTGAACTGTATCACTTTTGCTGGCTTCGCTCCTCTGGGCAGCATCCTGCCACCTCCCGGCTTCACAAGGTAAACCTTTTTCACACCCATCTTCAATGCAGTGTTCAGCAGCTACTACTGAGGAAATTGTTTCTTTTAAATTCTGTCTACCAGCTTGTACACACTTCTTGCTAAGACCCTGATTTTCCTTATGCTTGGTTTATAGGGTTCTGCGAAGCGGGCCCTATTCAATTCAGATTCGGCCCAAATTGGGGACGGTGATTCGATTCTTTGATTCGGATCACTGTCCCTGATTCAATTTGGCCGAATCCAAACCTGAAGATTCACTGCTGATTCAGAGAATCAGCAATTTTGACATACTCGAGGTACTAGCATGATGTTGGGGCAGATGGAGCATCCCACAGGAGCGCAAGAAGGGGCCCCAGTGTGCTCAGTGGTGAACCCAGAAGTGGACTGGAAGTACTTCTGGTCAACTGCTGACTTGGCAATTGGCCACAGGGGGACCCCAGGTGGGCTCCCCAAACCCAAGAGATACCAGTCACTGAGCTGGGGGCTTGCGTGGGCAGCTCCTCACGCACTCTCCAGTGGACCCGGAAGTGGACCGGAAGTCCTCTGATTTGATTCAGATTCAGAGATTCAACCATCAAATTGGGCCAAATCTCCACCAAATTGAATCAAGGACCAAAGCTTTGCACAACCCTACTGGTTTATGCTGGGGCAGCTGTATTAACTTAAATGGATTTGTTTCTAATTTGTGCCAATGTGAATGAAGCCCTAAATGAAATTCCATGAGAATACTAGTTTTTTACATGTTACTAATGTTTCCCACCAGTATTCTTCAGAAACAAATTAAAGCATTCACTTGGTTTAATTGTTGTAGATAATAACAAAATAGTGCTCAATTTTTTTTAATTTTATTTATTTATTTATTTAGTGCAGAGTCACAGGCACACAGACATGTGTAGACAATGGCACATCTAACCATGCATGCCTGTTCCATGCTGCATTAATGTATGCAGATAATAAAGTGAGTTTTTTTACTTCCACAACCTTGCTTATGTTCATAAGCACAAGAAGGCTGATTTTAATTTTGGCCTGCCAGCCTTAAAATGTTTTAAAAATTACAAGTGAGCCTAATTTATACTGAGATTTAAGAAAAAGGCATCCTTTCACCCTTCCTATAGAGTTATTGGGTGCTGTAGCAGCTTGTACTATGTTCCTGAATTAGTTAAATTTGGATATTGAGATTTCAGACAGCATCAACTGTGATCATGATTCTGATTATAGTCGTACTTATTTCCATTAGTATATGTTTAGAATCAAGTGTGTCAGCCAGTGTGCAATTTCATAGTTTTCTTTGCCACTTGAAAGTGCATCCATAAGTTTGGCTGCAGCAGTGGAATAAAACTAAAAGATAAGATTCTTTTTTTAAAAATCTGTAATAGAGTTTTCCTAACATGCAGATATTTTCTGAGAGTTTAGTTGTACAGAAATGCTTTGTTCTGGCCAAAACAAGTGGAGACAGAAGAATGAATCAAATGATTATGACAACTGGATCCTATTGTGGGAGCAGGGGGAGATAAAAGTGTCATATGATTATTTGTGTAAAGCATATATCCATGTTTTAGGGATTAGGCATAATTTATGAAGAGTGTTCTGTTCTATGGAAAACACCACCTGTTCCAAGAAGTGAGCCCAAGCTAAATTCTGGAATCCAGCTCCATCTTCAGATTCAAGATTTTGTGATGGAGATCTTGTATCTGATGAATGGATATGCTTTTTGTTGCCGTTGGAGGTTCATCAGCAGTGACAATGAGACATTCTAAATGACATTTCTGTGTCAGCAACTGAAAACAAAAGAACGCTTTGAAACAGGTAACCTCCAACAAATTGTATTTCCCGCTGCCTGTCTCTGCACCCCCCTCTGTCTAATCGGTAAGGAGGTAGTTTTAAATTAAACTGTGCATCAACATTCCCTAATCTGAGAAGTCAGGATTCGGTTTTGGATCCAACATTTTGGATACAAAATTGTTGGAACAGTTTTGTCTTAATTTTTTATTTTGATATTACTTTTTCAATCCTATTTTTGATATCACATCTACAATTCCGTAAAAAAACATTAAATTATGTCACTGCCTACTTTATTCTGATTATAAGTTGACCCTTCATACAAGTCAACCTCACATTTTCAGTTTTGATTGCAAGAAAAAACAGGTTTTTACTGGATATAAAGTAGCAACTGCTCCTTAAGAAAAACTTTCCTCTGGAACAAAACACAAGGAGATCATTTTATACCATCTACCAGAACACCTAACATCACTGTGATTCTTATCTTTCTTGTGGTTTTCACAAGTACAGCCTTGGCACCTTCTGAGTTCCCAGTAACTTGGACAACATTTTAAGTACCCCAGTGTCTTGCCTGCATTTCCAGTTTCCCAGTAATTTAATTGTGGGATTTTCTAATATGAATTTTGTCATTTAAGAATGATTAGTTCCGCAAGGACCAATTGAATTTCAGGTGTCACAATACAATTACAGCCTGACTGTCAGGAGCAGTTATCATAAGTCAGCCCTGCAAAGAAGTTGAGTATGATAGTTATGTTTCTTTCGGAGAACAAAAAGGTCAACTTAACAATTAGAACAATTAATTGTTTTTTTGTAATTCTTTTTGCTGGTGTATAACGGTAAATAGTTAACAAATGACCTCTGCACATTGCTGTTTGTACCCTGTGATGCTGGTGTACAAACAAAACACAAGTGTGTTAGCATTGTTTTTATTAGAAGTGCAGGAAAAACAATGGGCATTTACCAAATGCTGAAGAATTAAGGGCCAACAGCCCATTATAAACCTAGCTATTGAGAAGGTACATAATCAGAAAACCAGTCAACTAAAATTGCCAGCCATCTAGTGGACAGAAGGATCAGAAAATCACTCAGATGTCTTAAAGGATGCTTGAAGGGGAGGAAGGTTGTACCTGTGTGATTTCATCCCCCTTTCCTGACTCTAAGGACGTCTCTGTCAAAGAAGAATTCTGTATAGTTTGGATTCCGCAAGTTTTTGTGATCCTGGTCAGAAATGAATTTTTCTGCATCATACTTTCTCTTGGGGAAAACAGTAAGAGTGCATTATATTTTAATGCACATGTTGATGCTGACTGAGTTGGTGTTAATTTATGCAGAGTCCCCAGCTTGTTCTGGTTTCTTTACTCCTTTGCAGATTCCAGCTTCTTAGCTGCACAGTGAGGGTTCTCAATAACTGCTGCGCTGTTGCCTTAGGTATTCCATCCTCTTGAGCTTCAGCCTATGAAACCTTGTGCTATATATAAATATATATATATCTGCTTTGGTTAGTCTAAGGCCCCTGACAGATGTTACACTGAAGACATGATTAACTGCTTAATCATGTCTCAAGTAGTGACCTATCATCCATTCAATCAGTCAATGTTGTCATAAAATGAAGAATAAGCCACAAAGTTATTACACAAAATATGTATAATAACTTTGTGGCTGGTTCTTATCATGCCTTTAATTGAACCTGTGGCCAGTTCCCAGACTCTGGAGCCTCTTTCAAGATTCCCCTGTGGACCAGAGGCTGGGAGGCCCCTCAGCTGCTCCGGACTTCCAGCTGGGGACCAAACCCCTGCGAGTTCTCAGCTGGGGGGTACACCATGCATTCCCCCTACTAGGGGTGCCAGTCATATGATTAGGTCCCCCAGCCAGGGGAGCACATGGGAACCCCATTAGCTTACTGGCATTCCCAGACCAGGAATACACCATGTTCTGCCACAGATAGGAGCCCTGGTCAGATGATAATGATGTGCACCCCTGACTATAAATCAAGCTTCCCTAAGGTTGCACTTGCACTGGCACTGTGATGCAATGGGATCTGATGGCACAATTGCTCCTCCTGCCAGGTGTGTGTGGCATGGCAGGAAACATGATTGCTGAGATCCTGCATTATGTCTTTTCTTTAACGTCTGGGGCCTAAAAGGTGCAAATCTACTCTGCCTTCCACCATTGTCTGCCTCAGACGTGACAGTTTTCAAGCTTCTGCAAAACTCTTGGCCTCTTAGCATTTCAGTATCATTCTGAGGATGACTTATGGTTGTCCAGACCCTCTTGCACCTGTGATAACATACCCTCCAGTGAATACTGAACTTTCTATGGAATTTTAGTTCTCCTATGGATTTTTGTACTAGAAAGAGTGCCATGGACCTAAATCAGTTCATTCATGTGCTCTCTATATAGGGCTAATAAACAGTTGACTAGAAGAATGATCACTACAAGTAATAGTTAATAGTATCCATTAATACTATGATTTTGCTGCAATAACATGATCCATTGATTTCATTAACTTATATCCAGAATGCACTCCTATATTGATTCAGGAAATTTAGAAAAAGCTCCTTAGCTGCTATAACCTCCAAGATCTTCCTATTTAACAAGACCAAAATAAATTGTAAGAAGATACATGACGTACATTGCTTGTTGGGCAGACTGACAATAGGAGTCTGGGATTTCAGTATCACAGATTTGTGAGTTGGAAAAAGGTAGAAGGGAAATGTTTCCTTTTTTATCAGTCTGTGCTGTCCAATGTAATTAGCACACAAACAGAGGTCTAGACCTGAGAAAAGTAGGGATAGAAGGTCCTTACAAGATCATGTAGTTCAGCCCCCTGCTCAAGGCAGAATCATCCTTCACTAAACTATCCAGGTAAGTGTCTGTTCAGCCAACTCTTGAAAATTTCTGGGGATGGAGATTATACAGCTTCTCTAGGTAACCTGTTCCAGTGCTTAACCAGAATTAAGGACAACAAAAAGTCCTTTCTCAAGTATATTGGGAGCAAGAAGAGGGCACACTTGAAGGGAGAGAGAGGCTGCAAATAGATTTAGACAGACTACAGAAGTGGGTAGACAAGAATAGGATGGGGCTCAACGCAAACACTTGCAGGGTGCTGCACCTTGGGAGAAGGAATCCACAGCATGCATACAGGCTGGGGAGTTCCCTCCTTGAAAGCACAGAGGCAGACTGGACTCCAAGATGAACATGAGCCGCCAATGCCAGACCACAGCCAGCAAGGCCAGCCATACCTTGTCGTGCATCTAAAGATGCATCTTAAGCTGGTCCAGAGAGGTGATACTCCCCCCGCAATGCAACTTCGGTGAGGCCACAGTTGAAGTACTGCATCCAGTATTGGGCGCCACACTTCAAAAGGGATGTGGCCAGCCTGGAGAAGGTTCAGAGGAGGGCCACCTGCTTGGTGAGAGGGCAGCAGGACAGGCCTTACAAGGAGAGACTGAGGGACCTGAACCTGTTCAGCCTCAGCAAGAGGAGGCTGAGGGGGGACCTGGTGGCTACCTACAAACTCATCAGGGGACATCAGCAGCAAATAGTTAGAGCCCTTGTCTCCCCAGCACCACCTGGGGTAATGAGGAATAAT
>NW_017728943.1:72308071-72313998 GCF_001723895.1 Crocodylus porosus | reverse complement strand
ACTATGAAACTATGAAACCACTTTCATCATTAGAAAGTTCTGTGAAAGGTCAATATAATAAGAAAGTATCCAGTACCTCTGTATTTTAAATTATGAAGACATACTCTTTCTTACATAATCTCTGCTAGTATTTAAGTAATCAAGGCTTTTAATTAGAGGGGAAATTTTAGAATCCTGGAGGGTACTATCCTTTTAAGACTTAAGAGTCAAATATCTGGGAAAATGTAACTCTGTTCCAATAGGGAGGGGGTGGGCACGTACTGCAGAGAAGAGACCTATGGAACAAAAGAGACAGCCACTTAGAGAAAGACCAGAGGTGACAGATGCTGATTGAGAAGAATCCAATCTGCCAGCCCTATGAAGGGCTTAGGACTAGAGTTGTGGAAAATTTGAGGCAAAGATTCATCTTTTAAGACTACCAGAATGAATCCTAAGAAAAAGAAACTTCAGCACACACATGCATATATGCATGCATGCATGCAGACTCTGCTCAAGGGAAGAGTCAGAAGCCCAACCCAAATGTCTCAGAGGAAAGGACATTAGGGAGGAGCTGTTTTTGTTTGCATTTGAACACTGTTACAAGACTTCATTTGTTTGACTGTAACTGTCAGATCTCCTGGAAGTGTCTGGAACCTCGGTAGGGATGCCTGAGGAGGAAAAACTTCAAAGAAGGGACATCGTGTTTGAGCATTATTTCAAGACTTCTTTGTTTGTTCATTTGGACTTTGCCATTACACCCTGGGGAGGGACCAGTTGCTTATGAGCTGCAGTCTGCTGCACACAGATGTAAATGTGAATTGCTTATGAGCTCAAATAACCCTGTGCTTTAGACATGAAGTTGTGTTGTATTAGTCAGATTCTCTGGCATAATGCAAACATTTTGCACCATGTTATTTGTGTATGAACATGTGTTAACTGGCCCAGAGAGGATCACTTCAGTGTCAGTGTGGTCTTCACACTGCCATAAAGACAGCATAAAGATTTTCAGGACACCTTTGCCCACCGCATATAGGCTAGCAGGGGGAAAGAGGACATAACAAGAATACTTCTGTCCTGCATCATTCCTTAGTCCCTTGGGCCCATAGCAGACCAGTATAACTTACAACTCTCTTTGGAAGGACCAGGCCTTCATAAAACAGCAGGAACAGAAGAAGGCAAAACAGTTACATGGTGGCCCACATTTGAACACCAACCTCTGCCATGTTCAGATGTGAACCAGAAGCCAGGCTTTAATCTTCAAATTACATTTTTCTTTAAAAAAAAATCCCTGATGCACTTGATTCTTGCAGAAGTTTTTCTCATCTAATGGTAATAAGAAAGTAAAAGAGGGAAGAATCATTTCCCAACATAATCTCTTTGTTAATCTCTTTGGATAGGCTTTAATGAAGAGAAATAGCCGTTAAGTGTGAGAAGTTTCCTTTAGTATCATACTTGTCCATTAGCAGCTTTGAGTCCCATTGTACTATGCACATCATTTAAATCACTACCATATTTACTTGAATCTAAGACAAAGTGTTTTTCCTCCATTCAACATGGGGGGGGAAGCTCCTTGTTAGAGGTGCACTGATAGAGATTTTGGGGGTCGATACCAATAGTCAGTTTTTAAGGAGGCATATCAGCTGATCCTGATCTGATTTCCAATACAGCTGCATGCAGCTGGTAAGTCTGTTGTGGTAGATAGGGAGGGGGGAGGGTAGTGGCATGGGGGGCCAGATCAAGGCCCCCGTAGTGAGGGAGGGAGTGGGGCAGGGGCATGCAGAACAGAGCTGTGGCTTGTTCGGAGGGTGCAGGGTGAGGGAGTGGCTCTTGCCGCTGCACGCACCCCAGGAGGGCGTGGGGGAGCATGTGCCCCCCGAATCTGCGCAGCAGGGGCAGGGTGTGCTGCAGCTGCAGGCTGAGGCCAGGGCTGCACCAGGCTTTTCCCAGCATGTGGGGGGGTGTGGTTGGGCCATTGCTATGCTTGGGGCAGGTGGTGGCAGTGCTGGGAAAGGGGCTATGGGTTGGGGGAGCTGCAGCCACCCCAAATTTTGCCGTAGCCCCCCCCTTTAGCCCCCTCCTAGCACTGCTGCTGCCTGCACCAAGCACAGCTCCCACACAGCCAGGAGCACCCTGAAAATGCATCCCCGCAGCCCTGAACACAGCCCCCATGCCGGGAAGAGCCCAGCACAGCCCTAGCCCCAGCCCACAGTGGCCAGGGGGATAGGTGCTGGTAAGGACAGGTTGGGGGGGAAATGGAAGGGCAAGTGGCAAGGTGTGCAGGCACCATGGTTGGTGGGGAAGGGGCATGCAGACACCGTCAGGGCAAGTGGTTGGGGGGGACAGGCAGGAAGGGGCAATGGCCAGGTCATTTGAGCCCCTTGCCCCACTACCACCACCTTTTACCCTGTCATTACTTTCCCCACTGCGGGAATGCATTTAAGATAACACTCCAAAAATGGATTATGAACATGGAAAATGCTAACAAATTTATACATGTTCCATGTCTAGAATCTAATTATTAGGGGGTTGTCTAAAATATAGAGTCATCTTGTATTTGGATAAACGCAGTATGTATGTGTGAGTTTGTATGTGCAGACATACAAACCAGGTCTTTAGCTTGGCTGGCACTGAAAAATATTAAACTACTAAAGGCAAAGAGTTAAAAAATATTTTTAAAAATGCAAATGCTGTCAAAATTATTGTGAGTAGTCTGATCATAGTAGAAATAGAGAAGAGTTATACATAGTCACTTAAATGTCTGCAGCCAGTGAACGGTTTACCCTTACAATACGTACTTGAATGCTTTTCCTGGTTCACTTGGTTAAGTTGCAGCCCTTATATGGAAGGTTCTGAGTTGTTCAGTGTGATTTGAATCATCTGATCCAACCCACTGAAAAGTTTGTTATAGGGAAGGAATGCTGTATTTAAGATATTTTCATGCTTTTTACAACATAAATTTTAAAACTTGGCCATTGACAAGAGATGAGTAGAAACCAAATACTCCTATCAACATTTCTAAACTTTGGGGGAGTTCAAACCAGGAATGAGATCCAAACTTCTAGGTTGGCCCCAGCCTGCACCACCCAAACAACAAGAGCCAAGTGAGTTCTGGTGTGGGTTCATCTTTATAACTAATAAATTAAACCACATGAATAGCATCCCATAATATATATTTTCATGAAGGAACAAATATATTAGTGGGATGACAGGGGAATGACCAAATGGAGAATTATTGTTTGTTATTAAAATATAGCTACCAGGTTTTAGTTCAAGCCTTAGAACTACATTATTGCCTAACTGGTGGTGTGATGGTAAACACCCGTTGAAGAAGATAGTGAAAATGAATGCAGAAATGTGTCAGCCTCAGGACTTTCCCCACTGGGATCTTTTTTTTTTTTTTTTTTTTTTTTTAAATCAGGACATTTTTGTCTATCCAGTCTTCCAGGAAATGACAACTCACCATATGCTTTCAATTTTGAGGTCAAAGTTATAATTTTTGCTCTCTAAGTTACATAGGAGAAAACTTTGAGGAATCCTTAATATTGCCAAATATGTAAAGGATAGCAATCGAAGAAGAAAATAGAGCTATGGAACAAAGTAGTTCACGCATGGAAGAGAGATTTATCTTGGCTCAGTGTAGTTGCATATACGCTTTCTTTTGCTGCTGACTTCAGAGGAGAACATGTGAGACAGGCAGTTAATATTTTCTGGCACTGAGCTATATCTGTAGTTGGAAGTGCATTCTTTTAAAGTTTTAAAATGGGCCAGCAAATTAATGCAGTAGTGAATGTTTATATAGGTAAAAGTTAATCATTATTCTTCTACCTTTACAATCCCTGCATTCCAAAACTTTCAGCTCTCATATGTGTATAGTTTTGGAGTGATGTTGTATATGTGATGGTCTAGGAAATAGGCAAGAGGCAAGGATTTTTGTGGGTGATAACTGCATGGCTCTCACCCAAAAAAAAATGTCACCCACAAAAATCTGTGCCCTTTATATGCATGTGTGTGTGCATGCATGTTTTACTATGCTTGCTCTGAGAAGTGGGTTGGAAAATCCCCCCCATGCAGGCTTCCCCCCTGCACCATGCAGAATCTTGCAGTGGGAGGGCTGGTGCTGGGCTGGGGGGTTCACCCCCATCCCCGCCTCTTCACCCTACCTCTCAAAGAGGCAAGTGGCTTGGGGGGGAGGGGGCCGGGGGAAGATTGTCTGCTGGCTCTGCCCCTCCATGCAGCTGACAGCAGGGGGTGAAGAAATCTGTCCAGCTGCCAATCAGGTGTGGGCTGCCAATCTGCTAGGTTCAGCAGCCTTTGGCAATATCCAACCTGATGGGAGACATGTGAGCAACGCCAGTCTCCTGGCCTGGGCCAGTGCAGGCTTCTGCCTACTTTGGTCACTGGTATATTGAACATCAGTTCAGTTCATTATCAGTCCAATCTACCCAACTGAGAAAAACCTGCAAAGATTGAATCAATTCCTCCTCAGGCTTTTTGAACCTCTGTACTTAGCCTTGGAGTTGTATTTCTGAAATGTAAGGACCTGAAATGTGTTTTTACTGTGAGTACCTATGTAGTGCTGTGTAAATAAATGGCTATGATGTGAAATCTTGCAAAACTTGCATTGATTCACAGAGCCAGGATTTAATTTCAACTTACTTATATATCTCTGTATATGGCTTTAAGGAAGGGAGTATCAAGAATTGGATTTCGATTTATGATGCATTTTCCTTGCCCTTTGAGCTTTTCGGTGGCATATTATTCTTTGTGCAGTTCTGATTATTCAGTTGTAATATTTGGACATTTATACAACGTAATTTCAGTGTGCTTTAAAAATTATTTTTGCTTACTAAATGATTAGATCATAAGAAAATGCTTGTAGAAATACGTATTTTTCCTCAGTTATAGCAATTATTAAAGTAAATCCCATAAATACAAATAGTGCTAATACTAGAAATAAATTCAGCTATCTGAAATTAATTTGATTTATATCCAGAGGAGAACACCTGTCAGCTCTTGGGTAACCCACCCTATTTGGTGGCTCTTTTCATGAAATAAATCCTAACCACTGTAACTCACTGGAGACAGTGTCATTTGGGACATATCTATTAATATGTTTCACCACAGTGTGAACTATCCAAGGGCATGTGACGTGCTGCAGTACATTATAGTATGAGGCAATCTTTGCCATAGTATGTCACATAATAAAACAACAATATATTATCATTTGGTATGCCATATTCTAGCATGTTCTATCCCATTAAAGAGAAACAAAGCAGTCGTAATACATGAATAAAACTAGACAATGATTTAGCGCTCACTGGTAGTCTGAAATGACCTTTGGGCCCGTCAACATGTGCTGCTACAGGTGCAATGGAATCTACTGCGCTAGCTACACGGTTGCATTTCCTGCCATGTCACACATACATGGCAGGAGGCATGATCGTGGGATCATGCATTAGATCCTGTCATGCCTTACTGCTGGTGCAGAGGAACCCAATCTAAGGCTTCCCCTGTACCAATAAGAAGCAAGCTCCCTTGGCTGGGAATCTCCTCAGTTAGGGTGGCCACTGAGGCATCCCCAGAACACAGGACAATCCCTTGGTAAGGGGTGGGCCCCCTTCACTTATCAGTGGTGAGGGGTGGGGCTACAGACACCTCGGCCAATCATCAGGGTGGGGTGGGGCCACCAGGCCCCTTGGCCAGTCAGCAGCAAGGGAGAGGCCAATCCTCCCTTCCTCCCTCCCTGGCTGGCTCAAAACCCTTTCCTCCTGACTGCACTGCCCACCTCTAGGCACAGCCAATAGAATCACGAGGAGAAATGACTACCATGTATTTCTACCAATGAACTGAAAAATGGGACTTTTTGCTATCTGGTTTTCATTCAGAAATGGACAGGAGGCAGAGGGTTTAAAAACAGGCTGGTCCAGTATAAAACAGGACCAATGGCC
>NW_017728943.1:72248787-72307511 GCF_001723895.1 Crocodylus porosus | reverse complement strand
TTATCTTGCTGGGATCCTATGACCCCAGCTGACTTCCTGCCCTTTGGGCAGGGGGCTGGACTCGATGATCTCCCGAGGTCCCTTCCAGCCCTAAAGTCTATGAAATCTATGAAATTTCCCCTTATGTATTTAGGAGTACTGCTTTTTTTCTAGATTCTGGACAGCTGGAACAGCAACTAGAGGAAGCCAGTTCTGCACGACGAGAATTAGATGATGCTTCCAGGCAAATTAAGGCTTTTGAGAAACAAATCAGAGGCCTGAAGCAAGAGAGAGAGGACCTTAATAAGGTAAAAAGTGTTATATTGGTAATTTCATTATATTTCATTTTAAATGAATGTTCCCTTAACATCTTAATTTCACAGTAAAATTGATTAGGTGATGATGCAAACGTATTACTCTTTCTGAATTCTCACTCCTTTTTTGACACAAGGAGATCATTTTAAACATTATGTGTACTTTCACATTGGGTGGTCCTAGCCGATTGATTCCAGACATTAAACAGATCCGTGAAATGATCTCCATGTTGGCTGCACAGAAAGCCTTTCTGGGCTTCAGATTAAAATGATAATTATAGCAGTTAGTAGGCAAAGGATAGGAGAACTGCCCCAGAGTACTAATTTAATCAGTCTGGTGAAAGTCATGCTCTGAACAGTCTGATGATGGTTGTTTTGTGTTGCATGAGTATTTCCAGCAGAGGGAGATAAAAGTTCCTCAAATTGAAAGATTTAAGGTTTAACTTGGGGAACATACAGATATTCTCACCAGAATTATTTCTCTTCCTTTTTGGATATCTCTACGTATCACAATGCAATGCCATGAAAAATCCAAGCTAGGTCTAAACAAGCAAGTTCAGGTACCCCAAAGTATAGCTACATTTGTCTGATGCTATAACAGGACTAATGATCCTGGGCGAAACCCTGTATGTTATAACTATAACGTAGTTATACTGTTTCAAGTACCTGAGCTAACCCAGCTATTTCTGCACCTGTGCAGACAGCCTTTCTCAACATCCTTTTGTTGTCCCACCTCTGTTCAGGAGGTTGTAACACTTCTACTTTTATGCCAACTTTGTTTCCATATGCTACTTATTATTTTGAGCTCTACCCTAGGCTATAACTTAAACCAACTGGGAAACAGAAGACTGTGCAAAGTATAGGTGCATCTGTTTGCTGAATGGGGTGTTGCATCATGAATGCATTAAACTATTAGCATCCAGTACTTTGGATGCTAATTTGCTAAGTAAATTTAAGGTATTGGCTTTGATCTGTAAATGATTTATTACTGCCTTGGGATTTGTATATCTGCTTGAGAGACCATCCATCTATCTTCTCATGGCAGCACTGGGCTCTAAGGGCATCTTTACGATGTGCTCCAGGGGTGGGGAGAGGAGGGGCGCTTTAATTAGAGTGGCTCTTGGGATAATTACAGCACATCAGAGCAGACATCCTACATATCTGCAGGCACCCTTAGTCTTCTTTAAGTGCTAGAACATTTGGAAACTACTGTTAGACTTGCATAGCCAACAAGATGGCAAAGTAGGCTTTCTGTCTTCCCTATACTGCATGCATGTTTAGGCTCTCTTTTCTCCATTCACCTGCATCAGTCCACTATGGATTGTTTAATGACATCCAGCCAAATTTTTATGGACTCGGTTTTATGGCAATAGGTAGGATAAAATAACTTTACAGTCTTCATTAGCTTTGTCAACATGATTTTTACCTTGTAGATTTATTCTTAGTACAGTATTTGGCTTCTGCACGTAAATGCCCTTTTAAAGAATATATATGTAATTTGTGCTATTGGTACTTGATGATACTGTAGGTATACAACACAGGAGTTATTATAACTGTAGAGGATTACCAAAGTCTTTGAAGATGGAGATTTTTACAAAATATTTTTCCATTCACTTATCACTTGAAGTTTTTATTTGACAGACATAATATTTAATGATGCAAGTTTTTCTTTATTTGATTTAAATCATTCAGGAAAAGTGTGACAATAATACTTTGAATTAAAATATCATCATTGTTTTGTTATATGAGATGGTCTCAAAAGTATTGCCACTCCATGCACTGAATCTGTGTAGTGGGCCAAGTTCAAGATTCAGTTGGCTGCAGTTGTTTTTAATTTGGCCTCTGACCTTCATAAATAATGTTCACAGTTCATTGCAAGCAGTCAGCCTGTCATATGTGGGTGGTTTTTTTAGGATGTAAATATTTAGTTTCCTTTTGCTTAGAGCCCTCATGCCCTTGTCCAAAGGTAGGGCAGAATTTAGCCCTGTAGCTCTATGTATGTTTATAACCTTTCCATTTTTTAATCTGTAGGAACTGACAGAGTCTAGCGAGAGACTAAAATCCCAAGCCAAAGAGCTGAAAGATGCACATAGCCAGCGAAAACTGGCTATGCAGGAGTTCTCAGAGATGAATGAGCGACTGACAGACTTGCACTCCCAAAAACAGAAACTTGCCCGCCAGCTCCGAGATAAGGAGGAAGAGATGGAAGTGGTGATGCAAAAGGTAGAAAATTTAAGGCAGGAGTTACGCAGAACAGAAAGAATAAAAAAAGAAGTAAGTAGTCCAAAGGAGTTTTAAAAAGTCCTTGAGGAATAATGATATGTGAAGGGCTTTTTGGGCAAGCAAAATAACGCTTATTTCACTACCTTTATTTAAATAAAATTATATGAGTCTGTGAATCTTTAGAGTGATATTCATTTGATTATAGCATTGTATGCAAAATTTAGTTCCTCAAGAATTCAAAAATTTCAGCCTAATAATTGGGCATTCAGCCCTTACACTAAAAGAAATCTCAGTGTGTTTAGAAAAAGTATAATATCTGAATCTGGTTATTGTTAACAATTATTTTTGTAGCTGGAAGTTCAAACTGAAGCTGCTGCTGCTGAGGCATCTAAGGACAGGAAATTGCGTGAGCGAAGTGAGCAGTACTGTAAGCAGCTGGAGAGTGAACTAGAAGGACTAAAGGTTAGTCTGCTTTGATTTTGACACCTCTAAACTTAACAGCCTGCAATGATTTGAGCTGTAAAATTGTTTTCAGGCATGGAACAAAAGGGTCTTATGAATTTGTCACCTCACCTTGCTCTGTACTGAATGCAAATACAAGTCATATCATGCTGTCACTATGAAAGGCTGTGTAAGAAACAAAGTTCCAGCAAGCATAAACTTTTGACCAGTATCCTATGTGGACATTAAAAGGTGGTTATAGTCAGAGGAGCATCGCTATAAGGAATCCTTAGTTTTTCTGTATTTATTACCAGACATTATCTTCTGTTACTAATTGCTAACTTTGCAAGTCAAAAAAGGTCTTTTATAATTTGTTAATATATTGCAAACAATATCTATGAAGACATTTTGGGTATTAATTTGTTGTAATGATATATTTCAGTTATGAGCCTAAAAAAATTATTGTAAGGGAAAAATTATAATGTACTGCATATCTTAGGTAAGTATGTCCAGTAAGGCCCCAATCTGGTAAACACTTAAGTATAACTGCACAAATGAATAGTCCTATTAATTTCAGTGTCATTATTTATATAAATAAATGCTTTCTGAATCAGGAATTTAACCAGTTCAAACTAAAATTCTTATCCCATTGTGTGGCATTATATAATAGGCTTTTTAGAGGTCCAAAAAGATTATTAGGAAAAAAATAGGTTTCCTGGTTTCTGTATAAGTGTTTGCATAAGGCAAAATCTTGTTTCCACTTAACTCATTATGATAATTAGTGGATGATTGTATTAAGAAATATGATGGATTCTTCATCACCTGAAGTCTCTAAGTCAAGATAGGATGCCTTTCTAAACGTTATGGCCTTCAAACATGAAGTACAAAGTGAAATCCCATGAATTTTGTTTTGCAGAAGGTCAAACTAGACCATTCCCTTCTGAGCTTAAAATCTATGGTTAACAGTTTTGTTAATCAATGTCATTGGGACCCTTGCCAACATTAAGAGGCAGGGTGGCAGATTGGTTAAGACATCTTGCTGCAGCTCAGAGCTCTGTGGAGAGTATGGCTGGGCTCAAGTTCTGAAGAAGAGATGGTTTGCACAGTACAGCTCTGTGCCATCATCGCCCAAACCAGTTTGGACCTCCTTGCAGACTGGATCCAGCCTGCAGACCATAGGTTGCTGATCCCTGCTTTAGAAGATTTGATTTTTCCTTAAACCAGATTTCATAACTGTTGCAAATTCAGTCTGCTCTCAGAAAACAAAGCAGTCTTCCGTCTGGTTTTTATGTCTCCAGCAGCCATGAACAGTGTGGCATCAGAACTAAGATGGCTGTAGTGGTTGTTACTTGAATATAGGATGTAGTTTATTCTTTAACTGCTCTACAGGTTCTGAATTGCTGTACCTGACCAATGTCAGTAAATGAAACAGAAAATGATCTGGGTGGCATGTGGGGGGGATACATATAAAAATGGGTTGCCATTTTTAAACACTGTCTGTTCATAACCAAATTTGAATTAATGTTAAATATGCTCAATATTTAAGCATTTTTTTTCAACAGGCAAGTGTAACTTCTTTTTAGGAAGCAGAGAAGGGTGGCACATTATAGACTAACTTGTTCAGAAAGGCATGAACCTATCAATTCCAGAAAGAAAAACAAGCCTTGCGCAGAACACTTTGACCTCTCTGGATATTTCATCACTGACCTCAGAATAGCTGTTCTTAAACACCAAAACTTTAAAACATAACTTGAACCTGAAACTGTGGAACAAGAAATCATCCTTGAATCAATTGAATCGTATTACGTAGACTAGTTTTTATAATCCCTATGTTCTTCAGTAAGTTAACGGTTTTGTTCTTCCCCTTTTATCTCTTCACCCCATCTTCACCTCGTACCAGTGCCCTCTCCTTTCCTCCCTTGTTCTTTGGCGTTTGTATTTAAATTACTTTATGCTTTTGTATTTACCATATTTACTTGACTATCAGATAGCCTCCCAATAATTAGATTCTATATATGGAAAATGTATAAATTTATTATAATTTTTCAGTTATAGAACCGAATTATTGGAGGTTTCCCTTGAATTTGTTGCCCTTCCACAGCTATAGTAGGGATAATTAATCTGGGAACTCAGGTAGCCCCCTTGCCCTTGCCTCCTCCCAGCCTCTTCCCCTGCAAGCCCCTTCCTCTTCTCCTTACTGTCAAACCCTGTTCTCCTTGAAGACATGGAAGTGAGGGGCAAATTTGAAAATAATGACCTTGAAATAAATATGTATCTAGTAACTTGCATCTAGGGAAATTATTACAGGTATGCATAGACTTAGTTCATCCAAAATTGATGCAATTTACCTCTTTTGAAACTGCTGCAAGTTTTAGCATGGGTACTCCATAAACACACATATAAGCAGCACTTTTGTATTTACTCTATATATAGTAGAAACTGTGCATGATATTAGTGTGCCTGGCTGCTGACTGATTCCAGCTTCAACCAAGTGGCAACCGATTTCGAAGTAAAGTGTCTCACCTTGAAGCAGAGAAGAGGGAGTGGAGAAAGGAAAAGGAGAGAAATTCTGGCCTATGGCCTACATTCCCCTGTGGAAAAATCTGCAACATCTGCAAACAGGTCTGTGGCTCGAAGATTGGACTCTTAAGTCACTGCAAAACCCATCCATGAGCTGTGGTAGAGATCATTCTCAAATTAAGGGATTGCCAATGATGATATTAGTCCAGTGTCAAAAAGGCTTACGATTTACCATATAGTTCATTGGGCTGGGCCCCAACAAAATCAACAGCCTTTCAAGTCATGGTGACTCTACAGTTCAGCATTGCTTGGTATGTGTGTCACTCCAGAAAGAATCTTAGAAAATAGAGCTGGAAGGGACTTTGAAGGGTCATCTAGTTTATCCCCACGTACCAGGCCAAGACCAAGTTGTATCTAAACCACTCCTGAAAGCTGTTTCTCTAATCTGCTCTCAAAAACCTCCTATGATGGAGATCCTACTACCTTTCTAGGTAATCTGTTCCATTGCTTCACTGTTTTCACAGCTAAAGCTTTTTTTAATGTTTAATTCTCCCTTGCTGTACTTTAAGCTCGTTCCTTTTTGTCCTGTCCCCAGTGGACATGAACAACTGTTTATAACATCCTTCTTTTTAATGACCTTTCACATATTTTAACACTGTTATTAGGTCTCTCTTCAGTCTTCTGTTCTCTAGACTAAAACAACTCCATTTCTTTCCATCTTTATTTCTAGTCATGTTTTCTCAATCTCACATCATTTTTATTGCTCTTCTCTGGACACTGCAGTTGATTCACATCTTTTTTGAAGGCAATGCAAGAGCTGAGTGGAATGGAAAAATTATCTCGTATTCCTGACACATGACACTCCTATTAATATATCTCATTGCAACAGTATGATGATATTGTTGTCTTATGCTTAGTTTGTCATTTACAATAACCTTCAGACACTTTGCAGGAAAAATCCTGCCTTTCCAGTTATACCTCTTTTAGTATTTGTGCAGTTGGTTAGTCCTACCTTAGTGTACTTGTCCTGATTAAATTCCACTTATTTCAGGCCATTTCTCCAATTTGTCAAGATTGTTTTGAATTCTGATCCTATTTCCCAAAGTGCTTGCAACAGTTTCCAACTCAGTACTGTATACACATTAAATAAGTGTGTTCTCTATTCTACCAACCAAACCTTTAAGGAAAATATAGAATAGTATCAAGCACAGGACAACCCCCTGGGGAACCTAGTTGATGTAACCTTCTAGTTTGATTGTAAGTCATAACTAACTGCTCTTTAAGTACTTTTTCTAATGGTTTGTCTGTATATATTACAGTAGATTCATCTGGACCACCTTTTCTTAGTGTGCTTATGAGGCTATTGTGAAAGTGAATGCCAAAAGGCTGGTTAAACTCTAGATATATCACATCCGCTGCTTCTCCTCTATCCACCAAGCCTATTCCCTTTCATAGAAAGAAATTTGATTGTTTTGATATGCCTTGTTTTTCACAAATCCAGAGTGATTTTTATCTTTTAGGTGTTTACAAATGGGTTGTGCATTTTTTTTCAGTATCTTTCTGGAAATTGAAGACTGGCTGGTCAGTAACCCCTTGGGTCTTCCTTTTTCCCCTTGTTCAAGATAGGTGCCTTTTCCAGTCTTCTGGATCATGTATTCTCCACTAACAGCCCCAAGATTTCTTCAGTCAGTTACCCAAGAACCTTAGAGTAAATTACATCAAGCCCAGCTGACAAGTTTTCATGTAATTTGTCCACATAGGGCAGAACCTTATTTTACTAGTGTATGTGTATAATCAAAATGCAGCTTGCAACCAACTCTCAGTTACCTGTCTGAAGTGTAGGAGCAATTCTGTTGCCCACTGTGGGTGCATATGTGCCCCCATTATAGGAATAGAGTTGTTCCCTGGAGATGTGCAGATGTCATATAACACAACACTTACTTTCTTCTCCTTCTGTACAAACCATGATGTTTATTAAGCAGTACTCCAGTGATGTGATTTATCCTGCCAAATCTCTGCTAGGACAATTAAGTCCTAAATTTAATGATACACAAAGATGTTCAGCATCTCCTATATATTTCCCATTATTCTTGCATTGTATTGTTATTATATTACCAGTATAGCTCTATAGAAATTTTAGTCTTTCAGTTCCTCCTTATTGCAGTCAGCTTAAATGCTAATACCTAGTGCTGACTTTTTTCAATAAAAATGTAAAACCCCTTTTCTTTATGTTGCTGAATGTTTTTCAGTATGTTCCAGCTGGAATTTCAAAGCATGCCTGTTTTACCAGGATTTTTTGGGGTCTGGAAAAAGGGATGGTAGAATTTGTGAACAAGAAAGTGTGGTGTGAAAACAGGAAGCTTTGGACTTTGATGTCATTTGAAAGTTTTATGAGCATATTTTTTACATTTGTGCGTGTGTTCCCAAACCTTCACTGACAGGAGCACTCTAGACAAACTTAAAATAAATTATGTATTTTTTAAATATTTGACATGTTTAAAATTACATTCCCAGCCCCCTGCCTGTTTTCCCCTACCTGAGCCATGACAGGTTATTTAATAAAGAAAAATAACAACAGAAAAATTATTGCCAAAGCATATGCCTGTTCAGCTTAAATATATTTGCTTCCTTATAGAGTTTCTTTAACCAACATTTTATAAATAAAAAAGCTGTGTATCACAAACAGATTCTTAACCATACTCACCCAGTAAAAGCCTTGATTGTGTCACTGCAAAATACTCTTACCTATGGAAGATGGAAGCTGTGTATTTTGAATAAAAACTAGCAAAAAATAGTATCGCTAAGGGCTAATCTCACAGAAGCCAAGCAGAAAGTCTTCCAAGATTAACTTTTAACAATGTGTTCAGCTGGGATAAAGGAGAAAATATGATTACATTGAGTGACCATATTTGAATCTTCACAGTTCTGAATCCACAAAGCATTACTGCAGTCTCATGTGATGGTGTTCCATATGCATACTGATGTTCAAAATGTGATACTGCCTTTGCAGTTGTAAACAGTGCCTCCATGTTATAATTATATTTGAATACACTTAGTAACATTATTAATTGTATCATCTTTGTGAGGTAGGCTAGTATTGTTTTCTTTATTTAAGGTAAAGAAGCTTGTTCAAATTTTCAAACATGCCCTTTAACCATCTGTGTGCAAATAAGTATATTGCATCCTTTTGTGCCTCACAGTTACACTGTTTGTGCACTCAGGGAAATGCATATGAAAACATTTATGCATGCAGCAGGAGATCAGGCTTGGGCCAGCTCAGACTATATTTTCTATTCCTTATGCTACTGTTGAACTCTAGTTCTGTTTTAATATTTTGTTCTTGAAACAATACCCAATCGCTCGCCAACCACTTTCTCTCACACTAGCAACTCTTCTGTCCTGTGGGCTCATGTTTTGGTGCTTTAGAATATCTTTGAAATTACATTGGAACTTTCTGGTACATAAGGTTGCTGTTTTACCTACTGTACCTGCTGTGGATAGGTTTCAGTGAAGAAAACTAGCATGTCAGGCAGCAGCGAACCTGTGAAATGGTTGTTGATATCTGCCCAGCAATGTATCCCTATGCTCTATTCCACACTTGCCTGCCCTGTGACATCTTCAGATGGGATCGTTCTCTTATTCCCTAGTTTGATTCTGTCATAAGGGTAAGATTTTACCCTTAGATTGTTGTGTCTTTGCTCTGATTGAGGTAATCTTGTGATATTGTAAATGGGTGAAACTACATATCTAATTGATTATGCATTCCCAAGCCGAAGTTGGTAGCAAGGCTTATTTTTCTTCAGATAGATGTCCAATAGAAATGCAGATGATATAAGTTTTCTTGGCCAGCCTGTAGCTATCAACATCTGTTTATGCATCAGCAAAGTAAAGGTACACAAACCCTTGGTTGATGCTGACTGAGGAGAATTTTATTAGCTCATGGGAAAGCTGGTGATTATAACTAGACACGCTGATCTCTCAGGGATTTTATCTTAGGCTTCTAGTTGAACTGCCCTGCCTAAAGCACCATGTTGCTTTACTAAATATTTTATTTTATATATTTTATAATTAAGTTTCAGGGATTTTAAAAACCTGATCTATTCCATGTCCTTTTGTTAAAAGGCACTTTTCATTTTGGGACTTAGTGTTGGATTTTAAGACTTGAACAGCAGATGGTGATTAATACTCAGTCAAATAGGCTCTGCTTCATTTTGAGTGTACAGTTTCTTCCAGACTAGTCAGTAGGAAAGCTGTAGTGGGTGCAGAATATCGGTCCTTTGCTTTCAGAGATAACCCAAGCAATGTTGAAATAGCAGACCTTGCCAAACAGCTGTGCAGCATTCAAACTGATACAGACTGAAGAAGCTATCATTCTTGGTGCTTCGAGTTTGTTTTCCCCACTTGTCTGGTGTGGCATACATGATAAATTTAGATGAACTGCATCCTAGTTCTTTTTCCAAGCTGCTGGCCAAAAGGTTTCAGATTGGTCATATTTGACACCTGTGTTCTAGTCAGCATTGATGTTTCTGAATTGCTGCCTTATAGCTGTCTCACAAATTGCTTATGTGAAAAATTCATGTAGAAAGTATGTGAGTTGGAATCAGAAGAGGTCTTGGTAAGATTAGGGGACTTTATATCTTTTCCTACTCCAGGGTGTCACTTGAATTTTATGTGACTGGTCTTCCAGTTTGTGAACTCAAAGGGCTTGTGTTGGGGAAACACAAAAATAAACCCTGTGGTCTCTTTCTGGTTGCCTGTAAGTAGGCAGAATGTGGCTTTTAACATTCCAAAGTGTGATATAACCATATTATGCCATGATTTGAAAATAACATGCAAGTGGCTAGCCTACAGGAAGAGAGTAGAGAATTGGACTTAACTGTGTTCTGACACTGACTTTTAAACAGTTGAGATAAATGCATATATGTAACTGCAGTCTGTTGTATGAATTATACTCACACAGTGTGCCATGTTCTAAACATAAGATTGTGTATATCAAGATTGAGTTATTATTAAGCATACATTTTCAGTGTTCTGCTATGCAAGAAAACTAATGTTGAGCTGTTCCTTTTTTAGCAAAAGCAAATTGGTCGCTCACCAGGGGTGAGCAGCACAGAACATCAGCAAGAGATCACTAAATTAAAGGCCGACTGGGAAAAGAAAAGTGTTTTCTATGAAGAGGAACTATCCAAACGAGAGCTAATGCATGCTAATGAAATCAAAAACTTGAAGAAAGAACTGCGGGATGCAGAGAGCCAGCAGCTCGCCCTCAAGAAAGAGATTATGATCTTGAAAGACAAATTAGAAAAGACCAGGAGAGAGAGGTAAGTGCAGCCCTAGAGCTTCCCAGTGAATTCTAGATACCTTAATAGTTCCAAATGTAATTTCAAAACATACCATCGGTCCAGGGGTTCTGGCTCCAGATTCATTTTGGTAGACCTGATGTCAGAGTATAATGTGTAAACAAGAAAAATAACTGAAATCCATTTACCAGCCTTGTTCAAAGAAAGCTACCCCTGAAAATTATATATATTCTTGGGTCAAATTCTGCACTGTGAAAATTTGGCTCCTGGGGTTTAAGTTACAGCTTGAATAATTTTTTAGCATTCTTTTTCCTCTTGGTCATTTCATCAGTTGATTGGAAAACTGAAATGTGAGAGGTCATCTGCTGCTTGCATTCCTGCTGGCACAAGAACAGTCATTTAAGGTGGCTTAAGGTTGACTCATCCTGGGTTTTATCCAGTGCTAACATCTGTCATTAGGCTCCTGTAGATACAGACCCTTTCATCTGTACTGACAGAGTGATTTGTCAAAGTCCTGCTTTTCTTCCAGGTGGTGGAGCTGATAATTAGCCTGGAGAATGTTTCTCAAAGTATTCATCAGTAAAGACAAGTTTATCTTAATGTACTACTAGTAGTAACCTGATTGTATGAAGTACTTTCATTCATATAAATTTCAAAGTGCTTTACAGACAGCGGTACACGTCCTCTCTTTCCTGTTACACAGCAGAAAGTGGAATAGGAGAACCAAGAAGTGTAACTCAGAAAGGCAAAACGTAATGAGAGCTGCACGTCCATAGCTACAGTGTGAGAACCAAACAAAGGAATAAAAAGAGACGGGAGGCAGGGAAGATGCTCTATTTCCCTTTGGGGGCTCTGTTTCTTTTTGGGGCTACGTACAAGAATATATTGTGTTGCATTTTACTGCTGCCTTAAGCGGCATTACCTCCTATTGGCAGCTTGGCAAACTGTAGTGTAAGAATGAATGGGAGTCAAGGATGCCAAGCTAATTTCAGGTTAGCAGAGACATCTGACATGACAGCTATACTTCAGGAGAGTGTCAACAGAATATAAGATCTACAGGAAGTAGCCTTTTTTGTTCCTATGGATACCCAATTCTTACTGCAGCCAGACACTTTCTCTTGGCCTTACAGGTATGATGCTGATGGTAGAAAGTAGGATACAGTGATGAGGTAACTCAAAGACTTTCAGATGAGGTGGGCCGGTTAGGATGTTATGTCTTGTATTGTGTCAGGGTTGACAGTAGTCTTACAAACAGTTTAGATTATGGCTTTGCATAGGATAGTTTGGATAGGGATGATCCTGCCTCAGGCAGGAGGATGGACTAGATGACCTCTGGAGGCCCCTTCCAGCCCTACTTCTCTTATTTCTAGGAATCACTTGGAATATTGTTAGAATTACAGCCATCTTTGGGATGGACATACAACAGCCCATTCTGTGGCAATGTCATAGCTTTTTTTTAGGACAGGAAGGAAAGGCTAACATTCAGTTGAAATTCTAGGTAAAACGTACATAATCAGCATGTTATCAATATGCCACAAAAGCTTAACCAGAATATTGAGGCTAGAAACCTTACAAATGTAAATAGGACACATCTTTAGTAACTCAAAATAGGATTATAAATGTGACTGACTAGCACAATACACTTTGGTATGTTAGTTCAGGGCTGACTCAGAAGGAATAAGGCCTTTTAATGAATCACTAGCACCACTTCCTGCGGCACAAAAATTTTCTTGGAATTCTCTCATCCAAACAGCGACCAGCCCTGATACTGCTGAGTTTGTGTGATCTTATCAGATTACAGCTCCAAGTTATACAGTTGCAATTTCCCATTTTAAAGCGATAACAAGATTATTTCATAAGACAACCCTACCTCTGGTTTGCTCTTTTCAGAAATCTAGTTCCAACATGATCTTTGATCTCGCCAAGGAAAAAGTGAAAAGGAACTGAGTATAAAAGGAATGGTACAGCAGATGTGCATTTTTGTGTGTGTAGTGATCACCTTTATTTCAAATGCTGTAACTAAGACAGATCCTGAACTAAAATGTATCATATAGCCAAAATGTAGGGTCTGATCCTCTTGCTAGGAGTGGAAGACACACTCAGCACCTCTCAGGAACACGTCAGTATAATGCAAGATCAGGTCTCCAGAGTATAATGATGTAAGTATCCTAGAGAAGCAGGGCTGGAAAGGACCTCTAGTGGCCATCTAGTCCAACCCCCTGCCTGAGGCAGGATCATCCCTATCCTAGTCATCATATACAAACACATAATCTAAACTCTTTGTAAGACTGCTGTCAACCCTGACAACAACATAAGACATAACACCCTAACCTGCCACAGGTAAAGCAGAGGAACCACAGCAGCCAGTGTCCTGCTTCTATAAAAGGTTGTTAATATGCACTTAAGAGATCCCAGGTAGAGGTTCATACCCCCCACACAGAGGAAGGCAAAAACCCCACAGTCTATACCAGTCTGACCATGGGGTCAGAAATTCCTTTCTGACCCCAGATATGTTGATCAGTCTGACCCTGAGCAGAGGGGCAAGACCCTTTAGCCAGGAACCTCCAGCTTTAAGTCCCAGTAGGGGCTTTGGCACATCTAACTGCCAAGTGTTATGTTTCAAAACATGCCTAGCAACAAATGATTTTAGTGAGGAGCCTAATATGCTGTACTATATTTTAGAGTCTGGTTGCAACACTACGTTTATTTAATATTAGGAGTAGGAATTAGATTCTTCATAAATGTCTGTCCATGTACCAAGTGATACTAGAATAAGCATGTGCAGAGTCCTGCTGTGGTCAGTGAAACTCCATGAAGATCCTAGAGCAGGATTCAGACATAAGTAAGTGAGGAAAAAAATTATAAGCTGATTTGGATCTGCAATTGCTCAGGTTTTTATGAGTGATGCTTAAATATTACGGAATGAAGATATAAAAAGCTATGATGTGCCTGTTAGTAATTGGTTGTCTTCCATCAAAGAAAATTATTTTAGTTATGGAACTTTATTGCATTTTTCTTCTTACCTTGCTGCTGTTTAGACTCATGTGGGTGTGCGCATGTGTGTATGTGTTTGTAAATAAAAGCTGTGCTGTGGCAGAAAGGTTTGTCAGATATATTATGAGTAGTACAGCCACAAGTTAATTACCTAGGTCAATTCCAAAAAAAAGTTTAACAAGAACTTTGTATCACAGTATTCTGCATGCGCCACTCACTTTTTTTTAAAACCTGCATTAGAATTGCTCTAGAGAGATTTTTCTTTTAAATTGATATGATTGTTCAATTTTCTCTGCCTCTAATATGAGTCATTCTTAGTATTGATAGTCCAACTGTATGTGCCTTGCAGGGAGAAAGAAACACTACCTTTACCTACATAATAATGATTCTGTGTTAAAGTCTGAGACCTTGTAATTTACTAGGGCATGAAACAAATGCTTCATCCTACTAGAACATCAGAATGTGAATACAGGATCAGACCAGTAATCCAACTACGGTGGTAATCTGTCTCTGATCTTTGTCAGGATCACATGCTTGAGAGACAAGTACAAGATGGGATAATCATGGAATATCCTGTTTGTAGAAGTTTCTTTTGAACCTGTCAGTTAGTGGTTGGTTTACTGAGCTGGGAGTTTTTGTAAGTCTGTCTTGTTAAAGGGTGTGGTGTGAATAAGTCAAATGTTTGAGGTTTGAATTTTGCTTCAGGGCCCCTTCCCATGGTTTCAGAATAGCATGATAAAATAATTTGTGCCCTCCTCCCACAGTCACAATACAGAAGTAGCAACATGACATTATAAGAGTGTACTCCACATTGTTTTATTATGGCTTGCTCAGTTATTTTGAGAATGAAAGACAATCTAGGGCATGTACATGTTTCCTAAAGTTCATGAACAAATATGTAACTAAGTTTTAGAAAAGGACATGAAATAGCTGAGAGAGAGCTTGTGGCATTTTGTTCTTTATGCCTACCCAAGATATGCCACTGGAATCTGTCACTTTTCTAAGCCAGGCATTTCAGGCTAGATGAGATACTTGAGGACAGTTGGTAGATCTCTGCACTCACTCCTTATTTCTGAGGCCACATTTTCTTTACTTCAGCTTCTCTATCTTCCCCTTTGCTTCCCTTACCAGTTTGATTCACTGGCATGATGACTACTGCCACTGCAATTAATGACTTTGCTTACAAAAAATCCAAAAAACATCAGTTGCGCTCACCGACCTAACAAAAGTTGATATGAATTCACCAACTGTGAGCAAGCCTAGAAAGAGCACATTTTAGAAAAGTCTAAAGCAGCCAAAACAAAATACATTTTAAATGCACAATGCTGAACAAAAATATTAGCCAAGTGCTGAAAGAAAAAAAGGTTGACCTACTGTCTGAGAAGTTAGCCTTGAACCCATGTCTTGTTCATGGTAGCAAGACCTGTTTCCTTTAATTCTTTTCTGCTTATTACCCAGTCTGCTCGTCATATGCGTGGAATCTCAAGGTCTGGGAGAGGGTGGTGGTGGTGGATTTCAGAATGGAAGTCATACAGTACCAATAATAATATGTTACATTGCTAGAGTGAAGTGTTATGTTTCAAAGGATGCCTAGCAACAAACAATTTCAGTGATGAGCCTAATATGCTGTACTATATTTCAAAGTCTGGTTGCAACACTAAATGAATTTCAAATTAGGAATAGGAAATTCAAACCAGGAATATTCTTAAACGGGTTCAGTGTAACCACTGATGGCTTCTCAGTTTTTAAGGATGTTCTTGCAGAATTGTTATAACTTTGCCAAGTTCCATCTCAAAGACAGAGTTAGATGAAGACATAATTCTCCATCCCATAATCTGAAATATTGATCTGGTTGCAATTTAAACTTCAAGACAGTTTCCAATGTTTTTTATTTTTTATGGCCTTTTACTGAGCACTATCTTCAGTGTCATAATAGATGGGCCATTATAATTTTACCTACTATCTACCTGGCACTATCTCATCAACCTATTAGCAAACTACATCCTAGTTACTAGCCATTACTATGAAACTGAAATGCCATAAAATAATATTCATGAGTCTCTACAAGTAAATGGGATGGATTTGAGGGGGTTTATGGCTCTTCTGTGCTATACTACCTTTTTTCTGATCTTGAGGATTGAGAAAATCATATTCCCTTTGACAGGGAGTGTCTTACAGCTTCATTCATCTGCAAGTTCACAAGGTTCCTTGAATATGATAATGTTGATTGATATGACAGTTTATTACATGTGCTGTCTCCCTGCTAAATGAAATCCACCTGAGTAGGGAAGAGTTCAGAACAGCAGCCAGCCTGGAGGCTTTCCACAGAAGAAAAAACAGAACAGATTTCAGAATCTGCCTGTATTAGAACCTACAGTTCAATCATGATGTATCCCAAGATGTCAGCTTATCTGTCCACTTCTTATTGATACTGATAGATGAACCTTGAATGGGTTCAAATAAACATCCTTTTACATTTGTTAAATTAGCCTGGGAATAGTTTAAGCAGCAGCTTTTCTCTTCATGGGATCAATCTTGCTAGACCAATGTGTGTTTCACACATGAGATGCTAATATGTCTAGGTCTTGCATCTGACAATTCTGTCTGTAATCCTGCCTAGGAGCTAGAAGTGCAAAGATGTGTGAAAAGTAAAATGTCTTCTTAACAAAACAATGTATACGAAAGGGCTTTCCCTTACCTGTGAGTGTCTTCAACTCTGTGGCGATCCCTTGAAATCATAATAGATTGATATATTTTATTTTGCAAAATAAAAACTGCCGATGAGTTTGGAAGATTGCCCTAAAGAATGAAGTACTTCTAAGAAGTTGATAAATGTTAGCTATATTAATCCTGCAGCAAAAGAAGGTTAATATCTGTACTAATAACATTGAACACACTGTTTCAGAGTCCTAAGATTAAGCAGATAATCACATTCACAGTTTAGTAGGTTTCCTATATAATATTTTCACCTTTTTGTATGCTTCACAGTCCTTATATAGTTACACATTGCAACCATAATTAGATTTAAGGAAATAATGAGGTAGGATAATGTGAAACTTACTGTATTTTCATTACACCTTAGCCAAAGTGAAAGAGAGGAGTTTGAAGCAGAATTCAAACAGAAGTACGAACGCGAGAAAATTCTATTAATGGAGGAAAACAAAAAGCTCTCAAATGAGCTAGATAAGGTGAGAATTGCTTATGTGAGTGGCTTGGTTAGCAGTTCAACTTTCAGTATATCCTGTGTTGGAGATTATATAAATTGGATCCACAGTATCCATCTCTATCATGACCTATACTACATTCCCTATATTCCTATATATAGACCCTATATTCTTGTCTCCAGATGGGGTACCTCTTATTTATTAGACCCCATAATTCATGCTTTGGACAGAAAAGCTCTACTGAGTTAATAGGGGTGGAGGGCTGTTCCTTCCATGGTAACTGATTCATATGTCTACCTCTACCTTATGGCAAGTAAAAGCTAAATCAGAGTAGCTGCCTCCTGAATAGCACATTGTGAATGAAATGGGGACAAAGTGCCTCAGTTTAGCTTCCACTTAACACAGAATAGGAGAAAGCACACCTGGAGTATGTTAAGCAAAGGCATGCATCACTTTTCCTGATGAAGCTGAGCCACTAGGCAGCCCAGAAAGCAACAGTCCTTGGGATGGACTACCAACAGGGAGCATGCCTAAGTGGACCAGCATGGAAAGCATCACCTGGGAGGGGAAAGAAACCCCAGCTTCCAATCTCTGCCACTAGAGTGATTGTTTTTTATTTAACTGTAAAATGCACAAACAGTTTTAGGACCAGGGACTGGAACCAAGGAATCTGATCCCTCCCCCACCCAATCACTAAGCTACAGAGTCCAGCTCCCTCTTGCTTGCCCTTCTGATACCATGACTCTTGTATGCTCATCTGCCCAGTGATCCACCTTCAACAGGGCAGGGTGGTAACTACCTTTATCTAGCCTGTTCTGTAGCCTGGTGGTTAAGGCATTGAAGGGTTCAAATCAGCTCAGATTGTGGAGGACTTAGGGCCCACTTTCTGAGTAAGTTGTCTACCCACTAGGCTGCTGAACACAGTGGGCTGCATTCAATGTTGCCAATCCAAGTTTGGTATGGGTAGGTGAACTGCTAGGTATAGATGTAATATGTTTCAAATATGGAAGAAGATGAAGTGGAATTGGGCATAGGTGGAGAATTAAAGTGTCTGGAGAGACAAGGCTATGCAATACTTTCTTAGGCCTGGCTCCTGCTGAACAAGCAGAAGATCTCATAGCTACAGAGCAGAACTGGAACAGAAGATCAGGGTGTCTTGCATTTCTTGCTTTGCTCAAGCCCTTTCTTTCATCTTATGCTTCTGCAAGCAATGTACATCCATATCTGTACATAAAAGAGAAGTCCTAAGTCTTGTCAAAAATATTGCAGGAGTCTCATTCTGATAGTAACTCCAATTCTGATTTGTTTTCTGAAGAAGAAATGCAGTTTTGGTCCTTACAAAGGGCCTTTCAACACAGCTAAGTCTAGACATAAAAGCAGATGTCACAAGGAACTCATTATGATTGATGCAGGGTTTTTAAAAGAGGTACTAAAAGGTAGAGCACAGAGAAATAAAACTCCTTGATCAGCTCAGGCCAACACAAGGGTGAAGTCACAGCTGTTGATAGACTAAAAAGGCTTTTTGACATTATCATTCAGCTCACCACCATGTTTGAGAGACTAAGTATGAACAACCGACAGCTGGAGGAAGAGATGAGAGACCTGGCAGACAAAAAGGAATCTGTGGCACATTGGGAAGCCCAGATTACTGAGATCATCCAGTGGTAAGTACCCAACTCTAATGTCATGGCAGATGCCCTTGATATAGGATAGTTATGGGGTAGGGCTGCTAGTGCATTTTTTATTTGTGTGTTGCATCAGAAAACCCCAGCTCCCTTGAGAAAATCTCCAACATGTTAGGTTGGAACTACATTTTTTTCCTGGGTGTTTCATTACATTCTGGGTTTAGAAAATCATGTTCCTTCTTAAGAGCAAAATTGTCTTTTCAAATAAAACTGTTAAACCATGAAAGAATTAGCGCCACTAGGTGTGGCTTGTAGCTTTGGAAAAATGTTGAAAGGAATCATGTGCCTTGCTTGCTGTTTTAAGGAAAAGCAAGTCTGGGAAAAGCAGTGGCTGTGAGGAATTGTATCACTTCTCCTGCATTATGAACTTCCCTGGAGTGAAATAAACTTAATGGAATTTATATCCAATGTTATGGAGAGAGAAACTATTCTCAGAGTGCAAGCACTTAGGTCTAACGCATGGAAAATGGTGTTCAAGTGACCTTGCTAATAATGCTTTCATTAAACTGTCACATTATGTTTATAATGCAGCCTGTCTATTTCTAATACACTAAGGGAAAAGTATGAATTTCAACTGTTGATGGAATGAGAAAGGTCTTACTAAGAGTTAGTGATTTTAAAATATTTTTTGCTTTTTTGGCCCATTGTAATGTTGAATTTATATGAAAACAAACTGCATCCAGATATTTTTTATAGATCAGTTACTTTTGTGGGGTATCTGTATTGTACACTAATATTTTTTTATTTTGTTTGTTTCTTAAACTTTTTTCCCTTTTATCTTGTTTTATACTGTCTGAATAATCAAAGCCCTTATTTGGTCAAAACAGAAATGAATAAACATTGTCTTTTTAAGGAGACCTGGTTAGTTTGCTGTTGTGACATCAGCATAACTTTTAGACATTTTCAGACAAAGCTTTTTTAATATTACCACTCAATACATGTTGGGAACTATGGACCTATTACAAGCAATGTATTTTGTTACATAGATATACATACTTCAAATCCATGTGCAGGCAAGTCCATATTCTCTCAAGGCATCACTTCCACAGCAGCAGCAATGAGTGTTTTTTTCAAACCCTTTGTATCTCTAGTTCTCCCAAACAGCTGTTAAGTGTAATGGATTCTATGCCAGCCCTAAGTCTGAATAAATTAAGATGGTAGTTTCAGAGTTGTTCAAAATAATTTAATTTGTGTAAATGAAATCAAGGTGGAGGAAAAAAGAAGTCAATCGTTATATGCAAAAATCAGGGTTTTCTTAAAGGGTGTTATTGTAATGTCTGAAATGTCTAGTGTAATGTCTGAAATAACCAAACCTCAGTTGTGAATTAACATATTAAAGCCTTTATAAACCAGTACATGGGAACTCTGGAGGAAGTCAAGTCAGCCATGATTGTGTATTGTTTCACTTGGCCATGGATGACATTTTTGCAGATAGTTATATAGTAAATTATTTTCTCTCTCCTTCCATTCTGTGCTGGCTTTTTTTCTGTGCAAATATTTTTGATTGCTGCTGTTGAGATGGTACTGGAAAGGTCATGAATGTTGTCAACCAAGTCAGACTGAAAGAAAACTGTATGTAACCAGCAAGGATTTTTAATGAAAACATACCTCAGAGCTATTTAAATGTATAATGTTCAAAACCAAAATCAGACCTCTTATTCACTGAGCTCAATTACATTGTATTATTCTTCCTAAGAATAAAAAGGACTTTTGTAGGAACATAGGACATTCAGGGATAAACAAAAAGAAGACAAGGAGAAATCTATCTAGATTTACATGTTTAAATGTTACATAAATCTATCTTCTTTTACTTTTTCCCAGCTCAAGGATATCCAATAGCCTTCACTCAACAATGCTTAGCTATTCCTTTGCTCAAGTGACTGCTGTTTTGGCCTGTACTCTTCCATTTGTGTTTCTCAGATAATCTTGTGGCATCCGTCTGCTTTCTACATACAGTTCAGCACTGCGTACTGAAATTACATTGTCACTTAATGATGTATTTCTCTGCATGCATATATAGAGCACTCTTTTTAGCATTGGTAGGAGTGATATTTGTTTTATGAGAGCCTGACATAATACTTTCTTATTCTAAAGGGTGCCAATGTTTTGGGACATGTGTAAGTCCTTAATTTTCTTCCAAAGCATGTTCAGTTTCAGTTCACATGACAGCCTTAGTCTGCTGTGGCAGATTCACAGAATCATAAATAGGAGGAAAAGAATTATCAGATTTTCTAGAATAGTGATTCTCAACGGAGGTGTCGCAAGCTCCTTTGAGGGGTGATGCAGCACCCAGACCCTGTGAGAAGAGGTAAGCGCTGGCACTTCCCCATGCCAAGCACCCTGAACCCACCCCAAAATCCTGGCAGTGCTCTCCATAACCCCTTACATCAGTTCCAAGAGATTGGGAGGAGTGAGAGAAGGAACTGGGCTGAAAATTAAAGCTCTTGTCCACCAGCAGACCCTGTGTCAACCAACCCTGTGCTGTGTGACACGCTGTGCCACAAATGCATGAGTGGATGGTCAGTAGGGCACATAGCTACATTTTTTCAGTCCAGCTCCTGTCATGCTTCTGGAACTGATGGGAGAGGCTGTGGGGAATGATATATGGGAATGGCCATGCTTATCCCCTTAGGCAGAGATGAGGACAGGGAGGGGACAGATATCAGAAAGATCAGGGCATGTCAGGATCCTTCCCCTGCTGCCTTCTTCTGGCACCAGCCTCTGCACCAAAGGCCACTGTCACCCCCTTCCACCTTCCACAGGGATAGCTGCCTCCTTCAGGGGTCTAATGACCCACGCCTTACCCCTAGTCTGACTTGCTGAGCAGCCCCTGCCAGCACTGAACACTGCATGCTCCACTACCACCATGGGTGCCCTGTCCACCCTGCCACCCTATGAGATGGTTTTAAGAGTGCCACAAGGAGTAAAAAGTAAGCAGTTTAAGAAATAAATTAGTCTTTAAATGGGTGCTATTAAATTTCAAACATCTCCCCAGTCAGGATGTTGATGTTCCCTACAATAGTTGATGTTCCCTACATCTAATTTTAAATAACACAAGCTGTCAGAATTTCATCATTTCCTTTGAGACACTTTGCCATAATCTAATACTCTTTCTCTTGCTCACCTCATTACTCCATGATAATCCCTCCCTCCTTGAACCATCCTAAATTATTCTTCCTTTTCTCAATATTTGTAGCATGGAAATAATTGCAATCATATTACTGTAACCCTTGTCCCTGCTTACATATCATACTCTCTAGTGTCTGCACTGTGGAGCAGCTACAAAAACCTTTTCATTTTTCCACTGTATTAAAAAGCTTTCAGTATTTATGGTCTCTTAGGGTAATAAACAGTTGGAACAAAACTCTAATTGAAAATTTTAACATGATAACAATAGAGCCTCCTAGACTATCCACACCTGTAATGGAACTCTTGGATTGACAAGCCATTATTTTCCAAACTACTCATCAATCCTTGACAGAAGCAACAAATCATGAGACTTGTATAGTCAACTATGAATTTTCCTCTGGATGCAAAGAAATTCATTGCATCTAATGGTATAACAGTCAGCTTTAAATACAAGGCTTTCAGCTAGCTAGGGATAATATATTCAGACCTGTAACAGAAAAGAGATGACCAGAAATCTCTGCTACTAATTCATTAGAAGTCCATGTAGGGCACTTAACTGTGTCTATGTCTGTGCTGCAGCTTATCCTTCTGTAAAAATGGCAAAAATGGCATTGAGTTATCTTACAAGAGTGCTGAGATACTTAATTATCTAATGTGATGTTTTTCTATTGTGTATTAAATGTACTATTATGAAGAATAATTGGAAAATTAGTGCAGAACTTACTTCCTTTTAAAAATAGAGAGTGCAGAGATTTTTAAAATTGTAGGATATCAGTTTGCCTCAACTATTAGTGGCTAACATTTTATCCTATACATCTGTAGACTGGAATATCAGTAGTGGCCTGTTGTCTGCTTCTGAAGTTAAAATATAAATCCTCTCTGAGGTCTCTTACATTGTACATGAGCAAAGTTCACATCATTCAGAAGATGTATGTTGACCCAGAAAACAACATTTGAAAGAGACCAGAGACTTAGGAACATCAAACTTTTTGTGCATTTTTTCCCAGTTGAAACTGCTGGGCCTTCAAAATATTTCCTTGAAAAAAGGGTAAAACTTCATATTTAAAAAGACAGCTTGGTTTTACATTAAAATACAACTACTTGAGAACAAAGCAAGTGGACAGCTCCTTAACTTATCTGAATTCAGTTTCTGGGCCAGCTTCAGACTTTCTTTATAAACTCTGGCAAATCAATTAGGCCCCTGGCAGACATTAAAATAATGGTGTGATTAGGATCTGAGGAAATTTATGACCCGTCCCAAAAATCATGCATCCTGTCATGTCAAATGTGCATGAATAACAAGTTGTGTGATATATGGGATGAGGCATAAAATTCTCCAGATTCCAATCTTGCCATTGCAGGGCTACTTCCAGCCTGATCCCTGGGACCTGGTGCTGACAGTCAAGTGATTGGTTCATCAGTGGTTCAAAGCTCCCTACTTACAGGATGTTTGCTTCCACACTGCCATTTGCTAAACCCAGAGCAAGTACATAAGATTCTCAGTTGAGACTTAACTATACAAGGTTCTTCATAGCACTGAGAGTGTTCATAAAATGCCTGACAAGAGGAAGAAGGAATCGGAATTCATGGTAGAGGTGATATCTTTTATTAGACCAACTAGATTGTTGCAATAAAATTGTTTTTACTTGCAAGAGGAAACGTCCTTTTTAAGAAGACAGGAGTTCACAACCACCCCTTACCTGGATGATTGCCAGATCAGATGCACATTGCAGTAGGATTGTGGTCTATGATACCCTTAGGTTGCATTTTTTCCCAGCTAGAACTCTTTCTAAATGATAAGAACTGATTTCTCATCCAGATAATAGAACTGATAGGAGTTTCTTCAATTCCAAATCAGCAGAAGCCTCTCTCTTCTAGATCAGTGGTTCTCAACTTTCTTTGGACTGGGATCAATCTGTAAACCTTGATGGCCAGTCCAGTACCCCTCACTCTTGACCCTCTGGCCCTAGCCTCTCACTGTGTGGGGCAAGGGGTGGGTGTGTGGGGTATGGGGAGAGCCCCTTGCAGACTGGAACTCTGGCAGCCTACAAGGAAAAGCCACAGTTTTGCATGTTTTTCTCCTTTAAAGGAGAATCTATTTTTAAAGTTTGTTCATCACCCTTTCATATATTCTTGCAATCCACTTTTGGGTCATAACCCACAGGCTGAGAAACACCATTCTAGGAGACAGGTTCCAGTCTGTTCAGTTAAAGGGAAACATCTCCAGATAAGATTGAGGACAACAGTGCATGTATGTGGTGGACTTACCGATGCAGCCTGGCTCAAACAGGTTTGGAAAATCTTCATTTAGATTGGTGGAGCCCATCCACCAATCAGGTAAGGGCTGGGGATAAGAGGCCAGCCCTGCCTCTTACACAGAGGTGGTGGGGAGCAAAGAGCCTCCCAGACCTGGCTGAAGCCTGTGTTCTGCAGGTCAGGCAAGCCTTCGGAGGTGGAGCCTCCAGGGTGAATAAAAGGAGCTGCATGCCCATCACGCAGCAGATGCATCAGGGGCCAAAGCAGGCAGGGCTAAGAAAAGCTGGGGAGAGCTGCCTAGTGGGCAAAAGTAGTAGCCCAGAAGAGCCCTGGAAGACTCTTGGCAGGATGGGCACAGCAAGTGGCTTCAGCTACAGCCTTAGCAGTGCAGAGCAGTGCACAGGGCAGACCCTAGGAGCTGCAGGAGTCAGCTCAGGTCCCCAGACCCTCAGCGCACAGAGCAGTGCATAGGGCATGTCCTGGGAGCTGTGGGAGGCAGTTCAGGTCCCTGGACATTTGGTGCACATAGCGGTGCATGGGGCGGCCAGATTCTGAGAGCTGCACATGGCAGCTCGAGTATGCTACCCTCGGCATGTAGCTGAGGGCTTGGTACATGCAGCAGTGCATGGTGTCCCAAATCCTGGAAGTAGTGCCAGGCTGCTCACTGCTTGGGTTCACTACCCCTCCCGTGAGGCTGGGCACCTAGGAGGTGCCAGGCCACTCGGGTTTGCTACCCTTCCCTGGTGTGAGGCCAGGTACCCAGGAGGCACCAGCACAATGCAGCAGAGCCTGGGTTTTGGGACCCACACGAGGTGGCCCAAGCCCCAACAGGGGGCAAAAGGTGGAGCCTGGGTTTCAGAACCCACATGAGGTGGCCCGAGCCCCTACAGAGGGCATAAGGCAGGGCCTTGGGTGGTCCCAGGAGCCCCTCCCGATCTGCTTCCCCGCATTCATGAGTACCTGGGGAATGGGTCCCCATGGGGTAGGAAGCCCTGGGGGGGTGGCCATCAGGGGCTGAGGAAGTACTGGGACCCTCCCCTACTTCCCTTAGGAGTGGTGCCAGGGTTTGGCACCCTGCAGGAACGCCTGGTGATCTTGGCCACGTGGGTACCTGAAAGGGGAGTTGCAGAACTGGTGTCTTGTATTTTTGTAAATAGTTATATATGTATACTTATATTTATATATAGTTATCCTTTAATGTGACCTGGGTTTTGTCATCTATTTGAGGTTTATCTGTATCTACTTGTTGTTTTGCCTGAACTTACCTGTTGTTACCTGTTGTATATCTGCCTTTGTTGTGCTTACGTGTTGCCAACAGCTACTTACCTGCATAGGAACCCTTACCCTTTGAAGTAGGGGACCCTGGGGCCTTTGATTGTAGAGCATAACGGTGTTTAGTGATCTAAATATTGTATATATGTACCCTTTTTCTCTCATGAGTTCGTAAATATTGTTACCTGTATATTAATAAACATGTATATAGGTAAGCAGTGGGGTCCCGGCCTGACTCTGTAGGGAACTAAGGGGAAACTGTGTGGTTGACATTTCCCTCCCACAACACCTCTCTGCCTGCTGACAACCCCCTTCAATTCAGAGAAGCAGAGGGGAGTACATACCCTGTGTACACCCGGGCTACGTGTAACTCAAAGCCTTCTGGTCCCATAGGAACTCGTGTTCACCCTGAAACTGAGGGAGTTTGCATGGAGGGGATACTCTGGTGCTTCCATTCCTGGAAGCCAGAGCTCCTCAGCAGCCCACCATGTTTGCTGGTGGGCAACCAGACAGGTTTCCTATATTGGTTTGTCGGAACTGTTTTGTTAGAAAATTCTTTACAGGCTCTGGTAAAGAGTGAAACTTGACCTCACAAGAGTGTCTATCATCTCTCTGTTTTTCTTAATTCTCTTGAGTGGATGCGTATAAATAGACCATCCAAAGAGACATCAAGGGACACTGCTATACGTGTTTAAATAATTTAGTTCTTGAATAAGAAAGAAGCTGCATATGGTAGATTCAGAGGACCTTAGGATCCTCAGGCTTCTTTTACCATTGCTAAAGGACTATAGCAAAGATACGAGTACTAGTAAGACTCGCTGGCAGTTTTTATTAGGTTTAAAACAAGTGCAAGAGGTAGTGGGGCTGCACGTCCAATCAATATGAAGGTGAAATTTTAGAGCCTGTTGCCATCTAGTGTTTGTCAGGTGTAACAGAGGCACTCCAACAAAAGTGAAGTCAGGATTTCATATTTACCATCCTCTTTTTCATAGATTCTTAAATTGTAAGGGGCTAGAAGATCATCAGATGTTACACTCATGGTTTTGCCTCAAGGAGAGATTAAGTGAAAATGAGATTTTAAAAAAATAAGCCTCTGTAAAAGCAGTTTCTTTTAAACAAGCAGTCTTAACAACCCCAGCTTTACAGCCTCTTGGGCCCAAAAGTGCAGCTAATTATAAAACCAAGGAAGGAAAGGATTTTTGCTGTTTGTGGTGAGAAACTCATGAAAAAAGCAGACTCATAATTGGTGACAAGCAAGATGGATCTTTGAAATACTTTCATTGTTAAATTGGTAACAGTGAAAGTGAATTCACTTCACATCTGTATTTTTAATCTCTTGTCCTTCTCACCCTGTGACAGAAGTGATCTGCTATGTGCCCTAGAAAAACTATTTCTAAGGAAGCCAAACAAATATGATTCCTGAACTCTCCCTCCTTCTGCATCCTGCTACCGGCAATTTCTGTTTCTTTTCTGCATCAAAATAAAGTTTCTCCTTCTCATATTAAAAGCTTCATGCAACTCCTTTCTTTCTTCCTTTCATCCTACTTCCCTCTTGCACCTTACATATAGCCTAAGCATATTCTTTTTTAATGGCTCTTTTTATACCTTGTAACTATTTTCTTTTTCATGGCTCAAAGAGTTGCCCTCTTCCTTAAATCTCCACTCCAAATGTATGTATTTACATATAGATACCTTTAAAAAATCTCATGCATGGTTCCTACACAGCTCCCAACTTCTTCCAGCATACCTATTATAAAATCCTGGCTTCATTTAAAGTAACAGCAAATCTCCTATTTATTTCACTTTGCTTCACTTCACTTTAGCTGTACTTTATTTCACCCATGTATTCATTTTTTATTATTATTAACTAAATTGTGAGCTCCAGTAGGAAAAACAACATAGAAAAATCCTTGCTTTTCTAGTAAATTCATGGGTTTTTGGTATTGTTCTCCTCTAGATTACATATACCATTCTCCTTGTGTCCCTTATATGTCTTTGTGTATACAGCTTAAGATGCTAGTTTTAACAGTAAATGCAGTATGTAAATGATCAATGCCTTATTTCTGGATCATATCCTTTGCCTCACACAGACATCTGGGTTGTGCCTTTATTTCTGAAAATACCATAGGGATCCCAGTCTTGGCCATGAGATTCCAGGATTTGGGTGTACCTTTTCTGTCTTTACTTGTGATGACTACTTCCAGATCTACGTTGGAACTCAAAATTCCAATTAGAGAGCTAAACATAAGCTTCTTACCAATAACACTTTATTTAGCCTTATTAACTATGTAAATGCACTCTGAAAAGGCCACAGCAGACATGGAACTAGGGTAGGGTATAAAGGTCAGTTAATTGACCAGTCAAATATCAGTCATAAATTGTAAAAAACTGCCAATAGATCTAAATAATACATAGAAAAAGTGTAAGTTTTCCATTAAGGAATGTTTCAAAAACAATAAACAGGCTTAACTTTGATGGGATAGGTAGACAGAGAAGTTAGTCCCTGAACTGAAGTTGCCAGGTAATAAAATTCACCATTCTAAGTCAGTCTTTTCCTAAATCCAACTCGGCTAATTTAAATGGCAGTAAGGAGAGGTTAAGTAAAGAAACAAGATTTCCTCCTGCCCTAAAAGTTAGTTTATTTAGGGGCCACTGTGTGCAAAGACAGTGGCCTTTTCTATCCAGCATTCCACACTGTATGGCACAACTAGCACTTTTAGGATTTGGCAATCTGCAGTTTGGATAAGCTTTGGTTATACAGAATTTTGATATACCAGCTGTGCATAAATTTAAAATTTCAAGATCCAGACATGTAAGATTAAGGGATGATATTACCCTAAGCTATTCAGTTCTATTAAGATAAATCTTGGCAGCTCATTTTTCTTACATCCTACATGTGCCAAGAAGAATGATTTTCTGCAAAATCATTGTAAAAGGAAGGGTTTACATTTGCAATGAATCATTCTAGGGTATGAAGAATACCCATCATCGTGGACTATACAGTGAGTCTCATGTCTTCTAAGAGAAGACTTTTGTTGACATGGTCACAGACAGGAGGCATGCTTTATGAAAGGAAATACAGGGAATAAGATGCTAACCTCTAGCATAGGCTGCTTATAAGCTATTGTAAGAAAGAGGGAGAATCAATTACAATAATATTTTACAGGGATAATAATAATAATATCTTCTGAGAAAGTACTCTTAACTCTGATGTTACGGTAACTGTTCTTTTGTAGGTGGGATCTTTCATTTTTAAATGACTTCTAAAAGTACAGTCCAAACTTCCGTCACTAATGCTGATCATGATGCAGATATGTATTATTTGCTTACTGAACCTTTGATATTTGGTTCTTTTTTTGTTGTTGCTTTAGTAGCCTGTTCTATATAAATTGTGCAGAATGGCAGAGAGTGTCAAAGTTGCCTTTCATGTAGATCCATTGTTCCTTTGCTTTAAAGCATTTGTTTTCTAATTTTAGGGTAAGTGATGAAAAAGATGCCAGAGGGTATCTCCAAGCTTTAGCATCCAAAATGACAGAAGAATTAGAAGCCTTGAAGAACTCGAGCTTGGGTGCAAGAGCAACGGTAAGGATCAAAAATTACAGTATTGATAGCATTTTGTTAAAAAACGAGGGGGGTGGGGATTGATTAAATAATATTTTTTCTGTAGAAATATCTCATGAGAATCTTGCAAAAAGTTTATGGACATCCGTAATGAAGGAATCCCCAGATTTATGGTTTGTCAATTAGTTAAGCAGCATCCCTTTTAAAATATGATTTTTTTTTAGGTGGCTGGCCCCATGAAGTCTTGGGTTAATTTGCTGAGTGGATGTTTGTATAAAAGTGCAGATGTGAAGAAAATCTGCACTGTCACATCCTGGAAAGTTTTGGCTTTGAAGGATCATTCCCTTGTGTGCGAGTCTTAGCATAGTTGTCATTGAAATCTAGGCACATAAAGACTAGGGAATCTTAAAGTCACTTTACATATGAGACTGAAAACATGAGATGGTCATTTTCTTCTTTTATTGCTTGGGTTTTAAAAAAAGAGATAATGTGCTTGGAAAGTCCCCAAAGTCCTTTTGGGATTAATGAACCCTCATGTCAAGAACGTAATAGTCTGTGGAACAAAAAAGTGTTAAAATTAATTGCATTCTCTTTCTCCCCCTCCTCTTCCCCCTTTTTTAATAGGACATGCCCTGGAAGATGCGCCGCTTCGCAAAACTAGATATGTCAGCAAGGTTGGAACTGCAGTCAGCTCTTGATGCAGAAATCCGAGCCAAACAGGCCATTCAAGATGAGTTGAATAAAGTTAAAGCTTCCAGTATTTCTACAGAATGGTAAGATGGAATAGTTCAAGTGGAAATTCACTATAGTAGTTTAAGGGAAGCCTTATGGGGAGAGACCATCTAGTTATAAGTGTTGAACATTTGTCAGCATCTGCTGATGAATGATGTGCAGTGCCTAAAAACAGACCATACCCTTTTGAATTTTGTAAAAAGAGTTATTGTGAAAATCTGGAGTTCTTTAGAGATTTTCTCTCTCCAGGAGGGGTGCTTCTTATAAATCAATCTCTCCCACAAATGTTTTACAGTGTTAGCTCAAAACAAACAACAGTTTAGTTGGACTGTTTTGAGATGTATATTCCCATCCTGTCACTGACAGCTTTATTGAATTAGAAAAGAAAACCAATTATCACATGTTGATTTGTACAGGAGCAAAACCTGCCTGTTGAGTTCAAGATTCCTTCCTTGATTTCTCCTTTATTTTGATCATGCAGTTCATTTGGTTAGGTTGACTGGCTGAAACAGGGACTTAATAATGGGATACAGAGCATTTGAGTTCTGGGTCACCAACTCCAAACCACTCCAGGTCAGAAGAGACCAAAAGCTGGAACTAAAAAAATTCTTCTTGGTGGCCTGGAAAAATTAAATTTGGTGACATTAAGCCCAATACAAAAGAGCCCACATCACAACATCAGCCACTGAAACTGGCATTGACAGTGTCCCTTGTTGGTAATCTGAGCAGAGAAGCTAATGACAGAACAAACATAAGGACTAAGCAGCTTTTGTCATGCCTAGAAGTGATCCTTCCAAATCAGGATTAAGGGATGTCATAAGCAAAGCATGTACTTCCTAAGGATGCACCTTTTCCACTGGAAAACAGAAGGCTGCCAGTATACTGGGCTATCAGTTTGGTACCTTTTATGTACTCTAACCTCACTTTATTTAAAAAAATAGGCATCTTGATTCCTTAAAATGGGAGAATATGGCTCTTTAATGTGTATGTCTTAAAGTATATGTCAGTCACATGGCACCTATGAGTATTGTTAGAATTTGTGTTAAAAACGTGTAACAGGGTAGCCTCCTCATCAGGTTTTTGCTGGCTGCCCTGCTCCTAGGGCAACTACCCACTTCTCTCACCTGCCACACCTTGATGGAAAAATATGAGAGTTTTTTCAAGGCGGGAGGCTACCCATTACTTGCCCTGCTGACAAGGGCCTTAATACCTGCTCCGATCTCCCCTCCATGGGTCCCGTGCCTCACAGATGTTACTCTAGTGTTACTTCTCCAGCCTATGGAGCAGACTAGGCGCACAAGTGTAGCGCTTCTCTATAGCCGCAGAGGGCTACTCTCATGCTACCCCTCTCTCACTGGGATCCCACTCACTCTCTTTACTCACCCAGCCTCTTTCATACTACCCTCTTTCAGGGGCCACACTCATCCCTCCTGGCCTCACCTGGCATTAGGCTTAGCTCTCTTCTCCTTGGTCAGCCCCAGCACAGTCTGTTGGATGTCTCCTGCTACCCTGACCTGAGTGTTAGCTGAGTGATTCTACAACTATAGGCCTATTTTGCTCCTGGCTCCTCGCCGGGCCAGTATACCTCCACTGGGCTTCCTCACTCACCCACACTCACAGGGATGCTCTAATCATCGCCCCTCTCACCGGGTCTCATTACTCATCACCCTCTCTCTCCCAGGATCTCACTCGCATCCCTAGGCTTTATCCCACAACATGGGTGCGACCCCAGGTCCCTTCTCCAGCCTGAGCTCTGCCTCAGGGCTCCATAACGAGCCTTGGGCTACCCTGCTTGCTAGAACAACACTAGGGATGTGGGGCTGGGGTAATAAGGTGCCCTGACCCACCCTTCACTGGGGAGGTAACAGGCCTGGCATTTCCTGGGATCTCCCACACCACTAGGAGCCCGACCAGGCCATCCTTCCCCGGCAGGGTGCAGTTTTCTGTCTTACCAAGGACAAGGGGTCACCTCCTCCCCATAGCCCCTGCCCTTACCTCTTGACTCTGGCCAGAGCAGCCTCTCAGCCTAATGTTACTTCCTTCCTTCCTGCAGCAACCTGCAGCCCAGTTTATATCCCTGGGGCAAAATGGCTGCCCTCATCAGGCACCTGGCTGCCACCCTTTTTCTGCCCTTGAAGTGGTGGGCACCAAAGGTGCTCTGCCACGAAACATATATACAGTACAAAATTGATTACACACTGTACTGTGGTAATAATAGTTTTAAAATAAGATTTGCCGTGTTTGTGCTACCCCTAGGCAAGGTACTGTAGTTTAGTTTAAGGTAACCTTTGAATTCTCTCTTTCTGAACAAAGAGATTAGACTAGTTTACAAAGCTATCTGCTGATGCCTCTTTTAAATTCCTCAATGCTATAATGTACCTTTCTGAGCACTTAGATGGAATGCCAGTGGTGGAAAAAGGGAAGGAATTGATTCATAAATCCCAAATGTGAAGAAAAGGAAGAATTTCTGTCTTAGCTAGATTTGTAAGAAAAATGGAGATGAGAAGTCAACCATACCAGGGCAAATTTAATTTTTAGGGGTACAAAGATTTTCAGTTCACTGTATCAAGTTTTTCCTTACACAGCTTCCATTGCGGGTGATGAGATATGGAATAAACATCTTGTACATAAAACAACTCACTCTGTGCATGGAAAAAGTTCATGCTATTATAATAGCCAGCATTAGAGAATCAAGGATTTTGAGTTCTGTCCTTGATTCATTGAGTGCATATTGTCTAATCAATTAATTTCTCTGAGTCTTGGCCTAGCCATCTGTAAAATGGAAATGTTAATATCTAGCCAGCCTGCCTGGGTGTTGTGTATACTATTCAGATATTGTGCCAATGGAGAGCAATATAAAACCCCTAAGATAAGAGGGATCAATGACTAGTATTCAAGAAGTTATTTGAGATCCTTTTTTGATAAGTGTTATAAAAATGAATGTTAGTAGTAGTAATCTGAGTGTGAATCAGAGAGCTCTGATATAGCCAGTTGTAGCCAGGACATTTATACTATTGACATATTTTAATGGATTCACTCATGAAAAATTCAACAGAAAAAGTTCAGCTTACAGTCTATGAGCAGCACAAATGCAGTGAAGTACCAAATTAAATAATATTTGTTAAGTTTTAAAATAAACTTGATCTTTTCTTCTCATTCCCAGGGCATGGGTTCACACAGTTGCTCATAAATAGAGGCATGACAACCTAAAGGGTAAAGAAAGGCAATTATTCACTCCCTTTTTAAGGTCCCGTACTAAACAAGTCCTAACAGAATTCTGAACTCAGTCTTTCATTTGATGACCTCATGCTTTTTTTGACCATGCAACTTGGCTGGCATTGATTTTAACCAAACAGTAGTCCAAATAACATGCAAAGAGGGTTGAGAAAGGGAGACTCTATACCAGTGGCTCTTAGTAATTATGTTTGTTTGTTTTTTAAAGTAAACTGCAGGAGTCAGAGAAGAAGAACTTGGAGCTACTAGCAGAAATTGAAAAACTGAAAAAGGAAACGGAAGACCTTAGATCAGAAAAGGGTATGGCAAGTGGTGTCCAGATACATGAGAATGTGCTGCACAGTGGTGGGTACATCTTATCAGCTTAGCGTGTCATCTTCCAGCATAAGTGTGAGAGCCATGATGCTGAAAGAGTCTGGTATCTAAAGCATGAGCACAGCTGTTTCATGGTAAGATGTACCCACAGCAGCTCTGTTATGTAATGTTTTTTAATTTTATTTTTGCACTTGAACCAATAAGAGTAATTTTGGTTTGAACTGTTATTTTCCCTTGCATTTGCATGCCACAAGTAACCTCTGTATAAACTTTAGAAGCAAAGAATAATCCCACAGAAAAAAATGTCTGTCAAATATAGTAGTAGCTATAGTAGTAGTATCAATAGTGGTCAGTCAGTTATCTGCGCTTCTGGATGTTCTGGATAGATCTTCCTTAAGAAAGGAAAATTGCCAAGACATTAATAATATTTAATGGCTCGCTGTCTTGCAGCAGTTTTTTGTGTATGCGCAGGAGTACATTCATGAACAGAATCAATGTAATTGGGGTTTTTTGGGTACCAGTGCATTCTGATGTTTCTACAGTACCTATCCCATTGCTCCTGTCAACATTGCTGCAAAATAGTAATTTTCAAACATAAAGTAAGTGCACTAAGTGATAAGTTGACAGAATCAGCCAAACTGATGTAGCTGTAAAGTTTGTGTCTTATGGTCCACGCAGAAAAAAGCCTTGGTATCCTGCATTGTTGAAGCAGACCTGAAATACCTAATGCATGGGGCAGTAACAAGTTAGAATCTAAAACCAGGAACAGTTCCCAGTCTGGGATTTGTATGCAAGGGATTTTACAGGCTTTGCAACCTCTAGGCATTCAAAACTGTAGCCTGTGGCAGCTCATTTTCACCTACTGCTAGATATGCCTGTGAGTGCAGCATGACAATCATGACAACAAAGTGGCATACAGAATGTGCATATGTAACTGGTGCTGATAACCTGATGAATAGGAAATGATTTAGTGTACTGATATTTTCTCATCTTGATGTTATACATTGATATTCAGAATATGCATAATATGCATAATAGTTTCAGTATAGGAATTTTGGGACTGCCGGTTCCTTAAAAAGTTTTTCTGGACAATGGTACTTTTTCATATGTTTATCCTTCCATTTATAGCTCCATAAACAGCCTATTAAATATTCTACAAATGGCTATGCTTCTGAAAAACTGGCTAATTGTCAGGTTACTAAACAAGTCTGCCATGTAACATTGATAGTCATAAACAAGAATTAATAATAAATATTTTACCATGTATGGTGTTTCTTCAGTGTTAGAACTTTAGCTTTTTTGTACGAAGGTGTTTAATTTTATTTTTGAAAAGAATGTAAAACTTTAAAAACGTAATGGATTTTAAATATGACAGAAGCAATTACTATACTTTTGCCAGAAGCAAATGCTCAAAAGTGGCTGATTTAATATTTTACTACTGAGAAACGCATTTTAATTCAGATTCTTTCTTATATTTGAATTTGACTGCCTCTTATAAATAGAAGGATGTTGATTGCTAAAAGACAAACAATGTAAAGTTTTCAAAGGCATGTATCTTCTTCAGTACTGGCAGATTAAGTCATCATGCGTGGAAATTGTTTTCCAAGAAAAGGCCATTTAGATTAGCAGACACATCCTGTATATTTGTTAAGAGTATTCCAGAAACCTAGGAGGGGGGAGAAAATAACACAGGGGAAACCTGATTCTATAGACTAATGCCTACATTGAGAATCACTTCCAAGCTCCCAACAAGAGCTCTAGAACAGTGCTGCTCCAACTTTCAACTCCACAGGCCAGATGAGGGGTGCAGGGTTGGTCTACGGGCCAGACTGGGTTCCCCATGCCAGAATCAGGCGCTGTAAGGCTTTGACTAGCCCCCATAAGCAGGGATCAGGCCTCAGAGCCCCACGCTGCCCCTGCCCAGCCCCATACACCAGGTCCTGTGCCATCATTAGTGCCCAGTTCAACACATGAGGCTATGCTGTCTGGATCTGTTGGCCAGGGACTGAACACCCCTACTCCAGAATGTTAATGGAGATGTAACACATTCTTTATGTTTTAGAAGGAGTAGGTTTCCTTTGAACGTTTGGTTTTTCAAAAAAGAGTATATTTGTACCAGGTAGGCTGACATTTCCCATGATAGAAGGAATGTGAAAGGTAACTCTGAGTTGTGCACATGTATACACATGTGCATGTATGCACCACCATGCACCACCTAACATTTTTAAGAAGATTAAATGATTAAATCTCTTTGAAAGCAGTGATTCATGAAGACTCAGTGGTCATAATTTCTGGGTGTTATTAATCAGCTTGAATTCATTGTATATTTGTGATTCAGTATCTACTTATAAGGTCTTGAATAACAAGAAGAGTTGTTAGACAAACCAGGCTACATTAACACCCAAGTTATGTCACTAATAACATATACAAAATGCAAAGTTTGACATGCTTCCCACCTCATTCCCTTATCCCCAGTGAAAAGCCCTGCTGGAATGTAATACAGAACTATAGGGTACCTGCAGCACCTTCACCTGGGCTTCTACTATCTTTGAATGCTCTGAAGTGGGCAGCAGTGGATGGCGGTAGAATGTGGCGAAGGAATCCAGATTATGTGTTTATTCAACACATTCCCTGGGCAGAATTTCTAAAAAAAAATATCTGTGCATTATATATGGATACATGCACATTCAATATCAGTGCATTATACATCCCATACGTATAGGTACAGGATATCTGTCATCACTTTGACATATATATCCTGGGAAGAGAACAATTAGCCATAGGTTGCATACCTTGTGGGTCTGCAAAAATGTTACCTTCCTTTATGCTGATTATCACATTAGACATAACTTGTAATCAATTTTAGATGATTTGGGTAAACACTAAACACCTATAACCATGTTCATTCAGCAAGACAAAGGTCCTCCGTGAAAAGGTCATTTTTCTGTAGCTTAAAAAATTGCTGCTGTTTTCTAGGTGTAAAGCACCAAGACTCACAGAATTCTTTCTTGGCATTTTTGAATGCGCCTACCTCTGCTCTGGATCAATTTGAAGTAAGTGTGCAGCCATTTGAATATCTTTCGCAGTACTGGAAAGAGCGTATTTTTGATGATGTGGATAGTTTGCATACGTGTTTACAGGTTACTGCTGTATTTAATCTCTTTTTCCATCTACATTTTGTGCATAATTTTAATGACAGTTAATGGTAATGGTTTATTATTGTCTATGTCATTTTTCTTCTTGTGAAAAAATGGTAAGTACAGTCAGTTCTTTTAAATATTCCAGTATGTTGAAATGTTCCCAATTTCTTAGTGTATAAAAGCAGGAAGGTATTAAGATGGCCTTCCATCATTTAAAAAATATCTAATGCAAATTATATTTTTTCGCACTCATTTTTAGATCAAACACTTGGTAGATTGAAAAATGAGAAAAAACGCATAAATGGAAATGTATAGTTCGCACTTTCTCTTACCAAAAGCAATGTACAATTTCTAGGAGTGAGATATTGGCTCTGTTTAACTCAGTAACAAAACTCCCATTGACTTAAAGGGAAACCAAATTGTTCTCCTTACTGTTATATCATAGTCTAGAATTTGCTGTGGGCCTCCCATTGATGTCAGTGGAAAATACTCAGAGCCATCTGTAATACAGCAGAATTTGAGCCCTAAAATTTAAGGGGGGAAAAAATCTTGTCCCTTTTTTCTAATGCATAGTTACAGTGGTTGAACTCCAAAGAATTCTATACTTACGTTCACATTTATTTTGTTTTGTATTGATCTATCATGCTATTCTTAATACAGAAGCCTGTCAGAGTGCAAAAATGTTATATTAAGTGAAGGGTTGAAAAAGCATTAATCTGCTTTTATATGGGTGGATTATAGATTAATTGTCTAAGAAACAAAAGGCAATTAACAAATATTTTTGCTGCTTTCATGGATATAATTGTTTTCTGGCATGAGTCATTTACAATTTTACTTTAATCATTTTTGCAATGCTGTGGCATTATTATTTGTTTTTGCTTAATAGTTCTCTTCATCCATCTCTTTCTGTTTCTTTACTGCTGTGTTCGTTAAAATAGGATTCCTTTTCTTCTTCTTCTTCATCCTCATTGATTGATTTTATGGATGACGTAAGTCTTTGATCTCCAAACAAGTAAATCCCCCCAATAAAAAGAGATTAGTTGGTTGTGCTGTTAAATTCAGCCAGTAATTCAGTCAACTTCTTTAATGGTATGATTTCAAATACATTGCATTCTAAGCACAGAGTACTATTTCTAATATATCTATGGCCATAAATGTAGATAAATATACAGTTTAACTGTGTCTCTTTCCCTCTTTAATGCATGGGATTGACATTTCTCATTGAAAAATGCTTTTGCATTGTGGTGAAATGCTGTGATTTGTCCATTTTAAGGGGTTATCTACTAAGAAGTCTCCTATTTTATCCTTAGTCCTGAAATGCTTAACGATGATGCTTAATGAATTTCAGTTGGTTGTTGCATATTATATTCATTCTCACTAACGTTTTTCTAGCAGTTTTCTGGTCACTTTAACCACTGTATTTTTTCTACATACTGATTATTTTTAGAAGGGGGGGTCCCTAAAATAATAAATAGATTTTGACTTATTAAAATATGATCTTATTGCTAGAATTAATTATGCAGTGAGTTAGTTACATTTTATCATATCCAGATTGGCCATAGCAATTTATTTGTGTTTTATTGTGGAATTTATGTTCGTGATGTGGGGAAAAATATGGAAAATAGTTATACTTGTTGGTTACTTACTTAGTTACTGAATCATTTTAAAAGCTGTAAATTGACTGCATTATCTATTTTCTAGATCCAAGTGGTAGACTAATAGATGTAAATATTTAGAAATCTTCTCTCAAAATATATACCATTCTAACTTTTCATAAAGCTCTCTATTATAACACTGTTTGGTAAAAAAAACAAAAAAATTGTGTTCCCAATTTCATTAGAATGCATTATGATTAACTGTGTTGTAAAAAATCCATTATAAAACTGAAATGGGCATTTTATAAGAATAAATAAAGAGGGTGTAGTGTCTAATCCCACCCTGACAAACATATCTTTTATTCACAACCAAAAGCTATGAAAAATAATGTTTTTCTTGTAATTTTTACTTGTGTATTGATATTCTCTGTGGTCTCAGGCCATGACTGTGGACAGGGTGTGAGTGTATATTTGTGGTACTTAGTTAAAAGAATTAGATAATAATTTGTATTACACTGAGAAAAGCCAGAAAGGCCAAGTCCAGACATGCAGGAGCATGTGTTTGCAGCAGCACAAATACTACATTCATAAATTCGTGCCACTATTTTGTGCCTCATTGCATGCCCCTACACATGCACTTTGTTGCAGTACACATTGTCCTGCTTTGGGCAAACTGCCCTTGCCCAGCTGCTCCTGACTCCTGGCATGCTAAGACAGTCAGGGCACAAATGGAGCAGTAGAGACAGGCTGACTGGCAGGGGACACTCTGACTGCCACTGGAGGACCAAGCCTCTGTTTGTTCCAGCGTGCACTATTTTCCCATACTCTGTGCCACTTTTTTTTTGCTACTGGGAAATCCTGGTAGCAAATTTTGACCCCCTGCTGCAAATTTGCAACACGGGGCACATTTTAATGTTCTACACATGCAGTTTGTGGTGCCACAAACCACACATGCCTGCGTGTACATGCCTGCATGTGTGGATGCAGCCAAAGAGTTGCCTTTCTGACACCTTTGACATATTCTTATGTCCAAAGATACTAATATGTAATTTACCCTCTTGTTAACATTATAATACATCTTGAACATTATATTGCTCTATTTGGGTTGAAAAGGAGTGATCTACTTGGTGGGGAAGCATTAAGCAAAGGTCAACCAGTGCATCTTTCCCTTTAATAAACCATGAAAAACACATATTACACCCTTCTCAGAATATTTTAGATGAGTAATGAAGTACATGTTAGGGAGTATAGTTAATACTTTAATTTTTGTTTAGAGGGAGCTAAAGGTAATTATCATTATCTTGTTAGTCTTCCAGTATTTTTAGTCTCAGGCTTGTAAACTTACTTATAAGAGACATGAGTAAATATGAAATCACACAGACACACACACATGCAGTTTTGAAGTAGAGGCCTTTATAAGGGACGAAAGAATGACATCAGAAGAGTGCACAGGATGGGGGGACTAACAAAAGTTTACTCATACATGAAATATTTGCTTTGTTCTTAATGCTCTTTTTTCTGCAGACCTGAATATGACATTTTCATTTATTTGATTGTGATTGAATTTATCCAGTAAGACAATAAACACCTCTTCTAAGTTGGCAAAATCAAACAGAAATTGTAATTAAAAATGTAGGTTTAAGTAGCCATGTTCTGTGCTGTAGGTCCATTGAATACATTTTAAATTACTATATTAATCAGAACTTAAATAATAAAAATACTATCACTACCTTAGACTTAGACCCTGGCCTCCATCCTCTATACAGTCGCTCTGAGAGTGTTATCTTTGAAGAAGAATGCCTTTTGTGTAGTGTGTCCTAAAAGGTGTGCCAGTTCTAGGGCCAAAATTGCTGCTTAATAAATCTGAGAGTACATGGAAAGACAGGGCAGTTAGTTAGAGCTGTTCAAAAAATCGCTGTCCCTCCAACATCACTTGAGGTTTGGGGCAGTCTCTCTAGTGTTTGGAATCAGATATGAATACATGTTTTAAATTGCTGGTATCCTGTCCTCCTTACACACATAACCTTTGCGCTTCACCCTGAAATGCTGCTGACACCATAATAGGTATGGACAAGAGGAGCACCAGTTGAGGGGGCACGTGTGGCACTGACGTTGCAGCAGTGCCCCATGTTCAGGTTGCTCCCGCTGAAGCAGCAGCAGCCAGCACTGCTGCAGGTACAGCAGCTCCTATGTAGGGAGGTAAGCACTCAACACACCTAGTGTCTTTTATTTGGCACCTACCTTTTTCACCCCCCACCCACAGCATCAAAATTCCTAGTTACACCTCTGTTAATAGCTGAAGAGCTCAAGATAGTGAGCCAGCTGAGCCCTTATTTTACACATTTTGCAAGTCTACTGGAGTCTCTAATCACATGGGGGTAAATCAGCATAGAATTTGACCAACTAATATATATATGCACTCTGGCTTGTATCTGACATCCAAATAACTTGGATGTTTGCAGCCAGTAGTAAATTCGTTTAGTTTGTTTTAATTTGTTTTAGCCAGAAAGACTATAATTTCCCTATATCTATTAAAACTAAAAATATAAGTCTGTGCTCCAGCTGCTGCTGACTGGAGCTTACAGATGCCTAAGAAGCAAGAATGATATTTTGCTGTGCTGACAATTCACTTTTACTTTTGGTTCAAAATAGTCCTCCATGTATCAACAGAGGGAAATATTTAGTTGGAGCAGCAGGTAATCTGAAGGCTTTTGTGGTTCTTTCTCTCTCAGTTGAAAGCCTTCTCAAGCTTTCAAGGAGTTGTATCTCTTATATGTCCTCAACCTCAGGGCTAAACTATAGAGGTCTCATTTTCACCAAGAAACGCCTTGTATTAGCAGTGCTATGCCTTTTGCAAGGCTCAGACTTACTCATCTCACCATCCCCTGAGTGATTAAATCTGATACGTTATTCATGTATTATCCTATGATCAGTTCTCATTCAAAATTCCCATTGGCCTTAGTAGGAGTAGTGCACATGAAGCATTGACTGAATCTCGCCCTCCTACACTGTCTCTTTTTGAAACACGTGCTCACAACTTTGAAATGTTCAATGGTGGTTCACAACCTTTTATAGTAAAAGCCCTGGCTGTGTCTACACACTGATAATTCCTGACATTTTGGAAGAATTACTGTGCGTGATGGTATATTAAATTAAACATACTGGGCCTCCAAGAGAAGAAACTATCCATCTCTTGGATAGTGCTAAAGATATGAATTGTGCGAGTCATGCATAGGTGGTCTTATGGAGTCTACATTGTACAGCTTTATTGTCCAGTGTAAAATTGAAGGCTGTGAAATAACTTTCCCTCCTGTGTTCTTTTGTCTTGGTGTTCCTTCTTATGAATGACAGTCCCAAAGTAGAGAGAACATTGTCTTTCAATTACTTGTAACACTGTATATAATTGTGTGTGTATACACGTTGTCTATAAATACAGTGATGGATATTCTGAGCTGATACGTGTGCTGTTGTGTTAAGCTTTGTAACATGTTCTCCTCCTCTCTTTGTTAAAGCGCTCTCCTTCCTGTATTCCAGCTAACAAAGGCAGACGTGTAAGAGGCTGTCTTACTCTGTGTGGCCCTTTATTTTTGCCTGTGGCGTACATGACTGTTGAATGTGTAGACCATTCTATGTTGACTATTTATGGCTTGTATTTTACTTCACTGCATGTCTTGTGCTGCTGCTGCTGCTGCTGTGCCTTTTCATTGTTTTAAGGCTGTGAGTTAAAAGCTTTAGGAATATTGTATTTGGGAAAACTCTGTGCCCATAATGCCATAGTAACTAAAGATGCTGGGTTATTTCTTTTGGATTTGAAAGGGAAATGTTGCAAAACCTCATTATAAGAATGGATCAGATAGAAGCATATTAGGGAAAGATGAGCAGAGTGGGGGCCTCTTTGCTTTCACTGCATTAGGAAAGCTCCCTGGGAGAGATTTGCAGGAATTTCCTAGAGATAATAGACATTTGGCAACCAGGAGACGTATTCAGGAAATATTATGGTCTGGATATGCTTTCTTTAAAAAATATGTATGTAATGGAAAACAGGTAATTAAAGTAAACTGTAGTACCCAAAAGGTCTGGGACATTTGTTGGAGAAGCACAAACTAAGGTGTATTCTATTAAAAATCTTTAAGCACTGAGGTATTTTTAAATTTGTAGTGGATATATACATATGATTATATGGTATTGAGCATTAAATGGAATACAGATAGATCCACATATGCACATTCAAATATCTAGATAAATATAACAAAATACAATTGGAAATAGCAATAATAGCAATATTCCATAATAAGACTGATAATCTTTAATCTCTCTAATCATAACATTAATGGTACAGTTAAATCCATAAATTATTATATTTTCTTAACCCAGTTTACAGTGCACAGTGTTTTCTACTATTTAAGCAGTATGGCTCCGATTCAGAAGGCCTATTCAGCATATACTTAAGTGCTTTGATCAACAAGAATCAACTTAAGTACCCACTTACATGTTTTACTAAACTGCAGCCTGTAAGCTAAATCTTATCGCCTTTAAGGGATGCAGTCTTGTGGAAGTCACCAAGACTATTTTCATGAAAAATGGCTGGAGAAGTGGTTCACGCAATATGTACTTTTAACAATCCCTTAGGCATATAGTGGTTTAAGAACAATTTAAAGATCTTAGTATGGTCAACTTGTACACATGATGAGATTGTCCTTTTTAGTGGTTTAATCATGCCACACTTTACATGTGCAGTGGTGTATTGTGCTTAATTTCTTCACACTGTACATGTGGCGTGGCATACTGTGAATTAAATTACTTTGTTATGTACCAAGCTAAAACATATCCCAATGTATATTAGTTTGCTATGTAACAAATTGCAGTGATACATTCATCCACAGGACTCCCTGCCTCAGGCATGCTCCGCAGTGGGGGAAGAAAAGTGGTGAGAGGCTTGGTGGGCTTCGAACACCCCATGGACTGACCCCTGCAGCTTTCCTGCTACCTGGGACTGCCCAGGAACATGCTGGCTTGCCCCAGGACAGTGCCAGAAGATGGCAGGAGGAAAACTGGGTGACCTGAAAGCATGGTGCATGGGGTGCTGGAAGCCTGGGTGTGTTCGGGGAAGCTCAGGCTTGGTGGGCTTCTAGCATCCCATGCACTGTCCCTGCCACCTCCAACCATCAGCACACCCAGCCACCCTCGTGCCACCTTCCTGCACTGCCTCAGGGTGTTCCTGGGTGGTCCCAGGTGACAGGAAGGTGGCAGGGATAGTGCATGGGGCACTGGAAACCTGCCAAGACTCTCACCGCTTTTTTTGCCCCACAGAGCCTGCCTGCAGCCAGGGAGCAAGCTGCTGGCTGGCTGAACAGCCCCTGTGGAGGGCCCCAGTCCTTCCCTCCGTGGGAGTGGCACCCTCAGGGCCACCTGGGTGGGCTGCTAGCAGCGAGGTGCTGCCCTAGCTTGGAAGCAGCACCCACACCAATCCAACTCTTCCCTGAGCCTGAGTTGGGGCAGCACCCGGCTTGTTAGCAGCCGACCCAGATGGCCCTGGGAGCACTGCCACCACAGAAGGAAGAACCAGGGTCCCCCACAGCTCAGGAGCCACTGGAAGTTCATATCCTGGCCATGGGCAAGCTTTGCTAGAAAAAATAGAAAAAGGATCGGGTCCCTCACCATATCAGTGATGGAGGCCCCTAAATTGAAACGGTGGGTTTTAAATCTTCACAATTAAAAACTGACCAATTAAAAACCCACCATTTAAATTTAGGGGAACTGAACTCCCATCAGGTGTACAAGCAGCCAGCAGTAGGAACTAAACTGGAACTACCACGCTATCCAGTCAGCTAAGACCCTGCTCCTGATACAGTATCTTTTGAATGGCAAAGCTGTCTTTGCTTTCAGTAGTGCTGGGTCAGGTACTAAGTTAATTTTTAATTTTCATAACTGTAGTTGCTACTAGTACAGTAGATACCTGCTAAACACAAAAAGTTTTATAGATCTCTCCAGGAAGATTTCATAGTTTCTACTACAATTGCAATACCTCTTTCAAGGGACTCAGCTTTGGTATGCAAGTATTAGGTTGAAGGGGAAGTTTATCAATCCAGAAGATTCCATTCTTTTGTATTACACTGGTTGAACTGAAATATGTCACTCCAGATTAGATCTCCAAATTTAACTTCAAGAGTACATCTCTTCCCCGCTATAACAAAAATCACTTGCAATTTAATTGTTTGGGTGTTTTAAAAATTGGTGCCAGGAAAAAGCTCTTACTTCTGGTTATAGAGGTTTTGAGTAGGTGCCAAACAGTGCCATATTTGGATTTTTAAATACCTGAAGGGACATTGTCACATAGCCTAAAATGTGATTACTTTAAAGCATCAGAAGTTTTTGGTGTTACTGTGGGTTTGGAGTTACAATTTGCACCTGAGCACAAAAAATGTTTGCTTATTGCTAATAATTGCTGAAATGCTTGAAACACATGATCTACACGTAGCAAACAGGTGTATTGGTAAGTAGGACTTTTTACCTTTCAATATGAAAAGGGAGTGCATGGACCAGAACAACTTACAGTCATCTTACTCTGTCTTGGGTTTCTTAAGCTGAAGAGCATTCTCCACCAACCACGCTAAAACCGTTCAAAGCATTTATAAAAATTAGAAATTAGAATACTTCCCCATATTTTATAAAAATCTACAGTTACACCTGTTCACTACTATGAATATAGTTTTAAAAACTGCACATGCATGTTCCAGGCTGGTGGCTTGGGAATGGAACACTTCTTGAAGGGTAATCCAATTTGTGGAGTCTTTTGGTGCTGCAGGAAAGCCATTCCAAGGTGCAATAGCAGCTTCAAAAAAGTTAGTATATTGTTTCTGGGCAGTTCTTTCTTGTATTACCAAGGTAGCTGATCACAGCTAACAAGAACGTTCAGTGAAATAGAGAGGAAAGATTGGAAAAGACATCTTGTAATACATCTGTAGAATACACAGACATGCAATCTAGCCCCACTATTCACAGTAGTTCGGTTGTTAATAGAGAGAGAGTCATCTAGTTATCCTGCTGTTTAAAATATATAGAGAGAGAGAGAGATAGGAAAGTTCACCGGAGATGGAGATGCGTTGTTTTCATTTTTTCCAAGATTTTCAGCTATATTGACTACAGTCCAGTGCAACACAACAAGATGTAATCTTGCTGTCATACTCTATTATTTATTTCAGTGGCTCAGTTAAGATTAATCATCATTGTACATCATATAAAATCAAAGGGAAAAAAACACTCTCGTCTAGTTGCATCCATGCTATGGATGCCTTTACTTTCTTGCAATTCAAAAATGCATAGAAACATCTCCCATAAAACACTCCTTTCTGTAGAAAAAAAGTGGTATCCCTAACAGATGAAGTGTATAATTTCTGAGTTTTTTTCTTATTATTATTGCTAATGTTTAGTGATTTCATAATAATTTAGTAATCAGTAACTGAAAAAGAAATGCAAAGGTGAGCATTTTTCATTACTTGGAGGGGATTTGAAAAGGAGATGGGGTTGCCAAACTGGAATAGTATGAATAGTATGAATGATCCAGTCCTTAAGAATTATCAAAGGGGAAAATATTCAAGAATTGTATTTTAACTATTTTCTTACAATTTTTTCATTAAATTTTGTCCAAACTGCATTGCCATAGGAAAAGTGAATTTTCTAATTTAAAATATTTGCTTCTTTCCAGTTGAAGTCCAAATCTTCACTGGGATCCATTGTACTAGTTCCCAGTCTCATTGAACTCATTCTGCTTTCATGTGGGCTGTGTAGGGACTGACACTGGGAAATCTTACTGCAGCGTCTGCATCAAAGAGAATAGAATTTGAAAATACAGCCTAATTTGGCCTTTGAAAATGGTGTGTAATCAGCCTCTGCAAGAGCTTCTTAAAGCTCAGAGCTTGCAAACACTTGCACGTATGCTTAACTTTGGGCATGTAAAGAGTCCCATTGAAATCTTAGATTAGTCATTTTTTGGAAATTCCATTTTTGAAGCCCTTTACATTCCTTACAAAAATGGTTAAAATTGTAATTATATGATTGTTCTCTCTCCCAAACTCTACTGCTCCATCTCTTCCTTGAGAAAAGTAGTGTGTTAGCAGAAGTTTTGATGTCTTGATTTCTTTTTGTTTGTTTTTCTTCTGACTTGTTTCCCTAGATTGATTCAGTTGAGAACTTCACATTATCTAACACGCCTTCACGGGATGAAGATATCAAGTCTCACCTCCATTCAAGATCTAGGTCTCCTTCCACAGCTAGTGACATTGAACCAATTGAGGTACTCGGTGCTGATGCTTTGATCTTTTACTCCTAAATTAAGTGCTTATTTCATGCAAAAATGACTACTGCAAATAGTGTTTATTCTCTTTGAGTTTAGGGTCTAGTGCAGAGGCTTTTTGCAAGTATGGGCTATTCATGGATTTAAACATGGGCCTTCCTCACTGATGAATACCACCTGATTTGAGTTGGTCTAATAAAAGATATCAGATTTACCCAAAGAACGTTGTCTACCTGGATCATATCAAATTTCAAGAAAGATTGGGGCTGAGGAATGTACATGGAATGAATTGATAGGTACAATATGTCCTCCATCCTGGTATATATTTTTATGTATTTAAGAAGTCTGTACAAAAAGTTAACACTATAGTTTTATTTTATGATTCGTTCTGAATCATAGTTCAAAACCATAGCAAGCCAAACTATAAATAAGTCTCAGTGCCTATAATAGGGTGCCTCCTGTATCACTTTGTTGAAATAATTTAAATCTTGACTAGATAAATATATTTTAAAGCAGAAAATTAGGAGAGATTCAGTAAAGGTGAAATAAGTTTAATTAGTATTAAATGAATACATTTTCTCTAGACTATTTCTTGACACCTGTAAGAGAGAAATCATTCATTTCAGTTATTATGCTGAGTGTGGTAGGGCACTAGGTCTGCCTGCCACTTTAAGGCCCTGGAGCTGGCAGCCTCTAGGTACCTAATGAGGGCAGCCATTTTAGGCTCAGGGCTGCCTATATAAACAAGGCAGTTCGGCTGCTGGTGGAGAGACAACAACATTGCCTGGCCTGAGGGCTGCCAAGTTTCATCTGGAGGTAAGGGAGGAGCTGGAGGGGATGGTAGGAGGCTCCTGGTCCTGGGTATGACCGAAAACTACACCCTGCCAGGAGTGGGTGGCCTGGTGGGGCTCCCGGTGGCGCAGGAGCCCCCAGGTAATGCCAGGCCAGTGATCACCCCGGTGAAAGGCGGGTTGGGGCGCCTTAACCCCTAGTCCTCATCTTAGGGTGGGTCGTGGTACACCAGAGGTAGTTGTGGGGGTTTGAGACCCCAAGGAGGAGAGTTGGGGCCAGGCACGGCTACGGCCACCTGAGCCCACCTGTGGAGGGAAGCCCTGAGACCCCGAGTAAAGGGGGCATTACAAGCAGTGTGGAGCCCCCAGTTTGAGGAGGGCAGCGCTGTGGAACCACAGCGAGAGGGGGCAGTGATCAGAAGCCCCAGAGAAAGGGCGATGTGGAGCCCTGTGAAGGGGAAGGGGGCTCAGCCAGAGAGAGCGAAAGCTGAGCCCTGACCCCAATAAGTCCTCCACCATTGGGAGGCAGAGTGTGGGTCAAAGATAACACCGGTTGTAGCACCACGACCTGCTGCCCGGGGAGGGGAGTGAGAGTCCCCTGTGAGACCCTGAGGCACGAGTCATGGTGTGAGGTGCCCCAGCTCCCCACATCCGTAAAGGAGGACCCAGAGAGGGGGACCCCAGGGTAAGAATATGGGTCATACATCAGGGCCTGCCAGAGCTTCCCCTGACTGGCCCAGGTGGGGGCCAGGACCAGGAGGGTCAGAAGGGCCAGGGGCCTGGGGTCCTGACTGGCCTGGAGGTGGGCCGGGGCTAGTGTGAGCCGAAGGTCCCAGTGAGGGGACCACACCTGAAGGGGAACTGATGGCAGGGTGATGATATATGGCCCAGTATGACGGCGGCAGAGTCCGCCTGAAGGGAGGAACCCGGGTGGGGTCCTACAGTAGGATTCTGGGCCCCATCGTGGGGGACTGGTGCATATGAGAACATCATGATGTCATCAGCAAGGCTTGGGCTGCGGTGTAGGGGAGGAATGAAACTGCAGATAGTGCCCCCTAGCAGCAGGGCAGAAAATGGACAGCCTCCTGCCTAATTACATCTGTTAATTAATCAATTGAGACCAAGACATGGTGGGCAAGAAGGCAGGCAGTTAGCCTAAGAACAAGTGGGCGGGCCTTGTGGAGATCAGCCCTAGTAGCCCCCCTGTTACACTGAGACCTACAAATTCATTTTATGTTACTGAGTTTTTCCTTTATGTTAATCAGTATGCCTATTGTAGTTGCTTTGTAATTGGTTTTTGTAGCCTTTTGGTTTTAGTCAGGAAGCTTTTGATACTATATAACACTGATGTCTTACTTCTTTTTTGGGGGTTGCGTTTAGGTCACAGATCATCCTCCACGTTCAGTTCACACGCCAACCATGAGGACAGCGTATATTGGTTCAGGACTCCCAGCACCAAAGGTAGTCAGTCAAACCATCTAAAAACCTGTAATGAAGGAGGACAGATTTCACTCCAGGACAGCAGATTAGGAAAATTGTTAGAAATCCTAGAAATGCTGGTGTGGGAGGAAGAATTATATTAAATAGTAGCTGATTTCAAATGAAAAGACCACATGGAGATTATTATGGGTATTTGGCCACAGGAAAATTATCAACTTGGACCATTAGAGAGAATTTACAGAACTAGGAAGTAAAGGAAGAAAAAAATATAGAGAAAGATAATGGGACAGTTTTCATCTGCTTTAATCATCTGTCTAAATGAGAAGCTTTCTTCTAGATGAAGAAATTCAGGCTTAGTCATGAAATTCACTGTTTGTAAGAAAGAATAGTGCAAAAAGCTCCATACTACTTTAATCATATACATAGACTGTGCTGGGTGTGGCTGGAAGCACCCATGTGTGGGTGCTTACATAGGTCCCTTGCATGCTCCAGAACTGATCCTTTTGCTAGCCAGACATTGTGGGGCCTGCCTGAGAGAGCATTTTTAGGGCATGTGCAAGTGAGCCAGTGAAGGAGCTATGAATTAGTGTCTACATAAATCCAGGACCCTCCCAACAGCTTTTGTAACCAGGGGGAGTGGGGTAGCACATTACAACTCTGGGTGGGGAAAATGTATTTTTGCTCTTCAGCCTTCCTGCACTCCAGTTGCATAAAGACCATGCACTTAGATGTAATATCAGTCAGAGGAATTAATTTCATCCATGGTTGACAAATTCCATTACCTCCATATACTCAAACAAGTGGGAAACTATGCATAGGTTTTAAAGAAAGAGTTTACTGCGTAACATTTTCAGAAGTACCTGAGTGACTTAGGAGCTGAAGTCCCTTCTGAAAATGTTAGCTTCTTCCAGTTAACTGTATTTCTGAAATGATTCCTGGGAACTCTTCTGTATAGAAATACTGTCAGTATAAAACACATGTATGCTGCAGCTGGTGACTGTGTCAGCATCTTAAACCCATAATGGAAAACCACAAAATAGCACCGAAGTCTACTTAAGCAATGGAATGGACCTGCCTGCAGACCAATATATCATTCCAATACCATGTTTGAAACTCAGAACAAAAACATTTTGAAGTTTTGAAACCTTAAGAAAAAAATGACCCTCAGCCTCAGTCTGGTTTTGGGAGTGCACCACCATAATGCTAAATAATAATTGATTTGTCTAAATGGTCAATCCTATATTAAGCTTTCAAAAGTTTTGTAACGTGAAACTTTGTTTCTCTTGAGTTTCAAAAATAGATATCAGCCTGTAGTCAGACAGTCCTCTGGACAAGAATTAAAGAAGCAGTCATAAGAATTCCCTATTTACTCAAACCCAGGATGAAGGGTTTTTTCCTCCAAAAAACCATGAGTTAATAAAAGCCTCATCTTAGATTTGAATACCAGCCTGGAGCAGGCAGTGGCTCAGCTCTCAATTCAGCCTGAAGCTTAAAGTCAAAGCCAGATCTGAACCACCACCTGCCCTTGGCCAGGGTGGCTTGTGGGACAGGGGAGGGGACATGTAGCCAGGGGAGCATGGGGAGTCCACATGGTAGGGGGAATGCATAGGGGAAACCTACTTGTGCAGCTTGGGGGAGCATGAGGGAGACCATGCAGCCTATCCCCCATGCCTCCAGTCTGCTTCCCCCTCCACTGGTTACCTTCTGCTGCAGCTCCAGCCCCAGCTTGTCCAAACCCAGAGCTGCCACTGCTACTTCTGCCTGGCTGGCCTAGGGCCTCCGCCACTATTGAGAGCCCTGGAGTGGGAGCAGAGAGCAGCAAAAAGTAAGCAGTGGAAGGGGGCTTCAGAGGGGCGAGGGCAGACCCAGGGTGGGGGCATGGGGCCAGGGTCAAGCAGCGGTGTAAGGTGAAAAGGGCGAAAGCAGGCAGGAAGGGGAAAACAGGTGGGGGGCAGGTGGCAGTGAAGAGCAGGGGATGGGGAGGCAGGCGCAGGGGACATCGGAGACAGGTGATGGGGGAAAAAGGCATGAGGAAAGAGAGGCAAGCACTGGGGGGGTGCAATTGGTGGAGGTAGAGGTCAGGCACAAGCATAGGGAGATAAGGATGGGCATTCAGGGCAAGGGGAGGAGGAAGCACTAGCAGTCTGGCTCCTTGCCCCCTGCGCTACTTTCCCTGCCACAGCAGTGAGGGGACAAACTGAAGACAAACTTCCTCTGATTAGATTCTATACATGGAAAATTATAACAAATTTATAATTTTGCGTGTATAGAATCTAATTCTTAGGGGGTCTGGGGGGGATCATCTTAAATTCAAAGTCATCTGGGATTCAGGTAAATATGGTAAATTGATAAATGTCTTATAAAGCCAGATTCAAGGAAATTATATTCCAAGCCGTCAAAAAAATCTAAGTAAGGTCTCCCTGCCTCAAGTCATACACAGTATTCATATAGCTGAATGGTCTTTTGCACTCACAGAACATTCAGTAGGAAAGCATTCTCTTTCCCACACCACTAGAGGCTCTGTACTTCTTAGGCAGACCTGGAAAGAATCAGATCTGGAAATACATGCAGGAGCCACGCAGATATCATGTAGACTCTTTGGCAAATCATTGTATTCTTTAGGACTGTGCAAAGTTTTGGTTGCTGATTTGACTCGGAGGCAATTCAGCCTGATTCGGCGGCCAAATCTCCAAATCCGAATTGAATCAGGAGACCCATTAATCTCTGCAAATCAAATCGGAAGGCTCCAATTCAATTCAGAGAGATTTGGAGAAATTTGATGATTCGGCCATAGGCACTGCTTTGTTTTTTCTACATACCTCAAGGTACCAGACACGACTCATGAATGTTGAGATGGTGGGGTGGATGGAGCGTCCCACAGGAGTGCAGGGGGGTCCCCCACACACTTGACAGCGGACCCAGAAGAGGACCAGAAGTACTTTCAGTCCACTTCCCGGTCCTCTGCAGAGTGTGTGGGGGACCCCCCCAGCTCAGCAACTGGTGCCTCTTGGGTCTGGGGGGCACCTGGGGTCCCCCCACACTGTTTTGGGGGGATGCAGGGGAGGTTCCCCCGTGCGCTTATCAGCAGACCCAGAAGTGGACTGGAACTACTTCTGGTCCACTTCCAAGTCCACTGCTAAGCATGTTGGCACTCCTGTGGGACACTCCATCCGCCCCCACCATCTCAGTGTTCACAAGCTGCAGCTGGTACCTTGAGGTATGTAGAAAAAGCATAAAGCTGTGTCTATGGCCAAATCATTGATTCTCCAAATCAGAATCAAATCTTCAGATTCAGCCAAATCAAATTGGGACAGTGATCCAAATCAGCGAATCAAATCACTGTCCCCCAAATCAGACCGAATCTGAATTGAATACTGCCCTCTTCGCACACCCCTAATGTTCATCATGCATACATGAGCAGCCATGTGTGACTGCATGGCAATCTTGTGGAGAGAGAATGCATTCACTTAATACTGTGAAGGCTCCCAGGAGCCAAGGAGAGGGGAGTCCTTTGAAAATCACCCTCATGCACTCTCTTAACTTAAACACTTTTTTACCACCAACATCACAGAATCACCCACCCCTCACATCATGAAACTGAACTCTGTTATCCATTGTAGTAAACAAGTTAGAATTTTAAACTACAGTGATGCATTCCAGTATGACTTTTCTCTTCTGGCAGACTTTCTGCCTTTATTATAAAACTCCTGCCTGTCCAGCAGCTCAAAAAATGCAACCTCTGAAGTGTGCTTCTACAACAGGGAGACATTTATAGACAGACCATACCCATCTTCCTTTCAGAAATGGCAGCCAATTTATGTACTGGGACAAGGTGCAAGTCTAAATATTTTTTTCCAGAGGACAGTATCAACAGAAATTAGTTGATAGCAATCCATAATATTTGAACTTTTTAAAGAATGGATAACTAAAGTAAGGTCAATTTTCAGCTCAGGAATTATGTGCACAATCCTAATTTTTGCTACCACAAGATTTAAACCCCACATACATTTTTCATTAGGTCTGTCTGCACAAGAAGTGATGGTAGTATGTTGCTAGCAGCTAACATCTGTATCTGTTTGTTTCCCAGCCTAAGGCCCATCAGTTTGTAGTGAAATCTTTTAATACACCTACAAAATGCAATCAGTGCACATCTCTGATGGTTGGTTTGATAAGACAGGGCTGCACCTGTGAAGGTAAGTCTAACCAAAATAAACATGAGTTTAAGTGCCTATGGTCTTACAGATGGTGTTATTGAAAACTATGCAAGCAATTTTACTATTATGCTGAAATAATCCATTCTGTAATGCTTACCTTTAAATTATGTTTTCTAATCTTATTGTTGTCTTGTAACAGTGGTAGCTAAGAATTTTGGGTGGGTTACAAGGAGAATTTTTTGCAATGGACTATAATTAGCTGAAATTGGTCTGCTGGGAAGTATATAGAACATAATAATTGATGGTGGAAGAGATTATCTTAATTTAGTTTAATGGAACCAACAACATATATAGAAGTCAAATGTACTGGTGATAAAATGAATTTGGCATGTGAGAAAAATAAAAGGAAAATTGCCATTCTGTAGCCATTTTAAATTCCTTCAAGATTGAATTAATTTAGACTTATTTGTAGCCAATATAGTTTTCAAGTCCAAAAATTAACAGCTACTGATGAAGAACTTTACTTTTCTTCCTCTCACTATCAAAAGCTTTACTGAAGTAATTGAATTACTAGCCAATTGAATGTGCTTCAAAAGAGTTACTTTCTTTATACACATTATTGTCCTAAATTTCAAATTGCATAAGAAGACAGATTTTATATGAGTTATTGACTTCTTTTTCCTCCCCCTTTCCTGGTAAGTTTGTGGATTCTCATGCCATGTGACCTGTGCAGACAAGGCCCCAGCAGTGTGCCCAATTCCACCTGAACAGACCAAGGGTCCTCTGGGGATAGACCCACAGAAAGGTATAGGGACTGCATATGAAGGTCATGTCCGAGTAAGTATCAGGAGATTGTTTTGAGCTGCTTGGGGTTAACTGCCCTGATTCTAAGCTTTAAAAGTCTATTTCTCAATAAGTCTGCATGTGTGTCTATGTGAGTGTGTGTGTTACTGGATATATATACACACGTGCCTGCACATGTACATATTATATATATGTTTTTATTTTAAAGTGGCAACCTTGGAGGTTAAAGATCTCTAGTTATTCACAGAACAGATATAGCACTGGCAGCAGCAAACTTATTTCATTCTGTTGTGTCAGTGTGCTCTCTGACCCTACCTGGGAGAGACTACCTCTAACCTGAGAGACTGTTTCAGTCTTCAGGTCAGTCTCTGGACTTTTGCATTATGATGGTAGTTCTTTCTGTCTTAGTTATAGTGGTAGTTTCCTAATTATCTGGGCACTGGATTGAGAACACCAAACAGCTACCAGGTGTTACCTCATTTTCTACCAAAGCCAGTGACTTAGCATTGTAAGATTTTATTTCCCTTCATATCGGTATCTTTTGGCATTTTTACACATGCATGCGTCGCAGTGCCAGGTGCTTTGAAAAATGCACTGAGGAAATGGCGGCAGCACACTTTTGTACTGAAACACCTTGGAGGTGCTTTAGTTCAAAAGCACACCGCCACCATTTTCTGCGCACTGATGCACATTTTACCACTTATGCAACTGCACATGACGCAGTACAATTCACTTCAGTTCACGTGTGGAGCAGACTCAATTAGTCAAGATTGCTTCAAAGTGGCGGATCTCTGGCATGTCGCTGGAAAAAAGTATGTGTATAAATGCCCTTTGTTTCTTTTTCATGAGTTTCTGGATAAGGAAGAATGTGGGGACAGGTTTTTGAAAATACAATGTGGAGTTTAAATCTGATACTTGGGCTCCACACCTGGGCCGCTTGTACACATGACAGGGGTTTAATCCCCTAAATTGAAACTGTTACAGTGAAAGGCCCAGTCCTTTTTTTTTTTTCTTTTTTTTTCTTTTTTTGCAGAGCCTGCCCGTGTCTCCCACAGCCAAAGGGTAAGCTGCCCCAGAACTGCGGGTGGGGCCTGGTCCTTCCCTCTGTGGTAGCAGCACCTCACAGGGCCACCTAGGTGGGCTGCTAGCAGGCTGGTGTTGCCTGGGGGGCACTATCACCATGGAGGGAAGGTCTGGGCCCCCCGCAGCTCAGGGCCCCCCACCAGTAGCTCACCCGCTGGCCTACAGGGGAGGCAGGTGATCTCCATGGGCGGGAGGCAAAAGATCAGGCCCCTTGTTGATCTTTTTTTCTCAGCAGAGCCTGCCCACACAAGCTGCTGCTGAGCCATGCAGCCCCTGAGCTGCAGGGGGGCCCAGTACTTCCCTTCACAGTGGCAGCACCCCTGGGGCCGCCCAGGAAGGATGCTAGCTGCATGGGTGCTGCCCCAGCTTGCAGGCAGCACCTGCCAGATCCAACTCTTCCCCAAGCCCACCATGTGGATGTGGTTTACATAGCAACATAGCAAATTCATTTAAATCATAAAAACCCCCACACTTGTACAGCGTTACACAATTAAACTGCAAAAACAACTGGTTTTTGTCACAAATACAAGCGCCCCTGGTTCTCATGTCTTTTACTGAGTGCATGTAATGTTGTTTATGCTGCCTGTCATATTTCTAAACAGGAGAACAAACAGTGCGTTGCTTTATTAACAAAAATAATATTTGCATTGTATTTTTTTATGTCTTTTTTCTTTTGAATATACAAATTTGTTGAAAGTTGATCAGCTGTTTGTTTTACTATAGGTTCCTAAGCCAGCTGGAGTTAAGAAAGGTTGGCAGAGGGCTCTGGCTGTGGTCTGTGATTTCAAACTCTTCCTGTATGATGTAGCAGAAGGAAAAGCATCCCAGCCCAGTGTGGTAGTGAGCCAGGTTATTGACATGAGGTAAGCTGTTGAGTGCTGAGAGAACACAAACTTCACTTCTTTATCTTTCAAAGGAAGGTTATACCCAGAAAGGTTTATCTCCAAGCAATATTTAAAGCTAGAACACATTTTCCAATAAATTCCATTTCTCCTGAGAACACTTATTTTCAATTTAATTCAATGAACACTTAGGTGAAACTTCGTTACTAGGTGTAACCTACCGCACAAGGCCTTAGCCAGAGAGAAAAACTAATCTTTTTGTTATCATTGTTCTAGTTTGTCCTTATCATCTTTGATTTAACTTGGTTATAGCAAATGGCCCTTAATGATCACAATTGAAGTGTGGTCTCTGCTGCCATACAAATACACTTTGTGTTCTTACATCTCAGTATGCAGCAGTGTGAAGTGACAACAACAGCAAAGATTATGACAAGTGGTTTCTCAGGCCTCATACAGGCATTCATTTTCTCCTGGGCTAGTTGCTGCTCTCCCAGGAGAAACCATGAGTGTACAGATATTCAGGCTTTTAATCTCAGAGTAAAAATGGCCACTCCGGGAGTAAAATAACCTGGGAACATTCAGAGTCAGTCACTCCTGTGAGAGTGAATATCTGTACATGCCATAGCTTCTTTCAGAAGAGAACATAATCCTCCCACCCACTCACCCTAGGAAACAGTGTGTCACTTGCTGTATTCTGCTGCTCTAGCAAGTAACCCCTTCACAATCCACACATTGTGCTGCATGGGAACACAGGCTGACAACGAGCAGTTTGGGTCAGCCAATCACGGGTCCCCTATGCACTCCATCTGTTGCCAGGCAGACTAAGAGTGCCTGTAGATCACACTGAGATGTGTGTACAAAGTCTGCCCACAGCTGCATAGTGTCAGAACTGCAAGCTCTCCACTATTCAAGGCCTCAGCATTCAAATCATAGGTGGTCGAAGAAAATATGATTTTGGGGAGCTGAGCGTGCACGTGCATGTCCCCCCAGCACATAAGTCTGTTGTGGGGAAGAGGTACGGTGGCAGATCGAGGCAGAGACAGGGGGAAGGGGCTGGGGTGAATGGAGCCCCGGGGCAAGTTGTAGGATGCTGCAAGGGTGGCTTATCCATGGGTGTGGGAGCGCTCCCACCATTGCATGCACCACCAGACCAGGCACGGGGTACATGCTCCCTGATGTGTGTGTGGGGCAGAGGTGGCTGCCACTACAGGCTGGGGTCTGCACCCTGCGCATGCCTTCGGTGGTGGCATTGCACAGGATGCAGAGCCCACCCAGCAGGGGCAGCTGCCTCTACACCACGCATAGATCAGGAGGCACGTGTTTGGGCCCTATTCATCCCCCTCCCCCCCCACGGCGTCCTCAATCTGCACCCCCCACGCCTCTTCCCTCCCCTCCCCTGCACCACTTCCCATCCACACATTTACCTGCTGAGTGTAGGATGGCCTGGGCCAGGCTGAGTTCCTGGCCGCCTGCAGGCTATGGCTGTTCAGCTGTGTGCGCACCCCTCCCCCCCCGCTGCAGCCGCCCAGAGCCTGCAACTGGCCTGCATGCTTTTGGGGTGGCTAAGCCCCATTAGCCCCAGCTTTCCGCCACCTATTATTCAAACGTTTATGTGGATCTGGGTAAGTTTCTGTACCAGGAGAACAGACCTGGGAGAGAGCTCCCAGATTATCTGAATGCATGTAAGCAGCCTCTGATACCAAAAGTGATAGCATCAGACTACTGCTAAGGTGTTGTTCCTGCCATTTGCTGTGAAATCAGGAAACTAGTCTAGTGCATCTGAAAACAACTCAGACCTTGTTAAGCTCAGTCACTCTTATTTGAAATCTAGCTCAGCTACATGGTTAACAAATAACTCCAGTTGTTACATATGAATATGCTATTAGTAAAAAAAAAAAAATCTTATTTCTGGGTTTTGTGAAACAAGTGCATTTGCCCACCTGCCCAGAAGACCTGACATGATTGGAGAGAAGAAAAATATGCTTGTTTTATAGGCAAATAGAGTTTTAAATGATAAAAAATAAATCTTATTAAAAGAAAGCCTGTTGGATTTTTCAGAGGTTTAAGATCTGTTGTTGTGGTGTCCTGAACAATTTTATCATCTGGTGACTCCAGTATTATTGATTTCATTGACAGCTCCATGGGCCCAGCACTGAGTTAAGAGCAGACTGTTAGTATAAAAGCTAATTTCTTTAACTCGTATGTATTTTTTTTCAGAAAATCTCAACTAAGATGCAGTTTGTAGCTTCTAGTGAATCTGGAGGTTTTCGGTGCAGTTGAGGTTTTTGTTGTTTTGTTTTTTTTAACTGAAGTAACCAGAAAAGCTGAATAGATTATCTCAGTGAATAGCTAGCTGTGTGTTCATAGTGTTGCATAGTGGTAAATCATATAAGTCAATATTTAACAAGAGGATGGAAAATCAAGGTATTTTAAAAATTAGATTGGGATGCCACATTATTCCAGAGTCTGCAGTTACTATGATTATACAGATAAATATCTTTTCCACATTTCTAAATTATTTTGTCTCTAAGGGATGAAGAATTCTCAGTGAGTTCTGTCTTGGCTTCTGATGTCATCCATGCAAATCGAAAAGATATCCCATGTATTTTTAGAGTAAGTATATAGACTTGAATCTGATTACCTAGAGGGCAGAATGATTTAGCTTGATGCAGTGGCCTTTCTCTAATATTTTTCTTCATAGTTCACTCTGATCCAGCTCCATCCATGTTAGCAGTGATACATAGATTATGGTTTCAAAATTATACATATAACTTACTGCAGTGTTTCCCAAACTTTTGATATCTGTGGAACACTTTTTTTCTGGATTAAAATCGGCAGCACACTTCACCCACCAGTTCACAGGCCAGATCTATTCTGTGGGCCCAACCTCTGCATATGGGGCTGGCCTGGCAGGGGCCCCATCCAGCCCATTTTTCATTATCTTCTTCCACTGCTCTTGCAGCAAACTAGTATGCTGCAGGTACACCTTTTGGAAATCACTACCCTATTGTCACAGTAAAATTGCTGTTGGCAGCTTTTATAGGATCTCCCTTTCACTGATCTCTTATATTTCTAATAATGAAGAAAATGTTTCTCTTGAGATGTGATCATTGGATCCAAAATAGACCAGAGCTCCTGGTTGCCTTTTATCTCATACCAGTAGCTGGTGTGTCTGGTACATGACACAACCTAGAGTGGCAGCTAAAAGGCAACTTACCATGCAAGCTTCAGGGCTGTGACTGAACACTCTGTATTCTTCATTTAAGTAGAGAATTACAATACCATTCTCTGCCCTTTTTCTGAGGTCCATTTTTTGGCCTTGATCATGGACTGCACAGTGCTCCATGGTACTACAATGTCTTAGTTGTCATTGTTTACTTTGTCAAAACCAAATTTCCCTTAACTGGAAAATGTTTTGGTTTTTTTTAAACATACTGAATTTCTTCCCTTCCCCTCCCTTCCC
>NW_017728943.1:72195619-72248687 GCF_001723895.1 Crocodylus porosus | reverse complement strand
AACTCACTAGAAAACATATATTGTTCAGCCTTAAGTTACCAAGCGTACAGTATCCCCCAGGCAGGGCCATCCCTAGGGGGAGTGAATCGGGGCAATTGCCCCAGGCCCCATGGAGCTGGGCAGAGTGGCTGTGGCAATTCCGCACTGCCACCGGCTTCACATCCGGCTGCTCAGCACCCCCTTCTCCCTATGCCGCCGAATCTGCCGTCAGCTTCCTTGCATCTGGGGGCGGGGCCCCACACAGGCTGATTTGTGCTGGGCCCCACACCCTGCTCTGGTCATCTCTTCCCCTAGGTCATGTTGTGGTAATCGTCTCTACTCTAATTTCTGAGCCCCCATTCTTGTGGGCAAATGTTTACAGAACAACTGAAAAAGAACAAGAAAGACATGGGAGAGAGCTCTTATATTTTAGAAAGACATCCCCACATTTTTCATTTCTCCTTTCCTGACACTGAGTGTCACAGCTAAGACGTTCCTGGGAGTTCAGAGCCTTTAGAAAGTGTAGTTCTTCTTGGGGCTTTTTACATTATTGTAGAACTTCTTAAAGTTTTACAGAAGCAACAGAAATAGCCTGGCAAAGAAACATACATTAAAAAATTAAATCTATTTAGCCAGTGAAAGGTGAAGGACATTAACTATAGTAAAGCTGGACTCAGTTATTTGGAGTGATTAAAAATACACTCATATATTTTCCCTTGCCCAAGCCCAGTTTCCAGAGAGAATAAAACATAAGTAAAAAGCATTATTTTTGTAGAGTCCTCCATAATTTATTCTCAAGCAGCTCCCAAAGTAACATCAACTGTTAGTCGAAAGGCAAATAGTCAGATGCAAGGCTTGAGCTGGTACCTGACACCCAATAAGAGAAATAAATAACAAATAAGAAGTAAAATGATAAATAAATAGCTTCATCTAGAGCCCTCCACTCTGAGTTTTTAGTATGCCCCCCATGTCTCTTCAAGTTACAGCGTTTCTCAACAGACTAGCCACTGCATGCATCTACAGGAATATTATGACACTTGAAGGATTTGACTTTGGTGATTTTAGCCAGAGTGGATCATGGAATGTTTTTTGGAAATGTTCTTGCAGAATTTTCTGTTATTTATTCTACTGAATAACGCTGGGTTTTGTTCTGAAGGGAGACATTTACCCTTGCATAAGGCATGCGGTGGTGGTAGATAATAATGAATAGGAGAGAGAACAAGTTAAAGCTAATATTGTAATATGCTTATGAATTAGATTGCTGGATTAACAGCCACTGGCATAGAGTTGAATTCTTAGGTACCTTGAGTTTGATACTGGATGTCATTTCCAGCAAGTGACCTTTTTCATTTTTGCATAGAATCAAGAAGTTCATCTATTTGAAAAAGCTACCAAGTTATAGTTCCCATTACATTAATGTTATAGTTCCCATTACATTAATATTAACACGAATTGTTTGTCTGTAACAAATGCAGAATAGATTTTTTAGAAATACTTGGTAAGAATATTTTTCCTTAGTAAACTACTATAAAACATAGATACCCTACCTAATTTACAATGGAAATAAGTTATGTAGGAGGTAGCAGACCCATTTTTTTTCCCAAGAAGGTTATTGAATACAGCCATCTTCACTGAATTATTTTAACTTGGAATTTCAGGTGCTATAAAGCAGGTTCTCAGTTGATTGGGTATAGCCAAAAATGTACAGTTGGTGTATAATTAAAAAGATAGTATAGTCATGTTCTTCTGCATCAACAGCTACTGATAAATTCTTTTATTTGCTTGTTTGTTAAAACACCTTTTTTACCATGTTTCAGGTTACAGCTTCCCAGCTGTCTGCATCCAGTAATAAGTGCTCGATCCTGATTCTCGCAGACAGTGAGAATGAAAAAAGCAAGTGGGTAGGGGTGCTGAACGAATTGCATAGGATTCTGAAGAAGAACAAGCTGAAGGATCGGTCAGTCTATGTTCCCAAAGAGGCTTATGACAGCACCCTACCCCTCATCAAAACAACCCAGTCAGCAGCAATCATAGGTATGAAGCTGATGATCTGCCATAAACATTTTTGGGTATGATTTGGCATAATTAAATGCTGACACTTTGGTGCTTTCCTTTCTTAGATATGCACCCAGGCTGTGATATCAGGCAATTGAGTCACAAATCTTGTTTTTGTTCAGTTAAGTTCAAGCAATGATAAATCAGGGTGGTCTAAGTGCTTAAGGTGCTACACTAAGATTGCATTCTTTCCTTATTTACATCCCACCTTTAATACAATGACACAGGCTAGAGTGGATGGCCAGGTACAGAAACGACACTTTTACCAGTATAAATGATCGGAAACCAGCCTGTACCCATAACAGAACAGAAGTTCAGTACACATAAACTGGTTTAAAAATGCTGGAACCTGATCTAAGATTTGCCCCCCACACCCAAAAGGCAAATGTGTGTTCTGTTCACTACTGATCTAAACTACTCCGCATACAGAAAACTGCAACTTCGATTGAGTCTATCTCAGGGATTTTAAATGTCTGTACCTAAGATGATTGTCTGTTAGCAAAAGATATATACATCTAGGACCCTCTGTTCTCTCCCATGCTCTAAAACTAAAATAAAATTCAGAATGTGGCATTCAAGGTATGATGAAAACCTCACCACTTCAAGCATTTCAGCTAGATAAATATAATGCTAGAGAGCAAACTAGAAGGAGTGATTGGCTTGATTAAATGGTTTATGTGACTCTTCTGTTTATAACTTCTATATAATATCAAAACAGATGTTAACAACTGGCCATGTACAACATTGTTTTCTGCAAACACACCTCTGTCCAAAGTAGTTAAACTAGCCCAACAATTCAGATGCATAAAGCACTCTCCAGGACCAAAGACACAGCTTCCTACTAGTATTCCTGTTCTTTTGGGGTTCAGAAAGCAAGAACCTAAGTCAGAGGATCAACCTGGATCTTGTACAACAGCTGTATAGTAGCATGTGGCTTAATTATTTAAATGTGACTTTTTGTTTGTCTGCTCTAAAGCAAGTATCAATGCTTAAAAGTGCTCTGAACAGTTGTTACGAATAATGTTTCGTGATGACATTTCTGCTGATGTGAGAACTGGCAAAAGGCTTTCAGCCATTTGTAAGAAAAACAAAAATAAGTGTTGCTTTCTGTTTTCTTTAATTTTATTGGATTTGGCCATTTATTAATTTATGTATTTATTATGTTTGACAGAACTTTGTGTATTAATTCAGACAGATGTCATTATCTTCTTTGTTTGAAGCAGTGTGTCCAAAAAATGCCTTTTTTTAATGTCATAGATCATGAAAGAATTGCTCTGGGGAATGAAGAAGGGTTATTTGTTGTTCACATCACCAAAGATGGTAAGAAATCCCGAACTGTAATAACTGTGCTAATATTTAATGTGAGGAGTTGAAAAAGTGACTCAAATATCTTCTAGATCCAGTTGTCTAAATTTGTAGTTCCAAAGATTTCGTCAGTAACTGCCAGCTGGGCAACCTCCCATGTGGGAGCTCATAACCAACCTATTCCATGATCTTTCTGTCTCTAGCATCATTGCCAGTAATAAAGATCCTGCGACTGGAACATAGCTGAAGCTTTGGTTACACCAGGCAGAAAGGGCTCTGCAAAATTAATGGAAATAACAGCTTGTAAATTAAGCAGAGGTAGCACAAAGGTGCAGACATTTACTGCTGAATTAGCTTCCTTTTTTTTACTCAGTCACTTTTGTGACTTACAGGCACCCTTTAAATTAACAGCTTTCACACCCCATTTGCTGTTAGCACTACACAAGAATCTGCTCTTTCTTCCACCCTCAGGTGTGATGTGGAAGGGCTCCAGTTTTACCGAACATAGATAATCTTGCCTTCATTCCAAAAGAGGACATTGGATTGCTAACAGAAAAACAATGGAAAAATAATTTTACTGGTATTATAACACTGAGACAATGTTTATTATATCAAAGCAATCAGTATAGGGATTTGTGTTTTATAATATGCCTTAAAATAAACCTTTTTCAAGGAGCTCTTTAATCTGTATGTATGTTAAGATTGATTTACATCAGGACTTTATTTTTGTAGAGATTATTCGTGTTGGTGACAATAAGAAAGTTCATCAGATCGAGCTCATCCCAAATGAACAGCTCATTGCGGTGATCTCAGGACGAAACCGTCATGTACGGCTTTTTCCCATAGCAGCCTTGGATGGAAGAGAGACTGAGTTTTATAAACTGGCAGAAACAAAAGGTTGCCAGACAGTAGTTTCCGGACAAGTGCGCCATGGAGCCCTTACTTGCCTGTGTGTGGCTATGAAAAGACAAGTCCTCTGTTATGAACTAAATCAGAGTAAGACACGTCACAAAAAAATTAAGGAGATCCAAGTCCAGGGAAATGTCCAGTGGATGTCGATCTTCAGTGAGAGGCTGTGTGTGGGTTACCAGTCTGGATTCCTCAAATATCCCTTGCATGGAGAAGGGACCCCATATAGTTTGCTCCACCCAGATGACCACACACTATCATTTATCTCACAGCAGCCAACTGATGCCATCTGTGCAGTCGAAATATCAAATAAAGAATATCTGCTGTGTTTTAGCAGCGTAGGAGTTTATGTTGACTGCCAGGGTCGAAGATCTAGACAACAGGAATTGATGTGGCCTGCAACTCCATCCTCTTGCTGTAAGTGTTTCAGTGCATTTTAATACCTATGCTTATTAATACCGTGGTTGTACTTGCAGGGTGGACAGTGTCCTACTTGCACTAGCAGAAACACTTAATAAATAAATGTATTATCTAAAAATAGAGCCTGAGTCACAAATTCCAGTCATACAGCCTGATTCTGATCTTGCACCCATTAGCTGTATACCTGAGTAAGAGACCTCCCTTGCTGTAAAAGAAGAAGAGTAGTGACTCAAGATTTTCAGTAATTAGCTGGCATGATTTTCAAAGTACTTAAAATGCTCAATACCTACTAAGATTCACAGAACTTACCTGCACTTAGCACTTAGAATTAGGCCACTTTCATTTGGGTGCCTAAATATTAGTCCCAAATCTAAAACTTCTGGTCAGCATGAGGAGCCAGGCTTTCTTTAAGTTCATAGTCATTGGTGTTCAGGTTTAATAAAATATTTTTGGTTTTCTCTCTCTCCATTTTCTCTTTCTTTCCCTCATTTTCCTTCTGCCCTCTTCATGCTCACCCATTTCCTCATCCTTTCCCCCATCTTCTACCAACCTCCCCTCCCCCAAAATTAAGCTTGTCAAAGAGATGGCATTAAGAAGGATCCAATGCAGAAAATCATTTTAGTTTAAACCTGCCAAAAAGTTCTCTGTTAGAGTCAGTGCATGTTTTTCAAGGACATGACTTTCAGCTTACAACAAGGAGGAAAAAGAGCATGCCTTTTCTTATATCTTTAAAGGGCTGATTTAATTTAAAATTAGTTTAAAGCATCCAGAAGTCCCCAAATTAGCCAGTTGATAAGCATATTATTATTCATCTTGTGTTTTTGGTTTGTTTATTAATACTTTTTCATCATGGAAATTTTCCTTCACCATGAAGGTAGCTTGCTTATGTCCTGCACCATCTGAATGCAGTCTCTGTGGCTGTTGAAAGAGAAACATGTCCTTTATTTCTCAACCACAAGATGGAAACTAGCATTTTTGAGCCAAAGTGAGGGGGAAATGGACAGTGGATGGGTTGAAGAATTTACTAGTACATCACTATTACCAAAGCTGCCCGGAGTGGTTATTAGCAACTCCAAAAAGCTTTTTGCTTATGTGGAGCAAGCTTATACTCTAATTGCAGTTCTACTGGATTAACATCCAGTCACAAATACTGCCAACAATTATCATAAATTGAGACCTTAGGTAATCTTAACAGAAGGGTAGAATAGTGTTGGGTGTGGGAATACAACTCCCCTATCACCAGAAGAAATAGCTAATGAAATGTGCCAGATTGGTAGCCATAATTAGTACAGACGAAATGCTAGTGAAATATGCCAAATTGGTTGAAACCTGGAAAATAAGAAATACTTAAAACCACGAGATGGGAAATGTGAATCTTAAGTATATCCATGGTTTTTTGTTCTAACTCATGTTCCTTTAGGATGTGATCCAGTGTACAGTACCAGAAACTACAATTTTCATTTCAAACTCTAGTTAAGGTCGCTCCATGACAACCATGTACTTGCCTATCTCATCATTCCATTTACAAAATCTGAGCACTCAAAAGCAAGGAAAGTAGTGGTTAAGGGCATACTGATAGAAGTCATCATCTCAGAGTAGTTTCTCAAGGATTTATAGCCCAAAATAGTTTGTTTCAGCAAAGACTGGAAATAATAAATATTTTTCTTTACCTTCAGAATAAATGTTATGGGCATTTTGAGGCAACATATTTTCCAATCAAAAGTTATAGGGTTGCTAAAATAGGGCTTTGTAATGGAAATTGATTGCATCGTACCTGTGGAAAGGCTACTGCCTCTGGAATTGGATGCTATCCCAGTGTTCTCAGAAATGCTTGCAGTTCTTGAATTGTGTTTTTAATAAATGGAGCAAAATGGTTCTTAAGAAATTCTCTTATGCACTCTTTTTTGTCTACATGCCCATGACAATATATTTAATCCTTCTGTCTCAGGTTATAATGCACCATACCTCTCAGTGTACAGTGAAAATGCAGTTGATATCTTTGATGTGAACTCCATGGAATGGATTCAGACTGTTCCACTCAAGAAGGTAACTAGCTGTTGACACTGAGCAGCTAAGGAGTTTGGTTAGCCTTTGGAAAATCTAAACCAGCCAGTGGCACAGGTTTCACAAGTGGCAAAGGCAGCTTCTGTGTGTTGCGCACAGCAGATTTGGGAGGAGACAAACAACAGAGTGACAGAGAGGTCTGGGAGCAGAAAGCAGAGCATCAGATGAAGTAGGAAGCACAGGGCAGGAAGCAAAAAACTGAACAGCAGATGAGGTAAAGGGAAGGGATCAGAGCAGCATTCAGAGATGGTCCAACGCTTATTTTTGGCATGCCTGCCAAAAAACGCTGGCCCCAACGATATAAATAAATGCATCTAAAAAGCTTATTGCAGCTGAGATGCAATGCAGCATTGTTGATGGTTGCTTGAATATACTGAAGAAGTGGTTGCTAATACTGAAAATAAAGAATAGTCATGTATGTAATTTGAAAACTGAGGCTGCTTTGGCTGCAGTTTCATCATTGCAGATAAGAGATAAAACAATACCCAAAAGAGCCTTTATTTTAGAATATTAATCTCTGCATATTGGTTACATGTAGTTTCAGAGAGTGTGGTTGTATCTATGTTGTTACTGTAAAATGAGAGATTAGAGAGTGAAAAGCTTTTTAAAAGATGCTTACCTTGTAATTTCAGTACCTTAGACCTGTCTGAACGAGAAACACTGGTACAAATTCTGATAAACCAAATGCTTTTTGCTGAGGAGGAAGAGACATATTTGTCTTTGCAAAAGCACAGTATATCACAGCAAGGACCAGTTTTGTAGATAGAAAGAAGCGACTTTGCATTAAATGCACATAAGTATTAAAGAATTGAAGAGTGGGTGTGTGCCACACTTTGGGTTGAATTGATCATTGGGTACTTCCAGTTTTACAGAAATATAACTCTGTTGATTTGGCTGTAGTGACAGCAGCATAACATTTCGAACCACCACAAACTTCCTTTGTGATGCTGGCAAGTCTCAAGGTTTTGTCTACCCCATTTCTGTGCTGAACCTTAGACTGCTGCAAGGAAACAAACTTGCTCTTGCCTGGCATGTGCCAGATCCCATAAAATAAGACAGAAGAGTCAGCTAAGAGGGGCCCTGAGTGCATGCCCCAATACCACCCTTGGGCTCTCTGTCTAGGGTATGCTACCCAAGACTTCTGTAAAGTAGCTAACATTGCCTCATTTCTGAGATTTGGTGCACACCAAGTGAGAGGCATGCTTATTGGCAGTAGTCCCAGGGACCGCACAGATGGCAGACAGCATTTTCATCTCTCTGCCTCAGTTCTGCATCTGTAAAATGGGGGTAATAGTATTTCTCTATACCATGTGGTTGCTGTGGTTATAAATGGATTAAAGATTGTGAGGTGCTCAGATATGGTGACAGAGCTCATATAAGTACCTTATAGGGGGAGAGAGAGAGAGAGAGACTTAGACTCCTTAACTGTAAAAGCATCAGTATGTAGCTTGAAGTTATAAATTACTGTATTTTCCTGCATCCCCCACACCCCTAAATAAGATGCAAACCTTGCTTGGGAGGGCAGAATAAAGAAAAAAAATTCTAGTCGTGGCCACATGGAACAGGGACAGAGCCTGTTCCTCTCATTTGCCCTCCCTTTCCTGCTCAAGCAAAAGCAACAGTTTTAATGCTTGCGCAGTTGACTGCTCAGCCAAAAACTATTGCAGGCCTGGCAGTGGCTATGAAAGGGTTACATCCAGAAGTACTGCTGAAGACTGGACTCTGCCCCTCCTTCTGTGCAGCTGTGGCAGGGGAGGAAGAGAAATAGCAGCCATTTTCTGGCCTTTCCATGGTTCTATTCTGAGCAAAAAAATAAGCTTCTCTGTTTAAGACATGCATCCCAATTTTGGAGGGCTGGTTTTTGGGGAAAGGGTGAGTGTGGTATGCAAGTAAATATGGTGGTTCTTTCAAAGTCCAACCTTCTTCTGTGCATAATGTTCTGGTGGTGGGTTAGTGTGATTAAGATGCACCAGTTCCTGTAACTAGCTGCAAACAAGGGAGTGATGTGACTAGCACTATAGCCAGTTGTCTTTGACACTTTAGGCTGAATGATTGTGCACCTGTTTTACAGCTTAATCTACTACAGGCAGCCTTTGGTATGAGTCCAGAGTATGACTTGAATTAACACTTTTAGAGCCATAATTGGGCACCTTAATCACTTTGTCACCACACACATCAAACCAGTACTTTACTAACTCTTAAAGCTAACTTACTCCATCCTTTGCATGTCAGATCTCAGAATTGTTAAGTAGTCAAAGTATTTGCCTTATTGTTTATGAAAGTAAAATTTATAATCTATGGCTGATTTTAAATTTTCATACCACTGGTAAAACAAACATTGCTTTTCAGCAAGAGGGATGCTACAGCATGTAGGAGACTTAAAGATAACAATATGTTATAAAGAATTTATTCTTTAATACAGGCTACAGTCTAGAGGCAGTGAGCAGTAATCTTTTTGGAATCAAAACTACAAAAATCTATATGTTGTGATATTCTGCCATGCAGTATCATCAAGTTGCAAAACATCCTCAAGACATGAAAATAATGTCCCAACAGAGGCATGCCTTAGCATGAAAAAAAGGACTCTCCATGGCTGCCTATACACATGCTTGTTCACTTCTAATTGGAATGCTACAATGTCAGGTCACCCTCCAGGACTCCCCCCCCCCCCCCACCCCCCGGCATTTCAAAATGGTCATGGATGCACTTGTTGAATAAGCTTTAGTTAAAGTGCCCCCGTGACCATTTTGAAATGCAGGGGGAGCTTAATCAATGTGATGGTGAGCTATTTTAATAAGAGGTGCTGTCCAGGAACCGCTTTAATTAAAACGCCTGCCACTCCCACCTCCGAGCACGTGTATAGGCAGCCCATGTGTGTGAATGTTGAAACAGTTGGCTCTAGCCTGCCATCATTCAGTTATAAATTGAGTTTTTATGTAGTTCACTGTGTGCAGGTTTTTCAAATGAAGCCTTAAAAACTGGTAACCATTAAAGGTCACTTGTCACATCTCACAAGAGCCAGGTAACCTCATCTGACCTTAGCCAAAATCCACTTCTTCTAAACTATGTATGGCATGTGCTTTGCACTAATTGATTACCTCCAAGCTCAATGAATCTCAGTGATGTTTGCTTTACATTGTAATGTTCTTTGGAAGAAAAGCATTATATAAATGTAAATTTTATTAAGATATTTCTTAATTAACTTGTTTCAGGTACGACCTTTGAATACAGAAGGATCACTGAACCTCTTAGGACTGGAGACAATTAGATTAATATATTTCAAAAATAAAATGGCAGGTGAGTAAGAAAGAGCAGATTTTTTTTAAATGGCATCTTGGTCTGTTCTGGGTCTTTGTATTGATGTGTTGACATTTTCTCATGGTTATTCATGAGCATCTTTTTTTGCAAGGCTCCTCCACTCTTCTTAATGTAAAATAATCAACAATAATGTCAGTCACAGATGGGTTTTGGTTTGGTTTTGTTTTCCCAGAATAATTCAGTGTGGTGCATGAGGATTTTATCTTTTGTCATAAAATTAATAGATTGTGACAAATGTTACATAAACATTAATAGCAGCAATAGTTATAATAGTATCCTAATCAAATACCACATTTTCTTGTATATAACCTACACCTTTTCCCCTCAACCCAGCTGGTAAACATTGGAGTGCATGTTATATGCAAGAAAAACAGATCCACATGGGTCTGGAAACCTGGTGCGGCAGGAGCAGTGGCAGCATGAATGGCTGCAGATCTGGGAGCCACAACAATTAACCCTGCCACCATTACCCCACTGCCAAATTCAGGTTCCATATGTTCAAAACCAGCAAGTAATCTTAGCCTTTTTTGGCACTGAGGTTCCTGCCATTCGGTTAACATTGCTAAAGATCTAATCCCTATACTTAAAAATAACTAGGCAAGCAGCCCATTAGCAAAAGATCTACACTTTTCCCCACAGATGTGCCAAAGATATCAGAGCTTAAGCATTTCATAAGAAGTAGTCTCTTTGGAGTGAGATATGAATGAAAAAGAACCTTGCATTGAATTTCCAGATGTCTGGCAGAATAAGATGCTTCTAGTGCTTTTAAGCAAGTACTGTCTTCCAAATGTCTTTGAGCAGTTTGGACCTCCTTAGCTATCAGGTTGTGTAATGACACCATATAGGTTTTGCTGGTGCTAAGAAAATAAATTTTAGATTGTGTAAATTTTAAAGGGCATTGAGGCCCTTGGCAAGTGTTAATTTAATGGTGATATGGGATCTCAATGATATCACAAGGTCTCTTCCAGCCCTAAACTTCTGTAAATCTGATCACAGACAGGGCCGTCCCTGGAGAAGGCGGGGAAAGGGGAGAATCAGGGTGGCCACCCCGGGCCCCGCGCTTTGTGGGGCTCCACAGTCAGTGCAGTATAGGCCCCTCCATGGCCGCCATGCGCCACTGCTGCTGAATGCCGCCGGCTCTGCCATCGCCAAGTGTTGCCGGCGCTGCTCTGCCAGCTCTGGCGTCTCACCACTCCCTCCCACCTGGGCCCCTCACAGGCTGATATGCCTTGGGCTCTGCACACCCCTAGGGACAACTCTGATCACAGATACCAAAAATTGTTCATCCTGCCATGCCACATATGCATGGCAAAATGTGTGATTTGGGCACCAGATCACAATTATGCCCTGTCAGTACAGCTCCCTTTCAACTTGCCAGTATATGTAGATGATTGTCTCCTCCTGCTTGGCAGAGTCAAAGCTGAGCATGCAACTCTCAAGCACTGGGCAGGGAGAGATAACATGAATCGCTCCATAAATAGAAGTTCTGCCAGGGCCCTGATTTTCTTTAGCATAAAGCAGAACCTATTTGAAAAAGCGCAGTAGAAAGATATTTTAAGAATATAGTGCAGTTACTGGAGTTCTCCTGAAACATGACATAGTACCTATAGGAACCATGAAGAGTGTAAATCAAGAGATGTATTTATTTTGGTGAAAAATGGTCTTTATCTGAAATTGATGAGACAAAAATAGGAAAGAAACTGATTTTGAGTCACTAGCTTTTTCTTTTTCAAGCAGTTAGAATATTCTATTTAAATAGGCTTGAAATAAGATAATGTTTGAGATAATTTAAGCAAAAGACATTTTTCCTCCACTATTTAAGATAACAGGAAATTTCTTTCCAATTCTACCCAATTTATATTGGTATTATTTCTTATTTGTATTGCAGTAGTTGTCTGTGCATTATACATGCATGCAGTAAAGGCAGGTTTTGTTCTTGATACCATAAATAGCATATAAAGAATGACAGCAGGTAGCTGAAACAGCCATGTCATGCGGAAGTGGAGGAGAAGCAAGATGCCTATGAAACTAACTTGTTTAGTGTAATTCCATAAATAAGTATACCTAACATATATACCCAGTGCAAACCCTTACAGCAAGGGGATGCCAAGCTCCTTGCTGTACTGTACCGTAATGCTAACACAGTACCTTTTCACCAGTGTTGGCAGGCTAGAGCCAGAACAAGGATTATATTTGTACCAGGAGAATTGCTGCTCTCCCAGTAGGAATTGCCAGCACACAGGCCTTTATTCAGTTTCTCACCAAGAAAATGCGCCCCAACTATGAAAAAGATCTTCCATCTTGACACCTGGAAGATCTGCCCCAGGAGAGTTTCTCTTGCTTAAGTGAATGTGTATATACTCGACTCTTCTATGATCAGGAGGAGCTGAGCAATAGCTTCCCTTGTGCCTTCCCCAGAGTGGGGGAACTGAGGTCTGGGGAAGGTGCAGGGCCACTTCCACTCAGCCTGACTCCTCCCAGAGGAGTTGAGCTGCCACAGTCTTCATGTGACCAGGGAGATCCCAGTCAGGGGAAGACTCAGGAATCAGTGGCACCTGGACATCTCCTGAGCAAGGGAAGAGCTGTAACTTCCCTAGACCTTTCTCACACCAGGGGCTTCACTGCTCTCCCAGCCTTCCCCAGACTGGGGTGACCCTGCTAGGAAGCAGGGGAGAGGGGACGTCTGCAGGCTGGAACACTGCTATGCTCCCTCTGTTGGGAAGATTTCTTTTGATGCAGATTTCCCAGAAATTTGCAGTGGTAGAAAAGAATACCTGCCCATAACCCCTGTCTCTTCACAAAGAGCTTCCTTTTGCCTCTCACTATTGAGAAAACACACTGCAGTAGAGCACATTGATCTCCCTGAAAAGAGTAGAATACATCACCTTAATTATACCGTCAGCAGCGTCAATATGTATTCAGCAGTTATTATACAAGCATGGATCAAGGAAGTAGTTTGCTTTCTGTTGGTGACAGAAGAATCAGGGTTGTAACTAACTCTGAGGCAGCTATGAAATAATTCAGTTGCAAGTAACGGTTGCAGAATCAGCCCCTTATTGATTAAGCTAAGGTTTAGCCACATCTTTTATGTTCATGTTATTTCTGCTATTTAGCTGAATCTTGCATTCTGTTTTTCCTGTGAACGTGACTCATGGAGCATGTCCCTTTCATGTGATGGTGAATGGTAGTAACTGACAAAAGAACTCGCACATTTTTGGATACTTCTCTGAGGGCTTCTAAATTGATGAACTCAACCCTTCTGAACACCCAGCATCTTTATACAGTTGTACAGGGGAATAGTCAAGTGATTGTGATCCCCCAAAATTATACAGAACCTAAATAAAATGTCCCCCTCTCCCAAGAAGTGTAGTAAATATTTAATTAAGTGACTCACTGGATTTTTTTTTATATTGTTTCCAGAGGGAGATGAATTGGTCGTTCCTGAGACATCAGATAATAGCCGAAAACAAATGGTTCGAAACATCAATAATAAGCGTCGTTATTCATTCAGAGTACCAGAGGAGGAGAGGATGCAGCAGAGGAGGTCGGTATTCAACCTATACTTGTCTTCTGTACATGCCTGTAGGCCCTGAAGGACTGTGTGTCTGATGTCAGTGTAGTATTTCATTTGTTAGAGAAAGTTATCAAACACCTACGCAGACATTTGTGTGTCTTCACCACTGTGTTTATTCTTGATGTACAATTTGTATTAATATCAGTCTGAATATGAATATGCACTGGATATTCAAGTACTTTGATTCCATTTTTAATAAACTCTTTATGTGAAACAGTTACTGTAACTTGGAATGCATGCCTCCACATACTGTATATACGTACATATGTGTGTGTGTGTGCATATACTGTATATATAAAGTTCTATAATAAACATTTTACAAAAGAAGATTATATTGCTAACTATGCATATGGATTAATTACTTTCAGACTCTGGTTCAGCTTTTTTTTGTTTAGGGCTGTTCCCATGCCATTCTGAACAGTATTCCAAGGCAGCTGTTTTTTGCTAATGAATAATTGAACTGATGAGTCTTATGGAACGTTCATAAGCTTCCTCTAAATCACAGAGAAGTCACTGAAATGGTGGTGCTTCAGGGCAGGGTTTTATATAAAATGAAAACTCCTTACAGACTGTCACTTTAGAAAATATTTGAAATAAAGAATCGAGAGGGGTTTGCAGGGTTTATAATAGACTTAACTGATGATGTTCACATGAGATGATTTTGTCCACAGAAGGTTGCCAGCTACTATGGTAATATATATCAAAAGAAATAAACATTTTTGTTCTCCAACTACCCATTCCTTCCCCTGAAAATATGGTTGACCTTCTGCTTTGCTTTCTGTTTGGCTCGAAGAAAAGCAACAGCTAGTGTGCTAAAATGCCATAGCTCTTGACTTTAAGTTTTCCAAGTTATTTGTGGTTATATCTTTTAAATTTTTATTTTATTTTGAGTTTTGAAAGGCATCCTTGACATTTTGGAGAGCTCTTAAAATAATTCTGACCACAGAATATGAAAGGTAGTGCAGTATTCTTCTAATTCTTCTTTTATCTTCTGTCCTTCATTTCCATCTCCATCTTTGCAGTATCAAGTCACCAGTGAGCCTGCCTCTGCACCTTTTCTTGAGTACTGTCTCAGCTCACGCTGGTTGTGCATTCCCTGTATCTCAGTAACTATTCAGATTTTTTATGGGTGTGGGCTAATAGCCTGCATAACAATGTTCCCTCCTTCCTGCCCCTTCTCCCACTTCCCCAAACTGGGGGCTGGCACAGGGCAATGTTGACAGCAAGGGGTGCCCTTCTGTTTAACATGGCCAAGTGTTTAGTCTATGAATTTTCATTTAAAATTAACTACGTGGAGAATATATATCATTTGAATTGTTTTAATATCCATTTTCCTCTTGAATAAAATATCTAAACTAAGTATTTTCTCTTGCAGGGAGATGCTACGAGATCCTGAAATGAGAAATAAATTAATTTCTAACCCAACTAATTTTAACCACATAGCACACATGGGTCCAGGAGATGGTATACAGATCCTCAAAGACCTGCCTATGGTGAGTGAGCGAGGGAACAGAGGTGGGAACGGATGTAACTGAGATTGCAGATAAGAGAAGCGACGATCTGGCTAGTGTTTTCTTTGTATTCAAAATTTTTGCTCTTTGGATGAAAGATGTGATACAATAGAATGGGATCTAAACAGTCTATTACAGCTGGAGCTCAGGCTTGAAATGTGTGTAAGTACATACTAGAGAAATAAATCATTGGTGCCTCCTGAATTATCTGCAGTCTGGAGTTTGGACACTTTTTTATGTGGCACCCACTCTGGAAGTATTAGGATGAAGTTTCTTTCCTCCTAAGACCTAGCAGCAGCTCTGGGCCTGCTTCTGCATTTTCAGGGCAGCAGTCACACCTGTGATATCCGTTTTGACAGAGGGATTCCCTGGCTATTTATCCCGTCTCCCACTCTACCTTGCCATAAACCTGTTGTAGCCTGTGTCCCTACCCTGTGTTACTATAGCTAGAATCTAGGTTTAGTCCATGGTGAAAATTCCCCTTTCCACTGCCTGCCAGGCTCTTGGCCTTTTTAAAATAAAGCATCTATTTTTAAGCCAAATAACTGCTTGATGTTTAGATGATGCAAAGCCTCTGACAAAACGACATGCATAGAGCCCCCACCAGCAACCCTTAGTCAGGCAGGGCAGTGCTCCCCTTGAAGCTAGTGAAAGCTTCCCTGAGCTATGGACTGAAAAATAATTTGCTCAGATAGTTTATAAGCTCATCTCATAAACAGTGTTCTTGTGGTTTGACTCACCATCATGTTTATGATGGAGCTTATGAGCGGAAGATAGCAGAAGACGTTTGCAGCTATCACTGGTCTTTTAGAAAAGGAGGGAAAGATGTTGCTAAAACATGCAGTGGGATCCTGCTGTTTAAGTCTGGGCTACAAGCACTGGCCTCAGAATGCTCATTTGACATCATGTCTGTAACTGGTGATACTTTTGTATTCCCCTCCCATAAGGCGCTTCTCATGCCATGTTAACCCCTTTAGAAGGGTGAGTTCACTGAAACTGAGGACGTGCAGAAAATGATCTCTCTAACTAGTAATCGCCCAGCATTGGCAGGCTTTATGGTCAGGTAAAACAAGAAGCAACAGAAAGGTCACTTAGTACTTGAATAAGAACAAGTTAGATAGTGCAGTACCTGAGGCAGTCCCCAAGGGAAGCTGGTAAACAGTTCATCTCACTAATAAAGAATGGCTGGAGAAGTGCTGTGTTCAGATTCCTGATTGAGTTATTTGGTTATTAAATGGGATGATGATCTTCGGAGGAGCAGGGGGTAGGGCTTAAGCTAGAAATAAGCAAAAATATCATTGTCCCACTTTCAGCTGGTACAATAAAAGTGTCATGGCTTGCTTAAAGGGAGGAATATCTGCTACTGCTAAGGTGAGGGGAATGCCAAAAGCATTAGTGCTGATTGTCCTCAAGGAGTGGAAATGCATGGGAAATACCAGTTGCTAAAATAACTCACCCAGATCCACTTTTAGATGTAGAAAAAGAACTGAGTGGTATGATGTAGTGGCCCCTTTATGGCACTTTTTATATTAACATATTGTTAGCAATTTGCTCCTGTTACTACGTTCAATAGAGCTCTTTGTCACTGAAGGACATTTAGGACATTCTGACCAAACAGACTTTACTTTAGTTTCCGGGTCACATTTGGAAGCAAGGTTTAGTTTCCTCCTTTCTCCCAATCAACAAGACTTTTGCTGTCCATTTAAAATAGATAAAAGGAGACAATATTTCTATACAAGGTAAAACAGAGCTATAAATTTATCCAGTCTTCCAGGTTTACTGATATTAGCATTACGAATTCACTGCTGCAAGTTAATATATAGAGCTTAGTGGTGGGAGCCATTATTGAGGTAAACTTGATTTGGTATTTGTTATAGCTGTGCCCACAGGGTCATAGGAAGTAGGATAAAATAAGAGTAACACCAGTGACTCTGCTTTTACATATTAACTGATAACCTGGGGCCAGGAAAACATTTTCCCCAAAGAAATGCTTTTGCACTTTGTTTTCCCCTCCACAATTTCCTCTGAAGCATTCTGTTGGACTAGGCATACCTTTTAACCTGTGTCAAGCTGGTTACTTTGTTCCTGCTGAAGGAGAGAAGGGAAAGGGGGATATCTTTATACAGAACCATTTAAAACCTAGATAGTAATTCTTTGCAGCCACTATTTCAGATATCGGTTAAGAACTGACAAGTCAGTTTCTCCTACTATATGTTGCTGCAGTGAAATCAGAAGCCCATGTTTCTGGCATCACACTTTCTTAACGTTTAGATGAATGCAAAATTACAGACAGAACTTGCTGACTTCTGAAGAATCAGTTGGCAGCAATAGATGTTTCTATTCACCTTGTTGCACAGGTTGTATTTGCCATCATAGTAAAAACACATTAATTCAATTTATTTCTAAGAGACGGAAAAGATTATAACATTTTATTTTCTGCGCCCCTCTTAGAAGCAGAAATAGAAGAGGACAAGCAAAACATTTTTGAAATGTCAAGGCTTTTACCACTAGGGGGTGTAAATTGTGTCAGCTAATTCTTTTAGAGTTAAAATGCATTTGTCAGGTTTTTTACAAATATATACGTTTTATGAGAAACGTCGAAGAATTGCCTTTATGCTTCATATTGAACGTTTAAAGGGCTTTAAAAATATTTTAATACAAAACTAAATAAAACTGCAAGAGAATATACAAAGAAGACCTGATCTTTCCACCTTACTCATTTTAGAATTGGCATAGCCAAATGTGGATTTACAGTGCCAGGATCCATATGTGGTCCCATCAGCCCAGTTTCAGGTTTGACTGAGTTCAGAGAGGTGCTGCTGAGGTCAGCAGAAAGGGCCTTGGTAGTAGATCCTAATAAAGAATAGATGTTTAATAGCAGGACTGGCTGAGGGAAGAGGCAGGTGTTGCAAAGAGAGACTTCAATTTCTGAGTGAGCAATTTGTATCCAACACAGGATGACCGTGATGAGACATTATTGTCAGCTAATGTCCGTTCAGTCCAGTTCCTACTGGAGTACTGTCTTCTTTAAAAATCACTGTTGCAGTTGGCACTAGCTGGTTCTTTTGTTGCCATGACCAAGGGGACAACCTAAGGATTGACCAAGCCATAGAACTCAAGTGCCAAGAGTTAGTCCTCCATATTTGTGATGAGGTCCATTGGCAAGCCCGTGTGAGAGGGGCACTTGGACTGCCTATCCCCATGTTACATCTGTTTTGTGAATAAAGAGATGTCAGACTGTAGTGCTGTCAATCCGGGCCCTTCTTGAGCATTTTTGAAAATCTGAGTTACTTGGTGGAAGAAGAAACTTAGTAGGCTAAATCCTGAGCGTCCTCCCTGTGTTCACTTTAGAATACAGATACCTGTGGCCAGGGAGAGACCCAAACTGTGTCTTGTATAGCATCATTTTAAAAATAAACTAACTTTTATAAGGACTTTCATTTCAGTAACTTAAAATCACAAAATGATGATGAGTAAAACTGAAAGCTGGGAGCAAGTCTGAGTTATGAGGCGCATTGTCCAAGAAAGGCCTACACAGGGATATGGAATAGCAGAGTATGCATTTTGGTACATAAAAGAGCCATTGCACCATCACACTTGAGCAGAGGTACTTGCTGTGCACTATAGTTTCCAGATGCATAGGTGCAGACATTTTGCAAGCACTGTTTGGATACCTATTTTTGAACCGCTGACTGTCTTGGGAGCAAGTCATGCGTTGAATACTTTCGAAGTAAATTTTAATATAGCCCTGCCTCAAGCTTCCTTTGGGTAGACCCCACCCCCAAATAGGGATCCCTTGATCTTAGTGGGGCCCCTTGGAAGCTCAGGAGTCTGCTTTATTTGAGCTTGGTGACTGGGGCCTCAGTTAGAAAAATACACAAGACAGTCATAGAATAATAATTGTGTAATGTCCATACCGGTATCCAGCACCTTCACAGTTTGCTTTACAGTCTCTGGTAACTGGCTTACTGGATTAACTTACTTAAAAATGAACAAAAAGTCTTATCTGTAAGCAACAGGCCTGTGATGATGTGTAATTGATGTACTGGGTCACTGACTAGAGTTGTGCAATTTAGATTCATTTCTTTTAGTGTCCCCCAACTTACATATTTATACTTCTTTTTTTCCCTTAGCAGCCTGTCACCAATTAAACACACATGAACTTTTCCTGGCAGTTCAGTTCATTTTCTGGCCCTCATATCCTTTGAAGCCCCTTTATCATGGAAGCTTGTAGTGAAGATCTGAATTCTGGAATTCTACTTCCTGCAGCACGTATCAGCTGTCTACTTCAGATATGCAGGATTGATTTTTGCTCCCATACTCTGTATGCCTGAATATTTTACTTATAAAATCTAGTTCATTGTACCTCAATTCCACTCCATTTTACAGGTATCATTATAGTTCAGTGAGAGACAGATTATTTGTGAAGTTTTATCTGTTTCAGTAAAAGGCATTCAAAGTAATTAATATCACACATATTTAGTATTTCTTACTTCCAGTGTAAACCTCACTTATGTGTCAGATGGCAGAATATTATCATTCAATCCTTGGTTTCACAATGTGTCACCATACCCAACTTTCTCCTATTAATGGGAACTGGATAAATATTTCTGTGGTCTGGAGCTGGTTTACTGTCCACTTCAGAGCTTGTAGTATCAGGACAGGTTTGTTGTTTTTCCTTATTGGCATTCAGCAACATGACTTGATTTTGCAGAAGGTTCTCAGTGTTGTGCTAATAGAGAAGCCATTCCCACTTTCCTGTTTGGAAAAGTATCTTCCTTGCTTATTGATGACTGTACTGATATTCTAGATACAGCTAACCTTATTAATAGCAATTAATACATATTATATACTGTATGCTGTAAATCTATGTTTCATTGACATGCAATGCTTCATAACACCAATACATTATAAAAAAGAAAAGAAAACAAAAACCCTATTGGGATTTTACCAGCTCAGACTGAGGGAACAGTGCAGAACAGTAATAACTCTAGCTTAATCCCAGAGGTAATATGTATGGGAATGCCATTTGATGCTCTTCCCAAACTTCCGTAAATTCCTTATGTGACAAATAGTGCCTTAGGTTTACCAGAGGGACATTGATTTTCAGCCTTTTTGTACCATATTGCCAGCATTGCTCAGACATTTTTTTCCTCAAAAGATGAGAGCAGTTGAACAAAAGGAAGCAAAAAGGGTTATTGCGTAGGAAAAGCTGGCCTACTTTCCCAGTGGCCAATATCCTACATATCCAAAAATAGAGCAGCCTACTGGATATGCAAAGGTAGGATCCCTCCACAGAGGGAAGAAAAACAAGACTTAGATAAACTGTTCAGATACAGCTTGAGGATTTAGGCAGCTTTGAATGATAAAAGTGGGACCTAGGCATTGTGCTGTCAGCACATTCTGTGGAGACTGATTAGAAGGTGATTTTTGTTTAATTTGTAGGTTCAGTTCTTTTTCCATCCTTTGTTTTGGGAGCACAGCACCCAACAGGTTACTGAGCTGAAGTACAGGGCTGGCCTCACCCACTGGGAATGCAGTTCACTGCTGTGCAGACCACACGAGGCCTCTGCACTACTGAAGTCCTGTAGGGTCTTTAGTGGGACATAAGCATTATGCTGTGCCCTTCCCAACAGGTAAGCTCGACCCCACTTGTGTGACACTAAGCAGTTCGCTTTCCGGCCTGAGCTCCATTCCCCCAGACATAGTTCCCTTGCATTCTCAGTATCTACTATATCCATATGTTTATGGATATTTATAAAAGTGGCCACCCCTTAACGCATGCATAGCAAAAGAAGTGTCATGCTCTTTCACTTTCACCATTGTGCCTCTATCTTTACTCCCTTCCTTGTCATCACATCCGCGTTCACCTTGCCTTGCTTGTGTCTCATTTAGATTGTAAGCTCCTCGAAGCAGGGAATTGATGCTTTTTGTTTGTCTGTAAAGAGTCATACACGACTATGGTGCTGTTTGAAATATAAATGACAATAAACACTAGAATCCATTCTGGAGAGTTACAAGTTTGATTTATTGTAAGTTGCTAGCAACAGTAATGGTGACAGGTACCTGTGATACAGTCTAAGGAGATTGTTAGGGGAAAGGTTGGGTGCTGACCTGGGGGATCTGCCTGCTTGTGTACAGGAAGGAATTATTTGGGAATTCGATACTGTTCTCCGCATGTTCCTGCAGATTGCTTGTTAGTAATTTCACATTACCTGTGTAACCATGAAACCATCCTTCACTGCCTCTTTTTTTCTCTGTTGTCTTTGATAGCCACGTTCCCCTTACCAATCCCCTCATCATCACTCCAGTCTGATCTCCTCTCCGAGCAACTTCGAGCACATCTATCACATGACTGTTAACTCAGCTGAAAAATTCCTCTCTTATGATTCCATAAACCCAGCCTGTCCCCCAGCTCTGCGCTCTGCCCCTGGCACCCCAGCCATTATGACTCTGAGGGTAGGAACGGCTCACTGTACTAACACAGTGTGGTTTTCCTCTTGCTTGGCTAATAACATGGAAGAAACAAGCCTCTGCAAGTGCTTTCCTTCTCTTCTGAACTCTCGTGTGTCCCAGCCGGTTCGTATCCACCTTTCTACCCTGGTGCTTTCCACAGCTGGTCACGTACCAAGGAGCAGAACTTCACAGCTTAAAAAATTAAGGAAAAAAACTGCTGGATTGAACCACTTTCCTGTGAAAGTAATGTCATGTTTTTAATTGCCTAATGGGACGTGGGACATTAAATGGTAACGGTTTATATCCTACAGCGTGCATCGTACAGCAGTCAGCAATGGGGGGGCTGCATTCTGGATAGCTGATAGGGCTGGGAAAAGGTTGACTAATAATAATGCACTTTCTTTAAATGCAAGTTTTGCAAGCACCCTTCAGAGAGTAAGACAGTTTCCATGCCCGGCAGAGTTTACAGCCAAGCTTGAACAAGAAGGTAGACAAAAGCGGGGACCAAGGGCAAAACAATTAAAAATAATATAAGCTTTTTACACAGACAGCAGATCCCAAGAATACAAGGATGCTTAAGCTGAGGCTGAGATAAGAGGTGATTAAATCATTCTTTTTGGGCTGGAGACCATCTTTTTGTTCTGTTTGTGTGCACCCCCCTCCCCACAAGTGGGGCCCTGGTCCATGAATGAGGCTCTTAGATACTGTGGTAGCATAAATAGTAATAAAATAATAAGCTACTGCAGGGCACTTCTTTGCAAGTTTGGGAAACCCAAATGAGAATAAGGTGGCCAGCTTCTCCCTATGAGCTCCTGCGGCTGAGAGGCTTTTTCAGATGTAACCCCAGCAAGAATTTAGACCCTTGAGGGGAAAATTATTCTTTTCTCATGAAGTGGGAGAAAGGTACAGTCCAGAGGCAAAGCTGTTGGCAGGAAAATGTTGGGAGGCATGGTCAGACATGGAAGTTGCCCATGTACAGCTAAGTCCCAAAGAGTTAATGCGTGGCCAGTTGTCCTTGTCATGACCTGTTGCAACTGTAAGCAAGCAGAAAATATTAATAAGCAAAGCCACGGTGATTTGTAGTGCATGTAGGTATCTTGCACCTAGTGTGGTCAGTCTGTATTTACTCTCAAGGTGTTTCTGCTGGCCGGAGCCTTGTGCCAAATGTCTGAAACCAGCGCACCCTGTTTAAGGCCAAGCAAGGCCTTGTCCAGAAGGGCTGAAGTGCTCTGGCTGCAAGCGCGGGGCTGAGATCTGCTCAGCACTGAGCTTCCCCCTAAGTCCCTGTTTGCATGAGTGCATTGAAAAAGTCAGAGTTTGTTGCATTGCAGCATTTTCACTTTACCACAGAAGTTTCTATATTTAAAATACAGTGGGACCCAGTCCCTTTTCCTTAGCCTTTCTCAGGTGAGTAAGGCGACAGCACGCAGGAAGGGCTGCATGTGTAGGTGCTCACTATATGCAGTCATAGTAACAATGTGGACCTTGGTTTAAGAGCACCACTTCCACTGCCAGTGCACTTACATAGCAATCAAGGGTGTGAATGTGGAGGGACACTGGGGAATCCAGAGCCTTGTGATTGCAGGCCTGCTAGCTCACCTAGAGGACTGGCTTTTATGAAGGAGCATGTTCTGGCTGAGGGAAGAAATGGCATGGAGTCTGGAAACTGTCTAGGCAACAGGGAACCAATATTCTTGTGTCCAAGGGGCACCTCATGGCAATTGAATGGATTGGGACTCAGACAGAGCTGGGATGGGCCTGAACTAGGGACCTGAAGGGGACGAAATCAATACTGGGCGTTGAAAGCAAGTCTAGCACACAAGCACCTCATGTATTGCCCTATGATCAAAATAATCTTTCACTGGAAAATACTATGCCAAAATTCATTTAGTGATGGGTAGACTCATTTAGTGAGTCCCAATAGGGGGGCAGCTAGAAAAACCAGGGGAAGCCACCCAACAGCCAAATTCCCATGGAAGCTGCAGTCCACCCAGTGCCATGGACATGTAGAAGACCCCAGGGCAGAGTCTGAGTCTGAGGAGACGGAGCGGGGGAGGCCTCACTGTGGTGAGACTTGGGAGTAGATCAGTGTTTGCAGGGTGGATGAGTCTGGGTCTGCTGCTACGCAGATGAGCAGCTGCTGCATTTTTGGAGCACAGCAACTCCACCAGAGTTTTACTCCCCGACTAAATCTGCAATGCACAGAGCTAATCTGGGGCTTTCTCTGTCTCAAGCTTATAGTCTGCTCCAGCAGCAGCTTCTCTGCTGGGGAGGGGACGTTCCTCTGCAAGGGTATTTCTTCTACCCATTATTTCCCCCTCACCTGCCCCATCTTAGTCCAGCAGCGGGGAAGGATAAAATATGCACAGGTTTGAATTGCTTGAGCTAAACCAGATTGTTCGTTTCTTAAAGGCTCACAGTTAACTCTGAATGATTGTTTTAATTTGCTGCTGCTGGTTTGTTTTTCATAACTGCTGCTTCTAACTGCCATTTTCTCCCTGGTGCCAGTTTCTTCTTTGTGTTGCGTGCACATTGCTCTGTTGCTATTTTTGCATTTAAGTGCTAGGTTCACTGGGATTTGTTTTTAGACAAAAGAACAATGAGACCTTTGCTTGTTGGGGTAGGGAGGAAATCACATAGGTGGAATTACATGGACTTTGCAAACAGATTAAAAAAAAAACAACAGTAGTCAAATGTGAGGCTGCAAGCCAACCTGACTGGGTTTGAGTTTTACACTGCTATGGCTGATCTCTTTCAAATGCATGTATCAGTCACTGATCAGTCACTAGTGGCCACCTTCCTAGCTCCAGCCCGCATACCCCACTCATCCACCGGTTGTGGCTGCTAAGCCTCTGGTAAGGAGAGTTGCTGCCTTGTTATTATTGAACATCTTTCTTCTCTTTGAGAAACCACCTGCTCCTTGTCTGACAGGCACTGAAGCCGCCTCCTTGTGATTCCAATGTATGATATCAAAGTGCTGTATTCTGGCTTTTCCTAACATGTCTCAAAACACCACGTCTGCTCTATAGTTAAACACCAGGTACTTGTTCTGTGCAGTCTCCACCCACTGTCAGCAAGCTCAAGCTGAGATCTTCCTGGGTGTCGCAGGACACACAGACTGACTCCACATATTCTTTTATGGTAAATAAGATAATTTAAAATATAGTTTATGTATTCACTGCTTTTTTGAAAAAAGGGCATACAGGCAATACAAGATAATATTTAATTTGACTATTTTGAAGGGTGCTTGTCAGCCCTACAGATCTGCTGAAACAGCTAGAAACAATCCAACAGCAGGGAGATAAATTGGCAAATCAGATAGGGCTTTTCCATCCCTGGAGTCTCAGGTTCATTTATGCAGGTAGCAGAGAGAGATTCTGAATGAAAAAAAAAAAATCAAGCCTTGTGTGGCTTTGTTGCACATGAAAAATGAGGAGTTCATGTCATGTGGGAAAATGAGGCAGAAGTATTCCCTGTTGTTGGAAAATTGTTCATAAATGTAGGTTAGGAACAGTGGCAGTAACAACAGACAAGTAACAATAATAATATTTACTACACATCCCCTAGCTGCTTTGCTAAGTCTATTCCAGCCGTTATAAACCCCCTCTTTAGCTATACTATTATATAACCTACCTAGAGAAACTGATAGATACTCAAGAATATGGTAGATGATAACTTATCTATTACTTATAAAGTACTGCCCCTGGATACCAACAAATCAGGAAGGATATTTGTATTTGTATTAAGGGTATAGGTTAACACAAAATAGTTCAGACTGATTTCCCTATACAGTGGATTTAAAACATTGGTTTGCTGTATCTGTGTTATTACCACATTGCTAAAGGGGGAAAGCCCCATGGGTAATTTAATGATTCCCCAGTAACTCACACAAACGCATACCCCCCCTTCACTATTAAAATGCTGCATCACTAGCTGTGTGTTCAGCTCTTTCTATCCTCTCTCCTTCTGGAGATAAAGTAATGACGTAAGCATTTTTCTCATGTGTCCTCCCTGAAAGATGAATCTGAGAAGGTTCCTTGCAGTACTGTTAAGAGATCTCTTTTCTTGTGGTGCTAGTAATACAATTAAACATAGCTCAGAGGAAGTAAAAAGGAAAAAAAACCCAATCAAATGCTAATTAGTCCTGTTTAGGGTTAGGGGGTTATAATATCATTCAACAAGAGCAGCTACTGATTCTGCCAACTCTGTGCAAAAACCCCCAAAACTAGCATAGAAGTAATGGAATAACTGAGTTGGGTTTTTTTCCCCAGACATCACCATGACATAGTAAATGTGGCATTTGGATTAAATGTGTATGTCTACGTGGTACAGCTTATACTGCACAGAGATAATCAAATAACTTCAAAACTCAAAGCAGGATATGAGAGACAGACAGAGAGCAAGAGACTAGTGCTTGTGTGGCACCCAAGCATTGCTATGCCATTCAGACATACCCAGTGGGACTGAGGCTGCCCTGCTTGTTCATGATCCACAATATGTCCCTGATTGATTGGATATTCTCAGACAGAGCCACACAGGGAGCAGAGATCAGGGCAGAACCGACCTCATAGAGGCCTTTTATTCTTGTTGTAAGTTTCATTAACATCCATGCCTACGAGGGCAACTACAGTTGTGAATTATTTCATACACTTGGCTATATTAAGCTAGTCTGAAATAATGTGGGGCATTAGTAGTAGAAAGAAATAAGCTGCAAGGCAAAGATACAATTCAAAAAATAAATAGCTGAAGCTTGGACCTAGGTTTAGGCTAGGTGAAGCCACTTTGGGCTCTGGATGTATTTCTTACAAAGAAGTTGTATTTCTTCCCCTGTATGGAGAGGTTTTATATAGCCAATTCTCATTAGTTCTAATGATTTATTTGTGCAAGGAGGGGGCCTGATGAATGCATTTATATTTAACCAAAGATCAAAGACAAACAGGCATGTTGGAAAGCCTTTATCAATGTGACCAGGAAGCAGTCCTGTATACAAAGACTGCAGGACTAAGTGTGCTGAAGTCTTTTTTAGTTTTTCCCCTCCCTGTGATCCCCTCTAAGATTACAACACTGAAAACAAGTTTCCCAGAGTTTGTTGCTCCAAACCACCAGTCCTCTTTCTTCAGAGGTGCAAGAGAAATTGGAGGTAGTCTAAGAATGATGTTGTAGCTGTAATGATCCAGAATTTATGCCAGAGGCAAAAGATACCATCCTAAGAAATCCTTATTCGAACAACTCTGTAGTTGGGATAAAGTTAGACAAGCTTTTGAATGCAAGACATTCTTCATCAGGTCTCTGATCACAGGAAGCCAGGGACAGCACAGTCATAAATATATAGTCATGCTGACGAAGAATGTCTTCCATTCAAAACTTGTCAAACTTTATTTCAACTACAGAGGTGGTTAAATAAGAGAGATCACCCTAAGAAGTCCTTGCTTTTGCTATAGGAATTTAAGACACTCCTGCAGCCGAGTGGTGAAATTCACCAAAAGGCAAAAAGGGTTTGCCCCTTTAAACTGATAAGGCATATTTTCAGCCCAGCTCATACATGGCCAGTTCAGAAAAACAACTTTCAGGTGTGTGGTGGCAGGAAAAGCAGTGGAACAAGCCCTAATTTGAGATAACAGCAAATCAAAGTAGTTGCAAAAAAACTCTGACTGGTATTCAGATGAGGCTTTTCTGTCTAGCAATCTGAAACTAAAAGGCTAAATCTGCTCTTGGCAACATCCGCGTCGATCTAGACTGACTCTGCTGAAACTAATCAGGTTTCTTTAGTATAGCTGTAGGCAGTTTGGCCCAGTGTTTCTGCTTAACTGCATGAAGCACACGACAGGCACATGGCACAAGTAACATTGTTCTTCGTAACAAATAGATCTATCACACATGATGCTATTGAAGAGACCCCATTTAATAAAATATTGCTTGGAGAAACAGACCCCCAAAAAATATGCCATGTTTGTTGGGCATCTTTTTAGTATGTCATTGAAATTGATATCAGATGTTAGACTCTCAGAGCAGCCCACTAAGGAAGTTCTACCAGGGAGTCTTTCTTGGTCATCTGCATCTGTCCATGTAATTCAGCACCATACTGTCATGCTGTGTGATCTTCTAGCCTCTGCACTAAGTTGCAGAATACTATCTTGCAAATTTGCTGACCTACCCCTGAGGTGATCCAGCTCTGGTAAGACTGGGGCATTACTTGGACTTCTTAGTTTCATTTGGTATCTGCCTGTCTCCAGCACTGAATCAGCAGCAGATGAATTGATTAAAGCATTTTTTTTCCATGTTTCCCTGTGCATTGCAGAACCTTCGGCCTCAGGAAAGTCGGACCATGTTCAGTGGCTCTGTCAGCATCCCATCTATCACAAAATCCCGCCCCGAACCAGGACGATCAATGAGCGCTAGTAGCGGGTTGGCAGCAAGTAAGTTACCAGGTCTGTCTTGCCTTAAATTGCATGTAGAAACATGGAAAGCTAATGCTGGGTGCTCGGTATTGGCTTTGACTGCTCCCACTGACGTCAGTGGGAGTGTTCGAGCATTGACCTTGGTAGGAGCTCTTGGGCAGCTATCAAGTGATATTGAAAACCTCACATGCTTGTTTCTCTGTTACTGACATTATGATGGCCAGCATCAGAATCTAAACTGTTTGTCTATCTTGGGGCTGCGTAATGACTGCTTAGTCTCGGAGTCAAGGGCAAATCAACCATTGGCTCCAGTGCTGGTTTTTTCCTTCGTTGTTGTTGCAGTTTGCTACTGGTATGGCTAGCACATGTAACAACAGTGGACAACTGGCTGCTGACAGAGAAGGGTTAATTTTTTAACTCTTTGTCCTCCCATGGTCCTGTCCAGATATTACAGGGTCCAGTACATGATCACATAGTATGTTGTCCAGGGCATCCGGGAATACAGACAGGAAGGTTTTACTGGAAAGCAATGGGGGACCATGAAGCAGCCATTGACCAGCCTAGTATATGTCCCTACAACCGCTGTTTCCTTGCGCCTTTTAGGGTCATCAGCACAGAATGGCAGTGCTCTGCGGCGGGAATTCTCAGGAGGGAGCTACAGCGCAAAGCGTCAGCCTATGGCATCGCCATCAGATGGGTCGTTGTCTTCTGGTGGTTTGGACCAAGGCAGTGATGTGCCGACAAGGGACTATGAGCGGGAGGTGAGTAACAGGAGTAGAGGGAAGAAATCTGAGAGCTGTAGATACACCCATGGTCAAACAATCCTCTTGTGTTTGCTGATGGAAGTCTGGAGTAAAGTGAATGCAACAGGACAGAATTTGGCCCCCGAAGGCTCAGCTCTTGTTGTTCATAATCACGTTTTCTCTATTACAACCATTGAGAATTCCTGGTACATGAAGTACACCGAAATATGTTAGCTTTGAATAGTTGGGCAAAAAATGGGCCCCTGAGCATAGCAAACCAGTAAGACTCACAAATGCACTAGGGTGGTAAAATAACTGCATGGCATGATGTTGATTTTGACCTACCCCAGCTAAAAGTGACATTATTCCTTGTGTCCTTTGGCAGCCAGGAAGCTTAGCCCATAAGCAGATGTTTCATAGGAAAGATACCGATTATATGTGGGAGGGTCTCCAGTCAAGTAGCTAATTGTAAAATTCAGAAATTGGCCATTTCTCTGACTGCTGTCTCTATTCTGCCAAAATATCAAATGACAGTCAAGAGTAGCCCCTGGCCAGGGCTTGGAATTAACCTCCATTCTGGAAGTTGCAAAGAGACAAGTGATTTTGATGAAGCTCAATCAGGAAAGTGGCTTCCTAATTGAATAGAAGTGTGAAACTGTTGATGCAGACGCACAGTATTTATATTAGCAGAAATAAAGAGCAGACGTGAATTAGGTCATACACTAGTGTGAGTCACTACTCTGCTGTAGTCACCTGGCAAAAAACCCTGAGTCCTACAGTGACTCTACAATGGTAGAAGTGTTGCATGTCCACACCTCTCATCAGTTTTGACTTGAGCAATTATCTACAGCTCCTCCACCCAGGGGTAATGTGCTCTAATAACGGCCTGTAGTCTTTCCTAGGATAAAGTGGTTCTCCATCTGCTCTGAATCCTGGTATTATTTACATAGAAGTACAGAACTGGGGTAAATTAAACTGATGGAGACATGCTATGCCTCCATGCCCAGCTTGTGTCCCGTCACAACTGCTTCATGAGACTCCAGAAGTAGTTGAGAGTTAAGCAGCAGCTTAGGGTTACAAAACTGTACAAACCGAGATTATCCCCAACCCCTTCTTCCCTCCCAGAACCAGGGCAGCTGTCACCTCCCCTTCAGCTGGTAGCCACTTCCCCCGTGAGCTGGCACCACTCATGCCTTATGTGAACCGAGCTTCAAACAATTCACTAAAACACAACAGAAAAGTAAATGCTGAGCAAATTACACTGGTATAGCTGTTCAATCTATATCAGTGGACATAAAAGCTAGGGGGAACATATGCAGACATCTAGTCTCTGCTGACTTGTTCAAATGTGTGTCCTCTTTAGTCTCAGACAAACTTGCCTTCCATTACACTGTTACTTATTGATGTTCGTCTGCATCTCTGGGGTTGCAGGACTCGGACTCGCCACGGCATTCTACGGCTTCTAACAGTTCCAACCTGAGCAGCCCTCCCAGCCCGGTTTCTCCTCACAAGACCAAGAGCCTCTCCTTGGAGAGCTCTGACCACGTGAGTTGGGACTCATGAACTTCAGCATTCAGACCTGACATCACAGCGGCTTATCCCCTGGCTTCCCCTTCACTCGTCCCAAGTTCACTTTCATCACCCTTTCCTCCTCTAAGAGGATCATGGGGGTGGGGAGGGAGTAAGATAAAAGGTTTGCCTTCTCCAGCACCATTCAGTGCTGCCTCATCTCCCCCTCCCCAGATTCAGCAGCAGCAAACAAGCAAACCTAGGGTGTTGGTAAATAACAGATACAGTAGATTTGTATTAGCACTGGTTTCATTTCATGTGGTCACAGATGCTTTTCATCATTAAAGGTAACTTTACCCCATCCCACTTCCAGAAAGGTAACTTAAATAGACCAGAACACTATCCGTAGAAGAGAAAGGCAATGGCTTTTGTTTTTCAGCCACTAGCTCATTATTCTGTATGAAAGTAGCACAGAGACCCCGCCTCCGGTGGGGAGCAATCAGCACGTCTAAGAGGCACATAAAAGCTTTCAGCCAGCCACCATGTTTGAATGTCAACCTGATTGTCGCCAGCAAATCCTTATTAAAACAATGCATATTTTAGTACAGTACAGAGTTTAAATAAATACGCAAATTTAAGAGTGAAATACGTATGTATATATTCAAAGAGAAGAAGCAGCATCAAGTATGCAGCAGAAGATGGATGCCTATTTAAGAGATCCTTTAATTTAAAAAGATATGTGGTGTTCCCGTTTTCATACCAAGTAATACACAGATTTGAGGCTTGGCCTAAAATTATGCAGGAGGAGGGACATTCCCTTTGGGTAACTTTGGGTAACACTGCACTGTCGGAAACTTTCCTCCAGTGTGCTCAGTGATGAGTCTTTCCACTCATCAGGAACAGAACTGAAGCCACAGCCCTCATTTTAGAGACAGCCCTATCAGTCCTTTGGAAGAACGACACAGATATAAAAGTGAGCCCTTCCCATCAACACCTAAGAGCAGCACCCAAACACAGTGTTGTCAGGGTGTCAGCGCTTGATAGGTAGCGTATCACCCAGGGGCTCCCAGCTTGTTGCTGGATACAGTATACATCCCAGGGCAGCGATGGGGTTAAGGCAGCAGAAATTGTAAGAAACACTGTTTCTCAAAAGGGTCAGCGACTGACCTGGTTTCATTAGGGAGGGAATGGTCTTCCAAGCCTCCTTGGCCATTTATTAACCATAAAGCTGTTACATTTGTTACCAAATATTAGCATATAATCTACATCAGCCAAATGTGAGTGCCGTTAGCCTGAAAATAGCCTCTGTTGAATATGTTGTTGCTGTAGCATAGTGAAGAACCTTGAAGACTTTGACCTAATACTGTTCATGCTGTGGTAGTTGAAGACACCTGATAGCCCAGAACTGCCGTGCTGAAGAGGTTCATTATTCCCCCCACCCCCCAATTCTGGATTGCGTTTAGTCATTTCTATCCAATATCCTGCTGTTTTGGTTCTTAGCGCAAGGCAGACTGCAGGGCAGAAAGAACTCCACCAGAGGGCAGGTCCCACAGAAGATGCAGTCTGCCTTTCAGCAACAGGAGCCGGATGACCATCATTAAATGAACCGAATGAAAGGGGGAAACATAACCTGCAAATGGACACGAAGGAGGAAAGTCCTTTCCTTTTGTTATTTACCAGGATGAATGTGCTTTTTATTTGGAAACACACGCGTGTGCATTTTCTTCTCAGAAGGATCACTGCTAGCTTTCTGCCACAACCACCCCAAAGGGCTTCTTGTATTTAGAATACTGATTGTGCGTGTTTTAGTACCATTATCGCTTCTGTCAAACCACTCCAAGCCATTCCAGTTCACAGTATAAAGTACTTCACCCAGAGTAAGAGATGCTGAAATGAATGGCGGTTTTGCTGGATTTTTCTTCCCAGTGGAAAACACGGGTAAGTTCAAGGATGGGATAATTCACAGGCCTGGGTGAAATACAGATATAAGCAGTAGGATGCAGATCATCGTCTTCACCATTACCCATGCTGGGTCTCCTAGAAAAGATCTGTTTTGTTCTGCAAAGAGCGGATTGTCCATATGAAATAACATATTGCAGAGATATTTGGGGGCAGGAATGCAGGACTTGTCCATTGTGTATCATGTCCAAATCCTGTCTATCCAGTTTGGGTTTTCAGCATATCAAGTTAGTGGCATGCATTTCCTTGTCACAGCTGGAAGCTAGCATTCCTGCAAGCTTGGCATTGCATATTCAAATCTATACCAAGCAGCCAAACACTTCAAGCTCATTCCAAGCTAGTAACTTCTCACAGCACTGTGGGAGAGACAGGGCACAGGGACTGGGCATTAGCTGAAGCTCACTAGCAGTTTTTCCTTAAAGGCTGTACCAAAGGCTTCTCCTCTTCTTACAATTCCCTCTTTCCAGTGAAGTCTATCACATCCACGTGTTCTTCAAAACCTTCCACACTGGTTTTTTTTATTTATGGTGCATTTAAATATTAAACCTCATGCTAAAGGAGGCATTTGAACCTTTAGGTTTTTAGGCTAAAAACTGGTCATACTTGAAGCAGTTCTGACTGATCCTAGTCAAACCCTGCTTGTCCATGGAATGACTGGCAATTAACTCAAATTAGCCCCGACTGTCCCAGGAACAAATGCTATCACAGATATTTCACAGGTACTTAAAGTGGGACAGTGGACTTGTACATCTGCAGGATCCCAGGAAAAAATGGTTTTGTTCTGGGAGAAGTCTGACAGTCTGTTTTTAGCCTGAAAGAAACAACGCACGGTAGTCCCCTTATCTGACTGCGTAGTCGTTTTTAACCAGTCTGCGCTCCTGAAAAATGGAACCAAAGACCCAGCACATTTTTAAAAGAACCATAAACCAGTGGACTTGCTGTGGTGCCTGTGATCCTATTTCTTGTTACAGACTTACATTTTCAGATGTAGCATCCACTGGTTATGTTGCAAAGCTGAATTCCATAAAGAAAACCCAACTGGAGGAAGTCTGCACTGTTAAACATAGTCTGGATTTTCTAGGCTTTAGCAGTGTCCTTTAAGATGACTATTTAGTCATACTGTACATTTTACACAAGCCACAGTACTGTTAAAGAGAAAGAGCAATGGATTTCTTAGCTGAAAAGCAAATATCCACGTAAGTTATTTGAAAGGAAAATAAAATGTCCTAGGACTTGAGCTAAATTTTATGTTGTCTTGGACCATTTGAATAGATGCTGATTTCTCCAGTGGGCCATGCAAAATCTGTTTTGGTAGTGAGCTCTTGTTATAAAATATGCATGTTGCAGATGTGCTTTTGAATTTCTCATGAGGTAGGAAAAGTAACTTGGCCATTTGAACTGTACAATTCTTGTCTGGTTTCTTGGAGGCAGTCGACTTACAAGGTTTGTTGTTTGCAACTATGCAGTGTGGCATTGTTCAGTGTTTCCAGTTGCAATGCATTTACCCAGGCAATTTATAATCACCCATTGAAACTTTTGACTAATATTGTAGCATATGTTCTATGTACACAGTATATATTTTTTTTTCCTTCCTTTGCCAAGACTGAAAGCATTCTTCATTTATCAGGACCCTTTTATTTTGCTTTTGCAAATGGCTTTAGTCACAAAGAGAATCCAAATAGATTCAGGCAGCTACTGTGAGGAACACAGCTTCCAGGTGACAGAATGAAAAGGTGCAGTAAAGTAATTTAAGCTCCCACACATCACATTTGGTTTCCACATTTTGTAAAGGCAGCGCTAGGTAATAGAGCTTTGGCTGTATCACACGCAAGCTGTAGGAACCATGTAGTTCATAGTTTGGAAACACATTTCTGGCCTTGCTTAGGCAGCTTTTCTTCCCGTCTTCGCGCCTTTCTTAGCATCTGGCTTGTTAAAAGTGTGGATCATTATTATTTCAGCAATATTCCTGACTTGTTTTTGAGACCGACGAGCTTGATTCTGATAAAAATCACAGACCACATTTGTGTTGAACTCTCAGGTATGTAGTTTATGGAACACAGCAGCAGAGGCACATAGGGCTCTGAACACAAAACAAATGAAAGCACAGATGACGGACGGCAAGGGCATATGTAGTTCGCTACAAAGAGCTTTGGGCTTAAGCAAAACATTGCTCAAGCAATAGCGTCAGCCTTTCAAAACAATACTTTTTTAAAAAGTCAGAATTTCTGAGGAACTGGAGCACCATGAGCATCCATAGTCTTGTATGTCCAAGAACGTTGATGAGCCAGACTGGAGGGAGAGACCCAGCTGGTGAATGGTAGAGAACAAGTGCTCTGTGCAACTCCAGCAGCATCTAAGTGGTAGGAAACCTTTTCTTCAGACCTCTTTCTTCTACAAGGTGAGCACCAAGGGTGAAATTCATCCCTGTGCAAAGCCCCTGCACCTCTTCCGCCTTATCCTGAGAACTGAAGCGATACAAAGACTTTGTGCTTGGCTTGCTACAAGAGTTCTCTCTCGCAAAGGAGCCTGGGACAGGCCCTGTGCGCTGACACGAATTGCGCTCCAGCTACACGAGCAGCCTAGTCCTGGCAGGCTACCATGGGCTGCGTACTCAAGTCCTATTTGAGAGGCCCCCAAAGATCAGCTGTCCCACAGGCCTTTCACTTTAGACCTCACTGTGCAGAGAGGCAGTTCCACAGCTTGTCTTCTCTTCCTTTCCATTCACAGTTTAAGAAAGAACCCCTCTTTCATTCTGCAGAAGCAAGCAGTCAAATTCACAGGGAAAAAAAAATTCATAAATAAAACCAGTGTTGGCATTGCAAAGCAATTATACCTGCCTTTTTATGTATGACAGTTTCATATCATTTATTTTTAAAAAATATATTTTTTAGGTTTTTTCATTGTAATATTATTGTACAGTTTTGCATGGCATAGATGTAATCACTTTTTTGTTTTAGAGTATAAAAGCTGACAAGTGTGCGGTGTGGGGGAAAGACTGCTTTTTGCCTCTTCTCACTATTTGATTGTTTTATGCCCTCAATGTTGTAGAGGACATTGTAAGAGATTCTCTGCTACAGAACAATGATGTAGATTCTTTTGCACAGAAATATTTAAGGTGGAAAGTCAACAATGTAATAAATGACTTGCCACCAATATTTTACGTTGGTAACACACTTAATATTAACCTACTTTGATGTATTGCAATAAAACAGGGAACTGTTAGAAACATGGATGTTTTTGTCTTTTATCCCCCACTATGGTTTTTTTTTTTTCAGAGGGAGGTGGAGGGAAAGGGAATGGAAAGTGGGAGGACAAGGGAAATTGAGAATGTAAACCAATCTACACTAGTCCATTGCTAAGCAACAGATATGCACACATCCAGCATCAACAGTGCTGTCAGCTTCCTGTAGACATTTACAGAAGACAATTGGCACCAGTTACCTTCTGTTGTGCTTTTGCTATCTTCCACTTCACTATACCGAAGTGCATCAACCACAGTTTTTCCTGAGCCTTTTAATTAGCTCAATCTTTCCCAGTGTAGTACACCTCCACATTTCCATCAGCAGTTAGTCATACCATCCTTCTTCTGAAAGCTGACTCTTAAGTGAAAGAGTGCCCAAGACTGCTATAATCAGCTTCACCTCGTTCCTTTTCTCAACTTTTTGACACCTCTTGTCTTTAAGCAAAGTGAACCCTTTGCCTTTTCAAAAAGGTCCTGACAGCCTCTTGCCTCGTAAGTGATGAGGATTCTACTGCCTTTGACTCGCAGGCACAGAGCTGCTTTTGCACCTTTCAAGATCTTCATCTCCAACAAAACTTCAAATTCTGTATGGACCTCCAGAGATGCTGAACTCCCTGTCCCCACAAAAGTGGCCAGCATTCTGCCCTTAGACACCTTCTTTACCATCTGTCCCCCTGTCCTTTGGGCAGCTCCCCCATCTTTACCAAGAACCTGTTGGCTGTGGTCACCAGCCTGTAGTAGGAACAGGACATCTGTCTTGCCAATATCCTCAAATTGGACATGTTACTAGGGAAGACCTAAGATGGCTTAATCACCATCATGTTATCTTTCTCCTGGATGCCTCATGTAGGAACCACCTGTTAAGCAGGGTTCTCAATATGCAGACGGTCAATGCCTACATCTCTCCAGAAAGACCCGTTATCTTCCATCTCCCTAGCTAGAGACATCCTAATCCTAGAACCTGTCCCCCTTGGGCCACTTCACGCCCAGCTTCATCCATGTCCTCTGTAGGCCTTTTTTTCCCCCCTCACACCCTAACTTAGTGGCCACAAACTCATGCTTTATTTTTAATCTCCTCCCAACCTCACCACAGCTGGAAGGGTCCTGAGCTCAGGGGCCTTGGGAAAGCAGACGCTGAGTACCACTGTGGTTGGCTTCAGAGTGTCTGTGCCCCGTCAGCACTGTTTTAAAGCAGCTTGCAATACTAACTGGCTGACATGCATGACCAGCATTTCCAGTAAGGATTGGGTCTGCACCTCCACTCCAATCCCTGCCAACTCTTGCCTTTAAATAGGGAAAAAGCAGTTTTCAACCTTCATGCTTGCAGCATAAGAACAGAAAAGCAACTTCCTTGCTGAGGGTTCCCTGAGGGTTTATCCAGAGAGTGTAGATTATATACTTAAGAGCATTCATGCTTGCCCTATTCCCACAGTAAGAGTACATGCAGGGGATAGACTGTGCTGAGAAACAACAATGTATATTTTTTGCTCCATGTAAAGTGTTTGGACCTGTGGTCAGTGCACTGGATCATTCCTGGAATAGGTCACGTAACAGTGCCATTACAAGGTGCATGAAAACCCTCAAAGCCCTTTCCAGACCACTGTGCTACAAAAGCCTTCACAAAATCTCTACAGGACTATGAATTCTCATAGGCCAGGAGGCCTAAAGGCTCTCTTATCTAAAGCTGCACCACATGATGTTCCACTGGAATTCACCCTTAAGAAATCTATGCAAACAAACCCAATGCTCTTACTGACCTTGTCCAAAGCATTAGGTAACCCAAAGTAGAGCTGTACTCACTGCAAATGCCTCTGGTATTATATGCAACAGAAGACACGTGAAGCCTAACTAGAAAAACTAGCACAACCAAACACACTCCACCCCATTTCACCTGCTGCCCCATCACTGAGTGATTTGAATGCATTGGGGCTTGGATGCCTTGCTTCATACTACTTCAAAGCTCTTCTCTACAAATTCAGCTGGTCCCATTCGCTTGGGGTTTTTTTGTTTTTGTTTTTTAAGGCTAACCTCTCAAACCATTTCACTGCAATAGGACAGGTGCCACAATCTCTGTGACCCTTCTAGTTAGTTCCTGAAGGTGGGCTTCCCTCCCACACATGCTTGGCACTTCAGTGACTGGATGCATAGCCCTCCACAGTGAGGTCTTGGAAGTACGTGGATCAAGTCAGTCAATCACTTCGGCATTAGGGGTACAGGGAAAAATTTTCCCTCTACACTGTGGGCAGCCACCTTCAAGGTTAAAAGCAAGCAAATACAGCACTGCCTGCTACAGCCAGAATAAAAGCCACCCCACCTCTGCTTTGTCTGTGTCAGTGTGGGCTTCAGCCTGTGCACAAGATGACTGGACTGGACAGTAAAAAAAATAGGATCAATAGTAAGATGTTGACTTTCCTAATGTGCCTTGCTGGAGTTTAGGTGAAGCAGTTTTCAGGTTTTGCTCATGTGCTTGAATAAAGGGAAAGGCAGACAAATGAAGGGGATGTTCATTTCTGCACACTCTTATACAGGCTGCAGGGAAAGGTCCACTTTGTGCCCCCCACCCAAGTTCACAGAAAGGTAGGACATGTTCAGCACCAAGGAACTGGGCCTACTGCATCTATGCACTCACCAGGTCTCTGCTTATCACCTCTAAACTGCTAGCAGAGCCCTTAACTGTCATGTGCACCAGAAGTCCAACATAGGCATTCAGATCCTTTTCCATTCTGGAGTTCACCAGCCAGCTCAATTCTAAGTTTTGATCAGGAGCAGAACTGAATCTGCTCTACCTCCAGGTCAAGTGGCTCTGCCCTGCACCTAAACAATATTGTAGGGGGACTTCTCTTTAGATTATGTGTTATATTATATACATATATATGTGTTTATGTGTACAACATGGGAAAGAGTGGAGAGGTGGAAGGGGGAAGAGATATCAGGGGAGAAAATACTTCAAAAGCTGGTAATAAAAGAAGACTAATGTAAAAAAACATCGTTTACTAGGCTAACAGTTCTCTTGTTCATAGTGGACTTATCGCCATCCCCACTATGACCAGTGGCATAACTGGAATGGAAAGATTAAGAAACAAGTATGTTCTGGAGACAAATGTGCATTGGCACAGGTGGGTTCTTTTGCAAAAATGTCACTGTCCCTCTAGGAAGATGGAAGAAGCTTCTCCTTCAACACCTAGCTGCTATTCCTACCCCAGGAGGGAGGCTACTTGATGACAGCCCACCTGAGGCAAGGCAGGGATGGAATGACACAGGCAGAAGCACACTGCACAAGCACTCTTTTATTGCAAATGGGTCAGTCACACAGATACAGGAATTGTACAAAACCCTCATGAAGCAAGTTTGCCAGCTTGACTCCAACAGTTCAGAATAGTGCACTGGATTATAAACAAGGATTACACATTTGGCAAAAGCTTCAAGTGCCTGTAAGAGGGTAAGAGAATCCCGTAGAGCCTTTCTCCCTTCCCTCAAACACTATTACAGGACACCAGAAGGTGACAGCACAGCTTCTTTGCTAGGACTCCAACAAGCCAAGTGCCCATGCCTTAGATAAGCTAACGCGCCATTAGGGGAGCTGGTACTTGGCAGACAGTGAAGACTTGCACTAGCCGTGCTCACCTACAGCTCTATGGTTTGTACACCCAACTCTCAGAGTTACTGCGATCTCTGGCTTGTTTTCTGGGCAGGGGCTCTCCATGCATTTTTTTTAAAAAAAATACATTTTGGTACCACTTTTCAGATTTTTTAAAACCTGTGCTTCCTATGCTTAGCTTGCAAGCCAAAGAGTCAGAGGCAGAAGGCATAAAATTTCATCCTATATACACGCATACTGTAGGCTACGTCACCATCAATAAAATCCAGGAGGGTTCTTGACTGCCACCACTCAGCTTACAAAAATAGGGGTCTATCATAGGTCACCGTATTTTATCCTATAATTCACAGTATGAAAAACACTTGAATTCCACCTTATCTGGAAAAAAGCAGTGGAGGGAGGGGTTATCTTTAAAAGCAAAACAAAACAAAAACAAAACATGATTTTCTAAGAATTACAAACAGGTTTCAATACAAACAAGTTCTGCTTTGGCTCTCCCTCCCCCTACTCTTTATAAAAATCCCACTCAATATGCAGCCACCATCAGTATTAAAAAAAAAAAAATGTATGAGAGAGCTGGTCAGTGCCCTGAGATGATACAGAAGCACGTGGCAGCCTAGTTCCACCACCTCAGGAGGACAATCCCCGGTAAGCCATCGACTATTTAGTACTTTAACTGCAGTGTAGGACAGACAACACATGAAAAACAAGTGTGTCCTTGTGAAACGAGCATTTAGCTTCCAGGAAAAAGGCTGCTGCATCTTGAAAAAAATTAGGGTCTAGGAACATGACATACTGAAGACTACAATATCCTTTGCAAGAACGTATGACTGGGCCTAGGTCCACCTTGCTAATCTTCTGGCTTTTTGCCCCTAGTACTCCAATATTTGCTATATGCTTCCTGGAACATACGTTTGCAGGAGATTTTAGCCTTTAGTTTGGCACAGATGAGAAAGGAGCCCCCCATCTTCCGGTGGAGAGAGTAGGTCTCCTCGGGCGGAGGGATAAGCCGATGCTTCAGCATGACAGGGATTAAGGTATGGATCTTTTCCGTGGTACTCTGACTGCCGAAATCAAATGGTTCCTCAGATGCAAAAGCCTCTCCCAGGATGAGGATAGCATTTAAGTGGGCATCTTCCATTTCCTGCCCAAAAGGAAAGAGGCATCAGTAACGCAGCTGCTTTTAACACAGGGGTTGGGAAAGAAAAAGACGTGCTCCCAAGGGCTAGCCTGACCAGGAACAGACAACACGCGCTCTCCAGTGTGCAGAGACTAGACAACACTAAGTCAATTTAGCTGTCAGGAGATCAACCTCAAGTGAGACCCTCAACCTATTTGGTCCTAAGATCGCCAAGGATGGGATGGAACGGACATGGCTGGAAGAACGGGAGCTGTTTCTCCAGGTAGAAGGAAGAGTCCTCTGGCTTGTCAGAGGGCATGGGTAAGTGTGTCCAAGTAAAGGGGCAGATTCTTTCAGTCTCTAGAAAAGGGCCCAATTTTGCTCCTGAAGCTGTGTATATGGTTTCCCTTCCACCCAGAACTGCAGAGGCGTGAAATATGTTTCAGCAAAGAGAAGAGAAAGATTTGGATTACCCCTTTCTGTGGGCTCCATCACCATGACTCTGGCTTACCCTGTTCCTAGCTCTCCTTGGGGAAGGGTTGACTTAACTATTTTTGCAGAAATCCTCCTTTCTGCCCCCACTACCAGTGTCCATGACAGCTGCCCTTTTGGACCAATCACCAGCTTTCCCCCCCGTCACTGGCTCTGCAATAAACCAGACCCAAGTTCTCTGCAAAGAGCTTCACAACCAGCCAGTAACAAGCAGAGAAGATGCTACTCCATACCTTGACTTCATAGCCAGTAAGGAATTTCATCTCTATCGACTTCCTCAAAACTCTCTCTCTGTCCAAGTCTGCAGCCGCCTTGATTATCTGGATGGGAAGAACACCATCAGCCAACACGTCCCTATGTTACTAAGCAACAGCAACAACATTCTTGCTGTCAAGCAACCCCATTACATGCCTGTTTCTTCACCCTTTCCCATTAACTCTCAGCAGTGCAGCACCAGCCTGGAAGATAATCAGCTCAAGTGCTATTAGAAATACATCCACCACAATGGCTTTTCCCCAGCAAGAGAACCCAAAACAAGAAACTGCAGTGACATCAAAGGGTGGGACAGGGACAACTGCCCTTCTGCCTGGGAAACTGCAGAGCCGAGAACTTGCTGCCCTGACAAAGGAACAGGCAAAGCTGACATGGGACAGGGCCTTTACAACATCAGCTGTGTCAAGCGATTTGTAGGCAAGCGGAAGTTACAGGAGCGGTGAATAGTATCGAATACTCCAGGTCTGCACACCTCTTCCATTTGTTCACATCTGTACATACGCATGCGTACAGACACACACCACCCCTCCCCTCTTGCTGCTGAGTTCCCAGAGGACAGGTCGATACCATGGCTTTTCAAATAAGCACTGCTGCCCACAACTCAGAGTGCAAAACTTTGAATCGACTGCGACTAGGCATTTACTTAAAAGGGAATGAAACTACACAGGAGCAGCCACGTTCAAGGCTTATGTAAGAAACTGCAGCTCAGCCAGGACAGGTTCAAACCACAGGTCAGCAGTTGCTATCCATGGGCTCTCCGCTGGGCCCTGAATGACAGGCTCTAAGAGTGCTGGGAGTGCTGGCAATGGATTTACCCACCAGAAGATACGGGGAGCTAGTTCTGCTCTCAGAGCCACCCAGAAGCAGCAGAGCTAGGGCAGGCTCAACCCCTGAGACAGCAGCAGCCCAGGTCTCTACACTGAGCAGATATGGGCTAACAGCAGATGGAGAAGTGTGGTGGGTCAGCGTGGGCAAGGGGCAAAGCAGTGGCATGTATCTTCTTCCCCACACCCCAAGCCTTGTTCCCAGCTCTGGCCAAGCAGCAAATCCACCTACGCACAGGCACGCAAGATCTCCAGACCAGAGCAAGCCGAGAATGAACGCACTCTGACCACCCCCATGCACAGCAGCAGCTCAAGAGCCCTCACCTCGATGTAGAGGTCGGTGAACTTCTCATCAAAGCCTCGAGTTGCTCCGAAGTCCAGCAGGGCCACCTGGATGTGAACACACCCTTCTGCGTTATAGTGACCACCAATCAGAAAGGAGGCAGCTTGGTCACGGAGGGCTCTGAAGGGGGTGGCATGAAGCTCACAGGGCACAAGGGCTTCCTGGGGGCCTAGGTCTGGGCAAATTAGTTGACTCCCTCCTGTCACTGGTCCTCACTGCCAAAGTCCAGCGCAGAGCAGATCAGAGCCCTCCTCAGCCTCATGCAGGTGGGCAGGCAGAGGTGACAGAGCCTCCCATTGCCCCGTGGGACCTGCTGAGCCAGGGGCTCCTGTAGGCTCGCGCCCTGCATCACAGCGCATCAGTGGACAGCCTTGCCCCAGCACCATCCCCACGCACAACTTGGACAGCCCTGCCATTGCCTTGCACAGCCTATAGCTCTGGAACTGCTTCCAAATCTGATACAAGAGGCACACATATGCAGGTGCCCAACCAGTGACAGACAGGAAGAATTGCAGGCCACTGGGGACCACCTCACCAGGCACTGGTATTTTTAGCCCAACCCAAGGGCAAGGGAGAGGTGGGGAAGACTGGAATGATGTGCCACTGGCTCAGCAAGCCCTAGCTGCTCCCGTGTCAGAGAACATACAGGGCTGCACCTTTTCAGCAAAGGGCAGGGGAGAGGAACAATTCCCATTCTTCCCCTAGGAGCCTCCCCCAGGCTAATGGTGTTATTGCTACACTGGCTGCACGGAGTCAGTGGCTGAATCCTCCAGGCCAAGCAGGCCATCACCAGAGGCCCGCCGCATGCTCCAGGGCATGGGAGCAGGCCGGAGGCTTGGCCTGGAGGCCTGGGAGCCTGCTCCACTGACTGCACGCACTGGTTGAAGCAGTACCCCTGGGAGCAGGCTCCTGCCAGGCCCTTCCCGGAGGCCCCCCGGGCCTGGGCGCAGGCCAGAGGCTTGGTGGGTGGGCTGGGAGCCTGCTCCCCCGGCTCCAGGTGCCGGTTGCAGCATTTACCCTGGGAGCCTGGAGGCCTATCCATGCGGGGCCGGGGCCCGCTTCCCGGGCTCAGGCAAGCGCAGGGCCAGCCCCCAGCCCGCTCGGGCGCAAAAGGGGCGGGCGGCCTACGGCACCCGGGATTCCCAGGCGGTCTCCCATCCAGGTACTAGCCGGGCCCGGGACTGCTTAGCTTCTAAGATCGGACGGGATCGGGTGCAATCAGTCCGGTCTGGCTGTAGGCAGGTGAGGAAGGGCAGGCGGCTTGCCCGGGGTTGCATGACAGTGCGCCAGAACCCCCCGCCAGAGGAATACATGGGGTTGACCTGGGGACCGAAAAACCCCATAGGAATACATGGGGGTTGACACTGCGCCTGCAAGTTCCCATAGGAATACATGGGGTTGACCTGGTGGCTGCAAGGCCCCATTCGCTTGCCTGGGGTTGACCTGGTGCCCGGACTTGCTGCCGCCCGGGGCTTCACTCCCAAACAACCACTGGGAGTGCGGACACAGGACCCGCACAACTGCCAGGGGCTTAAGCCTCCATAAAGTGTCCCCCCCACCCGGGCTTAAGCCTCCAAGGAGTGCCCCCCCACCCGGGCTGAATCCACGAGGGCATTGTAGAAGCTGGTACTCTGTGCTGAGAGGCCCCTCAGGGTGTCAGCCAAACAGCTGGTGTGCCGACACCTCCACATGCTGCAAGAGGACCTTTCATTCTCAGGAGAAGCAGGTCAGTGGGATCTGGACACATAAGATCATCTTGCTCCCTCCCACTGGGAAACCCCAAAGTTCTAGCATAAGCCATCCAGCAAATGAGGAATATGGCATACAATACACCCCAATGCCAGTGTCTCTGCAAATGATCATGCTTCCTTTGGACAACTAGCTATTGTACCACAGCCCCTGTTTATCTTTGGTCTTACAGGGAGTAATAGCTAGAAAAGGTTGAACAGGAGACTAAGAAACTTTGGGAGTGGGGCACAGTGCCACTAGCTGATAAACATCTCTCGCAGGACATGCATCTGCTGGGGCTTACCTTGCCCAGCTCCGGGTCATAGAAGAAGTTAGACCAGTTTGGGTCAGTCTGCATGTACCTGAACTCAAACAGCTCCCGCAGGCACAGAACCAGAATGTTGGAGCAGATCTTCAAAGATGCAATGAGAGAGAGAGAGAGACACAGACAACGGGTGAGGGCAGCAGCAATTCACGACCAAAGCGTCAGAGGCACCACCCACCCCCAACTCTGCAGTGAAGGAAACATCAGCAGGGTGGCAGACGACAGATGGTATCCCTGTCCTCTACTGAATGTTCAGATCCATCTGCTCAGTTCAAAGTTAGCCTTCTCCAGTCCTTCCACACACAAACACCCCCAACCCCAACTCTAAGCCGTAAGTTGGAATTATGAACTGGGAGCTGCTACATATCCATACATGTTCCTCAATTTAACCCTCCGTCCTTATGTGATGAGTGCTTCAGAGGGTATAAGGCTGACACCACAAGATGATCCTCCAGTGTCACACACTGGGCTTGGAGAGCAAAAGTAGCACACACACACGGATCCTTGAGAACAGGGGTGGCCAACCATGAGCATGTATGCCATAAGTGGCATGGGAAGCCTGTGTGTGGCACAGAGCAGACTAAGGGGAGCAGGGAACAGGAAGTAGAGCAACAGATTGGGCATAGAGCAGAAATCAGAGCAGCAAATAAGGCAGGCTAAGGGGATTGGAGTGGCACTCAGGGAAAGCGCAGGGTCTACACCCTCCCAAAAGGCTAATCCCCACTGCCTGAAGAAGTAAGGCTTCAAAGCAGGACTGTCCAACTTCTAAGCAGTCAGAGGCCACATGCCATGCAGGTGCCCTGGCCCCACCCCCAGTTCCTCAGTTTTCCAGCTCCATGAAGACACATGGGTGCTGCCCTGCCCTCTGACGTAGGGGCATGAAGTAGAAGGTAGGAGAGGAATGGGGAGCCCAGAGCTCCCAGCTGCTGGCCCCCAGTGATGGAGGGAGTTATGGAAAATATGATGCGAGCACCTTTGCCCATGGCAGCTATTCCCAATCCCAGAAGCCCTGCAGAAGGCACAGAAAGAAAGCCTCATCTTTTTTGTGCATCAGGAACCCTTGCTGGAGTCAGGAAGCCAGTTGTCAGAGGGGCAGAACTCAGCAACCAGCTGCAGGGCACTAACTATCTTCCCTATACAATCCCCAAATAGCAGCTGAGCTCAAATATGTTCCAACTCTTGCCAAGGGCATAGTACATGCTGTGTCTGCACTAGCCTCTCCGCGCTAATTAGAGGGGTGTCTGCTACCCGAGGACTGCAAAACAGCAGCCTCCAAGGTGGCAAAAGGCCTGAGAAAAGTCATCACCTCATGTAGGATTGAAAGAGACTGTCTGACCGTCTACCTGGGTTAGGTTGCAAATCCTTAAAGATGGGGAGCAAGTCTCCACCTGGTGCACTGAAAGCATCTCAGAGCAAGGACTGCTCCTCACACAGCAGAGAGATCCAGCAGGACAGAGCCTGGACACAGGCCCTGCAGAACTCAGAGGGGATGAACTTGGAAAGGGCTGTAGAAATGTAACAGGGAACCAGAGCTGCTATCCTTAAGGGCCTTGGCAGGTCAGGGCAAAGGAGCCCCTTCCTGGAGGCTTTCCAAACCACCTGCAAGGCTAGGATTCGGCACAGCAGTTTCCTATGCAATGGCTCAAAAAAAGCCCTATAGAAAGGCCTCTCCTGTACATTATGTTAGGGCTTTTCTGTAAAGACCATTTTATGACAACCAGTTTGCCAGAGAACCATCGCTAGTTACAACAAGCCAAAGACTATCAGCTTCCACCCAGCTCCTCTCCAGGGCCAGACTAGCCATCTAAGGGGGAAAAATGCATCAGCGCTGGATACGAGTCAAAACCCCAAGGCAGGATAGTCACGCCTGGGCCAGAAGGCTGCGGGTTAATGTCGCTAATGCAGCCCTTTGAGCACTGGGCAGAGCAAGAGACAGACCTTACATCATCTCTCTTTTCAGAATGAGAGCCTCATCCCTGTTCTGGGAGAACATCACGTCAGGAGGGCTATTAAAATCAGATTCCATCACCTAACACTGGAGCAGTCACAGTCCTGAAGAACGAGCCCAGAGAGCGAGCAAACAGCCCAAAGGGCACATGCGAGTGGATCTGGCATGGCTCCAGGTACAGTGTGTTGCTGGAATCTGTTTATCTATCGGACATACCATGTACTCTTCCTCAATGACTTGGCAACAGCTGACAGCTCACACCAGGCCATAAAATATAACAGAATCCACATACCAGAGCAGTTATTTCTGCTTACGGAGGAGCCTGCCCCCACCTTAACTCCCCCATCCCTTGCTATATTCAGCACCAGTGTCTTGTCACCCCTCTGCCTCTTGTTTATTCATCAGTACTTTTCCAAGCCCCTTTGGCTACACTGACCAGGCCAAGAAGGGGAGCTATATTTGACTGTGCACATAATTGGAAGGAGGTGCATTTCTTTGCTCTCACCCCAGAAGAGCAGCTGCAAGAGACCTCTCACCAAGCTGGCTACCTGTCCCAAGGTCAGGTTCACCCCTTGAAAGGGGCAGAGGAGCAACACAGCACATTGCTTCAGACTGTACAGAGACATGTCAAGAAACCAGTGTGCAAGACCTAAGGGCCCAGGACACTTGCTGACACCCCCTTTTTCCAGCAATACTCCAGTGGCACTTACCTGCCACAGCCAAAAGGAAATTACCAGTCTCTCTGAAACCACTGGCAAGTCAACAAGGCCAAAGTTCACCACCTGATTGCAGAGATCCCAGAACCAACTTTTTCAAGAGGCCAGGGAAAGTCACTGGCTTGCTACATCCTACCAATTCTTCTTGCACTCTCCCAACTCTGTACCCCCATTCTGTGTCCCTAGCAAAGGTCTCTCCAAGGAAGCAACAGGCAAGCAAAAGCAGCTCTGCAGTGTGCACCGGGGAGAAGCAAAGCAGACCCAAGCACAGTAGCCACCCTGGGACAATACCTCATTCCGGATCTCTTGGCTTAGTCCTTCTGCTTGATCAAGGGGGAATCCAGACACCAGCTCCGTGGTCAAGACATGCTGGCTGCACAGCTCGTCCACCACAGCAGGCACATAAAACATTGGGTGATCCTTCAGCAGCTCCCTGCCAGCAACAAGGAAAAGGTCAGGACATTCCCTTTCACAGTCCCTTGAATACAGTCAGTTCAGGGAGACCAGTTGCCTGCAAGATACCCCAGTGCTAGGACAGCACTGCCAGGCCTGGGCCCCGCTGCCAACATCTGGGCCACTGGCTCCTGCAGACTGGTAGAGGGAGAAGGGAATCTCTACCACCAGTCAACATAAGCCAGCCCAGCTGGTTGCAGCCATTGATGGCTGTAAAAGGGAGAAGCAGCAGCTCTGGGCAGGGACAAAGGGAGGCAGAGGGAGGATGCCTCTTCCAATTCACCCTCCATGCCCCAAACCAAGCAGCCAAACTGCATGCAGGCATATAGGTTGCAAGGAGGCAGGGGTAGGGGGGTTAAGTAGACATAAAATAGAGCATGTTCTTGCTGTCAATCCCTGACACAGGAGCTGGGGAAGTTAGCAGCTTCCCCAAACAGGTGTTTCCCCCACAAAGCCAGCAGTCACACAGCAACCCCCGAAGAAGAATCCCACCTGCCCTTGGCAGCTGCTGCAGGACCCTCCCCAGAGGAAGGGGTCATGCCCTGCAAACAGAGGAAGGGCCACTGACCAGGCCTTGGAAGTCATAAGAGCAGCAGCTGTTTTGTCCTACTCCTAAGCAAGATGCTGCTGAGCATCCTCAGTGCCCTGGGATGGGGGTGGGAAGGCATTTCCATCTTGCAGAGCCTGGTTCTGAGAGGAAAGACCTGTCTTGAAGACAGCTCAGAACATTTAGCATGCTGCAGGGGTGTGAGGGGCTCCTTCCACCCCATCACAGCAGCTTGGCAGTTGCACCCAAGGGATCACAGCACAGCCCCTACCAGGAGAAGATGGAGAACAGGCCCCTCCCACACCGAAGTGGGAAAGGGCACCAGTGCACACCCACCTGAATCTCTTTGCACAGGCAGCTTCTCTTTTGTAATCACACTCTAGGGCCAGTTCCCTGCTCAGCACCTCAATCAAATGCTCGGGGAAGAGACCTAGAAGAAGGGTTGCAGAAGTTCAGAATACTCAGTTGGGAAATGCTTTACTGTTATGCATGAAGCAGGACATGGCCAAGAAGAAAAGCACTTGCAAGGCCAACAGGAGTTCTGCAAGGCCCAGATCTGAGCCAACAGATCTGTAGTTAATCAAGTGGCCAAGTTCTCCTGCCTCAGTATCTGAGCAGAAATGTCACAGTGCTCACCAAGGCCAGCAAGGGCTAGGACTGCAGCACACAACATGTATGCAGGGCCCCACCCAGCCACCAGGGAGGGGGAGCTGCCACTTACCGAGTAGAAGCCTGTCCAAATGCAGCTAGCTAGGCCAGGGTGAATATCTACCTCCCCCACTCCCCATCCCCCACCCCTCTAGATTTCTCAAGTGCTGCTGTACAGGGTCTCAGTGGAGGGGAAGAAGAGGGAATGTTTTCATCCTTCTCAGGGGTCCTACATCAGTTCTGGGGCAGAGAGAAGAGTCTGGGCCTGGCTGCTTTCTCCCCTCACATCTCAATTCTGTCACTAAAGAGAGTGATGATATGAGCACAGAGGGCTGACAGGCACAGAGGAAAGAATGGCTTTTGCCCATCACTGGGATTCCGGTTGGCAAGTAAAAGGGAATCAGAGAACACACTCTGGGAGCCATTGTTCACTCCGCGAGCACTTAGGTCCAGGAAAGTATCAACAGGGAGACCTCCCAGGCACCACTCAAGCCTGTCAAGAGTCCCAGGAAGCCTCATCTGGACCGATAGGCAGAGATGGACTGCTGCTGTATGCTTTCCAAAGAATGTGCCACCTTCCACTACAGAGACACATGCACATCTCAAGGATGTTTTCTATGGGAGCACCTCCCACATGGCCCAGTAGCAGCCACACAAGCATTTGATGAATGAATGGTTAAATACCAAATGCACACACAGCACACACCAGGCACTCAACACTGCACCCAGGCAAGGTCAACAGGGGAAGAATGGCTTGGGCTGATCCTGGAGTAGTTAGCCTCTGCTGCACACAGGACTCTTGTACAGCTGTCAGCATTTCTGCACTGTGCCCAAGAGCAGCATCTGGGAGGAAGATTCCTCCTAACCCAGCTCAGCCATTTTTTTGGATGAAAAAGAATCTAGCCAATCTAGTTTGAAGGTAAATGCTGGTATGTGCCACAGCATTACAGGACCCTGCAGATTGTTTCTCCCCTTAAAGCCTTCACCGGTGTTCCAGTTACTTTACCATCAGGAAGAATGTTGCTCACGCTCAGGACAGTCATCAGGTTGTTAACATCACTATGGATGCTTTGGGCCACCCCAGGATACTGCAGGTGAGGAAAGAGAAAAAAAAAGGGCATTGGTGAAACCATACTAAACCCATCACCCTCAAAGATTCTCCTTCAGGACCAGGCTGGTCATTTACAGGACCACTTACTCTGAATGCCCCAACAGCAAGCAGAGCCTCCTACAGGCTCAAAGGGAAAGAGGATAGATTGTGAAGTCCATAAGGCTTTTGCAGATAACATTTTCATGGCAAAATCCATGTCGTAAAAAAATCCAAGATCCTGTTGTAGTATGCAGCAGAGATGTCCAAACTACCTTAACACCCCAGCAAATGAAACAGCCATTTACCATTTTCCAAAACAGGGATTTCTTCCCCTCACCAAATATCTCAAGAGAAGAAAAATAAAAATTTCAAAGGATCACTTAACCATCACTACTGTACTATGACAACACAGCAGTGGCCCCAGGGGACCTGAGCCAAACAGGCACACAGCAGTAGCAGTGACAAAGCAAACTCTCTACCCTGCAGACTGAGGAATCACAGCCCTAACTGGGCAAAAGTTTGGATCGCTCTCCTCACCTGTTCAATCCTTCACTTATTTGCACAGGCTGCCAAGAAGGCAGCCAACAATGTGCTCGTTTTTGCAATGCAAACACCTGTCAAGTGAGAGTTGAACCGACACCATGGTGGTAACTTTCCATCATTATTAACTCGGCATGAATCCAAACGGGTATCACAGAGTTGTGAGGCTCTAGGACATGTTGACAGCAACAAGCCACACAGTGCCTACAAAAGGTGTCTCCCACTTCCCAAAAGGGTCCAAATACCTAGTAAACAATTTGGGCACGGATTCAGATCAGTTAGTTAAGATCTCTATAAGCAGGGCACTGAGCTTACCTGGATCTTCATGGCAACTTCTTTGCCATTCTTCAAGCGAGCCAGGTGAACCTGGCCAATGGAAGCAGCAGCAAAGGGGCGTTCTTCAAAAAACTCCAGCTTATCCCTCCAGTTGGGACCAAGGTCATTGTTCAGCGTTTTCTGCAAAGAGACCATATCAGGATAAGGAAAGCTAGGATTTGAGCCATATTTTAGTCTCCCCCACTCCCCTCCCTCCCCTGTTTTTAAAGGAATGCAGCTTTGGGCGTTGCACACAGACTTGGCTCATTATCTTACCCTGTGAAGGTAGGTTTAAAGATTGAAAAACTTTTTAAAAAGTTAGATTATGTTTTCCACTTTCACACACTAGGGCAGCTAGACAAGGGCACCTAGGGTCATATCTGAAAATGGGGTGTGGGTGTTTTCTGAAATGCCACTTTCTCCCTCCCCGCATCCTCAGGTTGTGTGTTGTTTTTAGGAAAGACTGGAAAAAAAGGAGCAAAGAGTACAATGGACAAGCCTGTGGGATAGTGTCAGGATGTAGCACCTGCTTAAACCAGCCAAGCTCAGAGGTGGGTGGGGTTATCCCTGATGTAAGGAACATGCTCCCCCTTCAGGTGGGGCTGAATTTCCTGTGGGCAAGAGGAATCAATCAAACATGGCCAAGTGGCCCTATTACATGAGCTACTATCTGAATGTATATTCTAGATATGCCAACCTCTGCTCCTACCCAGGGGCAAGTCCCAGAGCATTTACTTCACTCCCATTCCCTCACCTCCCAACAAGCAGGGAGGAATACTCCTTACCATCATCTGCTTTATCGGCATGAAGTCTGCACTCTGACGTACACGCTCAAAAATCCTCTGCAGGTGAGGATTGATGAAGGCATCGTCTGCCAGGAAGAAAGTTACAAGTCAGTCAGAAAGGGAGACCTGGGGAGTTGCCCGCCGTCATGCTTCCAACTGCTAATCCACAGGCAGCTCAGTCCATTCCCTCAAGCCCCAGATCCCTCCTTGGAAAGACAAGCCAGACTCAAGATGCTTGTTTGTTTTTTTTAAACAGCATTATGCTCAAAATTCTTCCCACCCAAAAACGCCTCAGACTCCCCCATCCTCAACTTTTTATTGGGGAAACAGTGACTGATAGAGGACCATTCTGCATAAACACTGGGGTAAAGAAAGTGACGGGGCAAAAAGCCAAAAGTAGGTGGTACCACAGAGCTCATATTCCATCTCCCAACCCTCTACGGCATGGTGACCAGGGCTGTGCTGCAGTCACACACACGTTAATACTTCACTTCTATGCATCCCTCTTCCTCCTTAGCAGTAGAAAACTAAAGCGTAAACACTAGCAAAAACAAAGGCTCTTGGCACGTGCTACGTGCTAGTAATGGTTTCCCAATATTTGAGTGCTTTGGTCATTTAAATGCTGAGGACATACCTACATGTTCTACATTGGTATGCCAACCCTTCTGTGATAAGGGGGCTGGGAAGAGTTACTTGCAGTGCAACGCTTCCAAGTTTTCTGTGACAACAGAACCTTAAAATCTACCACACTGGAATAATCTCCAAAACAGCATACATAGTACAGACATGCATTTGTTCCCTGCATTGCCAGAATCACCCCAGCAATATGGTTCCTTTCATTATTCCATAGCATGTGTGGCCAGAAGGGACCACTAGATCATCTCACCTGAATTTCTGTGTTATGCACGCTATTACATTCCATTAAAATACCTTACACAGACCCAGAGGCCCCACTGGGCACAGGTGTACATCATCTTATGATTTCTAGTTGCTTGGAGTTTCCCTAAAAGTTTGCATGCCACTAAAGATTAAAAGCCACCCACGCCCCAAACACTGGCTGACAAAACAGAAATAGAGACTTGCTTTCAACATTATATCCATCAATGACAAGAACCCCAGAGGTGTTCGAGAGAAGCAATAACCCTCAATCCCTCTGCAGTTTCCACAAATTAAGCCTTGCCAAAGAACTACACCCACCACATACTGTAACAAAATAATACACATCTCCCGGTATGTCAATGCAGAAAGAGGACAGTGGGTCACTGTATGATTCACACGGTATCTAAGAGCGAGTATCCCTGCAGAGACCTGGGTTTGCCTTTGACATCATCATGTTCACAACTTTAATTGTCAATATAAATGTATATGAGGATACATGTTCCAGTCAGAGCTGTTAACTGGAGCTGCCTTGCTGGGAAGAGCAGCCTGAGGCTCTGTAATGCCAACAAAAATGGAAGCTCAGATTCAGCTGTTCAGGGGCAGCAAGGCCCCTGGACAGCAACTACATCAACTATATTGCAGAGGGAACAAGCATCAGAACATGCTCAACAAGAAACCATTAAGTGATGAACATACGGAAACTAAGTGGCATTGAGAGCTGTGAAGCCCTGCAGAACAGGCTGGAAGCCAACTCACTGCTGGTAGAAGTGGCTGCAGTTCCAGCTTCAGAGGAACAGTGCCTAAGTGTGCAAGTAGTAAATGTGGCCCTAAAGGGCTAGGGCATTACATAGGCACAAGACCCGACTTGCAGAGGAACAGGGAACTTGATCATTTGTGTTGATTTCTAAAAGTTAATCCCAAAGGTTCTAGACATGGTGCGTGCCAGGACAGGCTGAAAGTATTGTTTGGGAGGGGCTGAGAGAAGGAAAATTCAATTCTTGGG
>NW_017728943.1:72185813-72195519 GCF_001723895.1 Crocodylus porosus | reverse complement strand
GCCAGGACAGGCTGAAAGTATTGTTTGGGAGGGGCCGAGAGAAGGAAGAGTCAGTCTGCTCACCAGCCATTACACACAGCTGCTACCAGTAAAAGCCAACAACACTTTGCCCGAGTACAGATAAAGTGCCAGGAAAGTCCCTGTCTCAGCAGCCATTCTAAGAACCAGGTACACAACAGGACTGTGGGAATATACATTTGCACCACTGTCTTTGGCAGCAAGATTATTGTAATGCAATAATCCCTCCAAAACGAAAACAAAAATTGGTGGGAAGGCAGGGTGGAGCTCTGGGAGGAGAGGAGGCGGCAGGAGGGGCAGGGTTGCCCTATTAAAGTGTCTGAAGGCACAAAGGTATTGAATGCACGAACAAAATTACCCAGCAACTGTTCAGATCTTGGGCCAGAATTTAGTCACATTAGAAGGCAGAAAGACAGGCAGGGAGAAGAAACAAATCTAGAGTGCATTTCTGCTCCTCAGATCCAGACACCACCAGCTGTCCCTCCTGCCCCACCTAACCCCCTTGTCCCCACAGGCTCAGAGTGCTCAGGGAACACTGACTAAGCACTTGACAGCTGCAATTCATTTCAGTCTCTAGGGTATTTCAAGTGCATCCCCCTCAGGCAAACCAGCCTCAGAACTATGCCCTAAATCAAGGTTCACACAAACTCTGGACACGTGGCTCACTAGCCACAGAGAGTTCTTTCCTGAAGCTGCACTGGAATGGAGATGGGGGAAGTTTATACCCTCTCCCTATTGCATCTCCCCTCACAGCTGCCTTTACTGGGCAGCAGACCACAAGGGCAGGGCACTGCGGTGGGGTTCCAGACAGGGAGGCAACAGCAAGCAGAAGGCAACCCATAAGCTGCACCAGGTGCTTCAGGAAGCAGCCTGAAATAAACCACTGCCAAGGGAGGTTCTGCAGAACACTGTCTGGGGTCCCCTGCTCTCCAGCTGCTGCTGCTTAGGCTCTTTTGAGAATAAAAGCTAAACACTGCCCAGCATTTCTGGAAGACAAAGCCTCAGATGGAACCACTGCCCCTTGAGCTGGCTTCATTAATACCCTACCTGCCACTGTGCTGCCCACTCCCTCACAATATGTCACATGCCACAAGAGGCCCCACCTATGACACAGGATGGCCACCCCTGCTCTAATACTTGCTCTTCCCACAAGAAGGTCAGCTGTTCAATACAAATACAAGGTTCAGCTCAACACTTTGGACTTGCATGCGCCCAAACCAAGCAACCACATCACCCTTCACTGTTTCAGTTCTGTAGATCTGGAGCTCTTTGGGGAGGGTACCTTGTCTTGCTAGGTTTAGATGGTCTGTGATATCAAGTATGTTCTCAGGAACCATCCTCCAAGTCAGCACCTACAACAGCCAAACTGGAACACAAGCCTGACCAGTGGCGCAGATGCACGAGAGGCGACTGCAAATGCTGAAGTGTGTTTACTCCATTCCATCTACATCCTAAACTTGCTTTTTGCTGGCTGACTTTCAGCTAACTGCTGCCTTCCCACCGAGGAAGAGAAATGCAGATTCTAGAATTGCAAACTAAACCAGCTGTTTCATTAGCTTCCCACATAGTAACAAAACAGCCCAGTGCGAGGACACAGACGCTGTTCAGTCAGCTCCTGGCTATAGTCCTCAGAGTGTGCAGGGAGTGAAAATCTGTTAAAAAGTCCCATTAAAGGAGCAGAGCCCCTCTTGAAATCTCTGAAACAGAGGCCAAGGTGGTCACTGCAGCAACTGCCAGCCAACTGAACCAAAGCTGTTAAAACCAAGGCTATGTCCAAGTAAGATGTGAAATGGCACAAAAATCAGCGGCCCCCTCTCTGCTTAAATTTCCTGCTTATTTGTAGTCTGAATGTATCAAGCTTTAACCTCTAGCCACTGGATCTCATTATATTCTTGCTTAACAGACCATCTACTATCAAATCTTCTTCATACAAAGGTCCTGATAGACTGATAAAAGCAAAGCTTGACCTAAACAGCCTGGTGTGGAGAAATGAAGGGTTTGCTCTGTGCCACTGCTAATCTAAACCCCATTTTAACTCTGGAGCTGAGAAACAGTTGCCAGGGGCCCCCTTACCCAGCCAGCACTGTTTTGTGTTCAAGGTGGAGTGAACTCTCCTGCCAATACAATGTGTTCCCTTGTTTCCAGAACCTGGAAAAAACACTTTGTAGCTCTATTAGCAATCTAGTCTAGTCAAAACTATTCTACTTCAATGCAGCCAGCATAGGTATATGGAAGAAGGGAAGTTTTTGGATTTTTATTTATTTATTTTTTTTTTAAACACGGGAGGGGAGGGAATAAAGAGAAATAGGACAGATCCAGAAGGTTAGGCACTGGGTACAGAGGGAAGTTGAAACAAGATTACACTTAGCCCTGTAGGAAAACAAAAGGCCATTAACAGCAAAACAGGGACTTCTTAAAACACCCCATTACCAAAATGGAGCAGGGCAGTCCTCCCAACCACACTCTACAGCTAGGCTGAGGGTCACCCTTGTCATCTGCCTCCCTCCTCCCAAAGAGTTCACAGGCTAGTGAAACCCAAGAGTGCACTTGGGGAGGTGGCACCACCAGGCACAGGTCTTTTGCTGAGTGAGGGTTTTGAGGTGCACCTTAACTGCTCCTGTTGATCACAGGTTTGAACTAAACAAGGTCATGCTTTTCCCTTCCCCATGTTTATGACATTTAGTTCCATGAATCAGAATCATCTGTCTTGTTTCAGAAGGTATAACTAGACTTCAAACAATTAGTGAGGTTTTGTTCCCTCCTTCTCTCACTTCAGATTTATGGTGTAAACATTAGTAGGGGATGATGGCTAGGCACATAGGGAATAAGAGTGTCAATCCTTCCTTCTCCGCCACTTGAGGACAAGGTCTGAACTGAATTCAGAGAATGTTATAATCTTTGTCCTCACACCAGAAAGCTACTCAGCTAGTTTCTCATCATTCACCTGACATCAGCTGACTGGCTGATTCCAAGCATCTTGCTGCCCCGTTAACATCTAGCACCAAGGGATGGCTTAACCTGGTCATGATGCTTCATCTTTCCAGCCTTCCTCACAGAGAACGCAAAACCAACTGTCCCAGAAGAAAGGTCATTACCAAGAGATCAGCTGACAAACACCACTGATCTGCTATTTACCTTGAATGCTCAACATCTGTCCCAGCTTCAATGCAGCTCCTCGAACCTTGCACAGAGTTCTCACAATTCTTTCTGCATTGGCCTCTGACAGGAATGGGCTGGAATCCATAACGGCTTTCTTTCCTGAGGACAGTAGAGAGACCATTAAAAGCTTTGCAGATCCCAGGGACCTCACCCTACCCATCACTTCTCTCTCACAAGAACACACGTCACACCACAGAAATCAGCTCTTACCCCTGAATGATCAAGGCAAGGCCATTTTCAAGACTCCTCAATGGCTCCACTGCAGCCCAGAGGCATAACAGCAGCTCATGTAAGCATACACAACCTAGCCTTAAACAAGCTAGTCCGATTACCACTGGCACCCTAGTCAGCATGGTCTGGCCCACACAAGCCCACCCAGAACCTTGACCAAAGCCTTGGTTGCTTCAACTCTATCCACAACCAAACTAAAAGTAAAGCCACCTTGGGTATATATTTACACAGGCAACAGTCACACCTTTGGACTGGAACACAGACATGCTTTCAGAGGCAGCACTCAGGGGTATAGCTGAGCAAAAGCAAAGATTGGTTAGAGTCCAGTGGCCATTTCTGGAGGTAGGCCTACCATATGTCTTCTCAGTGTACTGCCAAACCACTGCTACCCTAGCCAGGAAATGCCCTTCTAGTACACCCATTCAAGGGCAAAAAAGCAGTGCAGCACAGCTGGCAATCTGCAGTATATACTAGGGACTAATGAAGAGACAGACCTGCTGGTTTTCACAAGATGAAATCTATGCCAAGTTAGACTATGACATTACTCTACACTATGCTGATTGTGCCACCTAGCTCCCTTTACGCCCCCTGATACAGGGGCTGAACAGTTTCACTTTCTACCCTATTCTCCCAAGCATCGTCTGCAAGGAATGAAAAAAATACATGGATCTAGCAGCTTTAGCAACATCCCAGCTATGAAAAATGCCTTCAGTTCCAGCTTGGCAAGCTTTATCAGGATGATGCTACTGAGGTAACATCCTTCAGTTATTTTTATTACAGAGGATCCCTTAAGCCAGGTTTCTAGCTTTCCAAGTATTTCTGACTACACAGGGTATTTCAGAGACACCAAATTTTCTCCCCTAACCCCAACTACATTTTACTTTAAAATACCCTCAAAATACCCAAGTCCATCTGGTCCACTCTACAGCATGCATTACCGTGCTGTATTAGAACTTCATCCCCAAGGTGTGCATGGGCCCCAGGAAGATGGAGACATGGCATGGCATGATGTACTCCAGCTGTTACAACTGCCTGGCCCTTCCTTACTTAAACAGGCTTCTCTCTGCGATGGAAGAGACCCAGTGGCTACCTCAGCTTCAATTCCTCCCAGTCTTCTGTTCTTTGACAATAAGATTGTTAAGGTCTTATTAATCTGGCAAAATACAAAACCCACCCTCGTATGAACAACAGGCCAGCCCTTCCTAGCCTTTTTGACAAGTAATTCTGCAAATTTGGGGACATCTGAAACGAGGCCCAATGTCAACAGGTTCAGCTCCTGACAGAGCATACAAGACCTGACAGACTGCTTTACTGATTCCCTAGTCACCTGCACTTGTGAGCAGGCCTCAGAGGAGAAACACTTTCTCTTTAAGAAGGACGCTCCAAAATGGTGAGGGAATACTGGCTCAAGCCTAAGTCTTCCACTACTTTTAGTTGGACCGACCTTAGTGTCCTCTTCCAGGTCAGGCGGTGCCAGCAAGGAGCAGCCCAACCTAGGAAATTGAGACGGGGGCAGAGAAGCTGCAACTGCACTGCCAAACTGCACAGCTGTTCCAGAAGAGTGACCTGCCAATGCAATAGACCAAGCTACCAACAAGGCTCAGAGAATATGGGTCAAGTCTCTCACAGCCAAGCCACAGGCTGCTCACTCCAGCAAAGAATTTGAAGCTGCACAGGTTGTAGCTTGAGCCAGCACAGAGTTAACTGATCTCTACACGTCACTCCTCCCGGAGGGTGGAAAACAGCTACTGCCTGCACATGGCACTAACTTAGGGCAAGAAGGGAGTGATAGAGGAAGGATGGCAGAGAACACCTGCTCACCAGTGAACACAAGCAAACAGTGCCCTACTGCAGCATAAGGGTCCAGCCACAAGAGAAGGTGATGATAGGCACAGGAGGAAGCCCTGGCTGGCTGGGGGAGAGGTGGGGACCAGTTTAACCTGGCTTTGCCACATTGCACCTGGCTAGGTTTATGCAACTTAGCACCAAATTCTCACTGGAGTTTCCAGATTAGGAGAAATATAGCATAGCTTCATAATGTGCTGCCCAAGCTTGTGGGCAGCCACACAGCCCAGGCAGCTGCACTCTTCCCCTCACACCCAAGCCTACCAAGAACAGCCAAAATCAAGGTTTCCTCCTCTGCAGACTGTGCTTGGCTATGGGCACAGTAGATGCTCAGCACTATCCTCCTCTGGGCTCTAAAGTTTCCATTTCCTTTGACTACTGCTGGTGCTGCCAGTCTTATGTCTCCCCCATCCTTCAGTGGACTGAAGGATAGAGAGGAAGTGGATCTGAGAAAGAAAAAAAGTGAAAGAACCATGAGGGGTAGGAGAAACGGGGTGGTAATTCTGGGACATCGAACAGAAGGGTAGGGAGCATGAGTCAGTGAAGGGAGCAAGGAATGGATGAAAAGGGAAGGGGCTTGGGTAGGAGGGAAGAAGGGCAGGCCAGACAGCTTTGAGCCAGGGAGGAACAGGAACCAGAAAGGCCAGAGTGGAATGGAGCCCTAGAAGCTAAGCCTGGGCAAGCTTAAGGGGGCACTCAGACCAGGCGAGGCTGCAGTGGTCCCGAGCAAGCACCCCCTAAGGACTCTCTGTAACACACACACACAAAGCAGTTAATCGTTAAGATTATACCAAGAATCTGATGAACCCTGTCAGGTCAACAACAACCTTATCAGAAATAAAAAAAAGAAAGTAAGGAAAAAAAGAAAGAAAAACAAACATGACTGCAAAAAAAACACACAAGCAGTAACCTAAACACCAGTCAGCCAAGCCATCTGCGATAAGGTGTTGCCAGGCTGCATCCTCTGCTACAAAGGGGCACAACCCAGATACTGACTCAAAAAGTGGGGTTTACAGTTTATTTACATAAGATAGTCCTGGAAGGAGAACTATCAGCACCAAAGGAGAGCAGGCTTGAAACCAAGAGGGAATAAATACACCTCATGAAACATGCCCCTTCCAGCTAGTTTGGGTCTCACAATTTTTTTTCCCCCAGGGAAAAAGTAGGCTAGTGAAAGTAATTTTTTTTTTTTGGTCCTCTCTTCCAGTTAGGATGAGTGTAAGCACCTGCATCAGCAAGAGCAAAAAGCAGAGGTTAAGTCAAAACAAATCTGAGGCAGCTTCAGAAAAAGAATTCAGGTGTCCTGGCTTCTAGCTTTGTGCTCCAACCTCTAGACCACAGCATTCCCCAGAAGTAGGCTGCTAAACCTTTTCTCTGTCAAAGCCTGAGACACAAAATGTCTCAAGGAATGCTAAAGCCACCTCTCTCGACTCGGTGGATCCTTCCAGAGACAGCTCAGCTTCATCCAAATCTATGCTGTGCTCAAAGCTGCTTTACCGCTCAGTCTTGCCACACCCCAACAACTGCTGCTAATTTTTCCTTAAACTGGATTTTAAAATGGAGAGCAAAGCAAGCCAAGTAGTGACCACGGGCAAGATTCTTTTCCATCTTTTTCTAGCATCATCAACTATGTATACCCTTCAGGGCAGAAAGACGGGTCCTGAATCTAACCTGAAACAGGACTGACAACTTAAGCAGATGGACATATTTGTTCCACAGACCAACAGCCAGTACCAACAACTGGGACCTCAAGTAGGATTTGTCTGGCTTGGTGTTTCCATGGTGGTCCACCAATAGCTCTGGTAAGCACTGCTGTACAATCAGTCCATCAATCATGTTAAAACTGACTTTGCAGCTAAAGTCCCCTTTGCTTATACTGGAGGGTATTTATGTGGAGGCTGGGTTTTGGGGTTTCTTTTTTTTTTAATTTTTTTAATTATTATTGTTATTATTATTATTATTATTATTATTATTTCTGGAAACTCTTCCAACACCTATGTAAGCCCGCTGTGTTAAATACACATTCTAAGTATACACAGTCCAGGCAGCAATAGTGAAGCTGTTGGGAAGGTCAGTGGTGACCTACGGTACTATTTTTAACTTACTACCTTGGCAAAGTAATTGAAACTGGTCCATGCTCTACCCTGGAAATGTGACAATGCTGTTCTTTTTATAGGATTTATTTCTATTAAGTGGCTCCCTTCAGGTTAAACAGATTGGAGCAATAAAAGCTCAAAGATATATGCTGTTGACTGCTACCTCTGTGGTTCTGGCAGTAGATAGCACTGATATCTGTGTTCTACACACACAAGCATAGGTGACTGGTAGGGAGGGCACAGGGGGTGAAGGAGAGGGGGGAGCTACTACAGGGACATCCCCACTGCCGACACCACTGGCATCTTCTGCGGGTGCTCACCACCCCTGTCCCCACCGGCTTCTCCAGGTACTCGCCAGTCCCATGCCCACCACCTCCAGCTTCAGTAGGTGCCCTCCCAGACTCCCAGCTGCCTTTGCACATGAGGTGGGGAAAAAAAGTAAGGACTCTCTCAAGTATCTCACCCCCACAACATGTCCTGCCCCTGCATGCTTATGGACCAAAGACTCTCTGACCTTTGGTCAGAAGGATCCTATCTGACCTACAGCTGCTGCTGGGAGTAAGTGTGAAAGATGCCTCAAAAAGGAAGATGGAAAGATTGGGTCCAAAGCACAGGTGATCAGAGAAAACTGAAGAAACTAAGAATTGAGAAGAGGAATGGAAGCAGTCAGAGGAGGGCTGCTGGGGAGGCCAGCACAGTTGCTAAGTGGTCTAGAATGGGGGCAGGAGGCCACAAAGCTTCAAAAACAGGACAGAAGTGTGGTTCAGTCCCAGAGGTAGAAAAAGGACAAGGTAGGAACACTGCAAAGGGGGGGAAAAAAAAAAAAATACTGACTGGGCTAGACCAAGCAACACCTAGCAGTACTTGGGTCCAAGGCACAGGTAGTGGGAGAGGGGCAAAGAAACTGAAAATGGAGAAATGAAATAGGGACCAGAGGATGGCTCCCGGGGAGGCCAGAAGAGCTCCTAGAGGGTCAAGTCCTGTTATTACAATATTTTATGTATATCCTCCAATTTCACAGGCTGGATACAGAGCTCCTCATCTCCAGCAAGTTTTATAACTCTGCAGGCTCATAGTTTCACCAAAGGGAGTGCCCAACTAGGAGGAACTTGACAAGCAGAAGCATATATACATACAATCATGTAATATCTCTACTAGGAATGCTGGAGACAATCTCCATCTCCAAGCAGGTACATGCAGCCTGTCAGCCAAGCTGCAGAGTGCTCCAAGCAAACCTTCAGAAATCCTACAGGCTACATACTGTCTTGAGCCATGCATCCTAGATACTGCCTATGTGCGAGCACAACAGACTAGCTGGATATGCAGCATTTGCAGAAAGCAGCAACTTGTCACAAATCTAAGACCGTCAATGGTTGCAAGGTGGGTTTTTTGATGTTGTCATTTCTTGGGGTTTTATTGTTTTGTTTTGGCCTAGTTGTTTGGAGTTTTTGTTTAAATTTTAAAAGAAAAGCAAAAGCAATTTCATAGGTCAAAGACTAGGCTGTAAATACCAGACCCCAGCCACAGGGAAATTTATCCACTGTTATCAAGAGATTAATCCACCTTCACTGGGGCTTGTGGTCAGCTTCCTGAACACACATTCAGCCCTCCTCTTTCTCCAGCCTGCTCTTTTGGTCTAACCAGCCTATGGCTTTAGTCATCTTCAGCTGAAAGGGACTCAATAACCCATTCTCCTCTTTCCAACTCAAAGCAATTCCTCAAAACTGGGAATATTTTGGCTCCGTCTCCATATTTATTCCACCATTTACAGAGTTTTAACTCTCTCCACTGCTCCTCCTACTCAGTGGAAGGTCAGAACATACTGAGCATGACCGGTATACAGCAGATACCACCTTGCAGGACAGAAAAGGATCCATGCTGGGGAAAGAAGCATTTACCATGCCATGCTGATGTCAGGTCACCATCAACCCCCCTGCTGCAAGATACCTGGTCCAGTGCCAGCACCACAGCTGTGTTCAGCAGAAAGGTAGACAAACATAAATCTGGGCCTATGTAACAAGCTTAGGTTCTGTGCCAGTGGCAGGGGTATGAGAGGTCTATATGCAGCTTCCCCACTACAAGGGACATTCTTCCTTCTGCACAAACCCACGTGCCCTCTAAAATCTCCAGAAACAGAGCAGCGAAGAGTATCTTCCAGAACAGAACCTGATGGCTGACAGGGCCTGGACTGGAACACTTTGGGAGGGAGGGAGAAGGGGAAGCAAACAAGACTTCTCCATCGGGCAGCGTGGAGAGGCAGTCAGGAAGGCCAACCGCACCTTGGCATGCATCCACAGACGCATCTCGAGCAGGTCCAAAGAGCTGATCCTCCCCCTCTATGCGGCACTGGTCAGGCC
>NW_017728943.1:72177284-72185475 GCF_001723895.1 Crocodylus porosus | reverse complement strand
CGGACTAGATGATCTGCTCAGGTCCCTTCTGACCCTAGAAACTATGAAACTATCCCCACTTAAAAAGTAATACCTGCCACACATCCCTACAGCAGGTCAATACTTGCAGAATACTTGGGACATTACAGGATTGGGGTTCAGATCACATACTCACTCCCACCAGGTCTGATACTTGCTTGACCCAAAAGTCACCCAAGGCAAAGACTGTGAGGAAAGAAAGGAGAAAGCTGAGTGGGGGGAAGGAGAAGGGGAAATGAGGGACAAGAGCTAGCAAACCTTTTCATCTTTAAACAACCATTTAATTTTTCTTGCTCAGACTGAGATGCTTTGAAACGCCTCATAAGACAGGCTGAGACCGATTCCTGTGCTGCCACTAGTAAGCCCCTCTGCTCTATGATCATTCTTCTGTCATGCACACTGCTGTCTGCAAGCTTTGCAGGGATACCAAAAAAAAAAAAAAAAAATCAACCCTGCTGCCTCCACAGTTTGCCTGACCTCTCTCAACAATGAAGTTATCACAAGGAGAGTCTGCTTTTCACTCTCACCACCTCAGAGGGGTGACCCCACTGTGCAAACCCCGCATTGATTAAAAGTTATTTCCCTTATCTTCCTTCTTTAACCTTCACATCAGTGAGAGGGTTAGCAGCCACAGAGAGCCATTAATGGCAAAACAAGAACCATGACTAAGAAAAAGAAAAGAAAAGAAAAAAGAAAGATTGGGGAGAAAGTTGTAGAAACATTCAGTTCCCTTGGATTTATGCCCATTTCATCTTGGAAACAAGCTCAGAGTTAAGTATACCAATACACTTGTTCAGCTGCACAGAGGTCATCTTTGGGCTCCTGGACTGATTCGTTAGAGCTGCCGTAGTGTTACCTCTCAGCCCCATGTTCTTGGGGAACCCCAACACAGGATGCAGCCTGTCTGACTCACAAAGAATCCCCGCCCCTCCCCTCCTCTACCTAAACAGAAACTGATTAAGATGCAGTGAGAGACGCACCTAAAACCCTCCAGATCAGGGTGACAAGAGTGAAACAACTGCCCTAGGTCTCATTTGCATTCGAGATGGAACCAGATGACCATTCATTTACATGGGAGATGGAGAACAGAAAGCCCGAAACAGACACCACAGTGAATTCTGGGATCAGAGAAGCAGGGGAGCACTGCAGGATGGGGAATCTGTGCTCCAAATGCTAATCAACCCACACCCCCAGCTCAGCATTTATCAGACCAGTTCTAATCTGGATTTACAAAGGATTCCCCCCACACACGCACCTCTAAGCAGAAGTAAGTTTAATAGGCATCTCAGGCCATACATTCCCCAGTCCCACTATGGGAGGCCTATTTGAACTTAATTGGCTAAAACTCAGTTGCCAGGTTAGGGAATGCTGAAGCAAGACACTGAGTCAGAGGGGGTATGGGCAACATTTGAACAATGGCACGGGGTTCATCACAGCATCCAGCCCATTGGAGCCCTGACCACAAGTGTTGTCATACTCTTCCCAAGACGACTAGTGGAATTCCTCCCCTCCCAAAGGTTATGAACACTCTAATAATTGCCTTAAGTCTGTTAAAAGACTACAGTAAGTTCTAGAACAGTCATGCTAAGCTGAGGCTTGTTCACAAGTAAAAATCCAAAAACCCTGATGCTGCAAGCTGTCTATTGTTTCTGAAGAAACCAGGAGATATCCCATCAGTATATCTGCTATCCATAGGAATTTCAAGCTGGCTCCTAAGGTTAGGGAGTAACCAGATACTTGGAGGTGTTTCCTGAGTATCAGTTTCCTGAGATGTTCCAAACCAGATAACCCCATGTCAACAGAAAAGACAATTTGATTTACTCTATTGGGAATACTTGAAAGAAGTTGAACTGAGGGTATAAAAATCTGTAAAAAACCAGCAGTATGTGTGCTGACACCACCCACTTTCTTTGAGAGGCTGAAGGAGGAAGATCATCTCCCTTCAAGGATCATGCTGAGAACTTTGACCTGTCAGCTTAGCAACCCGAGTGCCTTGGACTGGTGAGATCCCAGCTCTCTCTCTTAGCATAGATTTCTGAACCTGAATTGTATATTAGTTAAGCCTGAGCTGAGTTTCCCCAAATACTTAGTGAAACCAGGGTAATACTGTGATTGTTTGTTTTCCTTCGCATGCCTACTAGTGCCATTATATATGCCATATACTTAGCAATAAATAACTTTTATAGTCAAACTGGTGGTAACTGGGTATTTTTTTCCTTCTCTACTTCTCCTTCCCCACTTGCTCTGCAGCAACACTTCTTTTACCTAAGCTAAAGATCCCTGTGAAGCCCAAAAATACTGTGGGGTCTGCTCATCAAGAAGCTAAACGATTGGGACGTGCTGAGTTTGAAACACATAAGGGGATCAGCTTGTACAGGCTGATTGACCCAGTTTGGCTCAGACGTGCCCTAATGAACTGAATGCTGGCTCATGAGGGTGTCCGGCTGGACACCCAGCCAGATTCAGAGATATTCTGTTCACCTGTGTGCTTGCATTTGACTGCAGTTTATTGTTGCTCTGATGAACTGATTCTTGGCATATGAGGGTGTCAGCCTGTCTATGCTGATCAACCCAGCCAGGTCAGGCATGTCAGGTTAATCTGTGTGTGTTTGTGTGTATGACTGATTTGGTGACTGGAGGAACCCAGCCCCACTGAAACTGAGTCCTGCAAGATAGCTCCAGTGAGGGTGAGGACTTGCAGAAGGGAGACATACAGCTCCGTATAGAAACACAAGTAACGCAAGCAGCACATTAATAGAACTACCAAGACCCTAGAAACGTATCCCTAATAAATGAGCACACCCCAAAGTAATGGGCAAATCTGGTAACAGTACAGAAAAGTGTCTTTGAGCACTGTGGGGATTCTCACCAGGGTGCAAAGTCATAGGGTACGGGAAAACATGCTTCTTAACTCATTCAGAAAGGAGAAGGGAAGGAAGGGACCTACTGCTTGGGAGTGTGCAGCAGCTGTTAGGATCTTACTGTCATGGGTGCATGTTCTTGCAGCAATACAAATGAAATAAATCACCCCAGCTCAGACCCCAAACAAAGCAGGGTTAAAAGTGGAGCAGTTTTGCTACATTTGTATTGACACAGAATCAAGTGGAGGTACCATATGCACTGTAACAGCTAGTATCAGTATCATTACCATCAATACCATTGTTTTATCTGTCTACATCCTTGACTACCTGTGTGCCAGCTTGCAGGCAACTACTACTCTCACAAGGAAGCCTACCTTATCAAAACAGTCAGAGACTGCACAAAACAAATCCCAAGATAATTCACTGACTGCGGAAGCCTTCACCCCCCACCTCCATCTGTAATGAGATGTCTACCATTCTGTCACTCAAGAGGCAGATACCATGAAGCTGAGACCGAACAGCTCTAGTAGAGGGCTAGCTTAGAACACAAAAAGGTACCTGTACATGCCCCCACCCCAACCCCTGTATGAAAAAACTGATGTGCTCTCAAGCAGCACATCCTCCAAGCTGTGCGGCATACATGCCACACTGCCAGGAGCGCCTGTGCACACTGCACAGCTTAGAGGGAACGCTGCTCTCAAGCTGGAGAGTTCATTGCAAGACTCAGAAGCATTCTGTGGGCACATCTACACAAGATGTTTACTGCAGAGTTGCCCAGTTAGCTCTGCAGTAAAACATTACCATCTACACAGGAATAAACTAACATCTCTAGTTTAGTACTGGTAGACACAAGTACAACCCCTTTGGCAGAAGTTATTTACTCAGCAGAAATACACGTGTAGATGCTGACAGGGCTGGCTGGGGCACAAGAATGCTTCAGTGTGGAGGCTGCCTGCTGTTTTTAAAATTTTTAAAGTTAGACTTGAACCCATGCAGGGCTACCTACATCCAAAGCAGCTTTCTTGGGACTCTTACCCCTGTTCCTTCTTGCCTGTTACACCGCCTGGTCATCCTACCAACATCCTGATCAGTCCTGTGCCAACCACATGCCCACTCACTAAAATGTCCACAGTATTTGCACAGCACACATCTACCCAAGCACTAATTTCCAATGCCAGCAATATTACCAGCAGAGACCAAGTTCTTCTACAGAAACACTGAGGCCTCAGTTACAAAAGCTGCAGTTCTGCAGATGTTGGTCACAGGCAGAAGGTTGGAGCCAGGGAAGATGCTCTGTTCAATTCCAGTTATACTATAAACATGGCAAGGCTAATGGCCCACCCCCTCTTGCCAAGTTAAATGCAGTAAGAAGGGAAAATGGGCAGCACATGGAAACTTCACATGATAATGTGTCCAAGCTTTTATGGATAAGAGATGCAAGAACACCTATAATAAAGGTAGAGGAAAGAAAGTCAGGTATAAGCCACCTTGTATAGCACACAGTTTCCCAAGGTGGGCTATGGGCCCATCTGCAGAATAGTGAAGGGTGGGGAAAGAGGCAGGAGTCAATATACCAGAAAAGTATCTCTCTAAATTATTCTCTCATCACTTTCTACAACCTGAATGCCTAGTAAGTATAATGTAGCTGAAGATTAAGCAAAGTCCTTGATTCTTTTCAACCACTAACCATGCGAACTGCTTCACACAGCTTTTGCACAGATACAACTACATCAGTTCAGGGTGCAATTTTTTTACTCCCTTTCCCACACAGCAATAGGCTACCTTGAGACAAAGACCTTTAATACCCACATATCTCCCAAGGTGGGCTGTTAAAATGGTACAGCTTTTGCATTTATACAAGCTGCATGAAGTCAACAGGAAGTTAATCAAAGTAAGCTGATGCAAAAAAAAAAAAAAAAAAAAAAAAAACTCTTGTTCAAACATACTACAGCACAATGCCAACCTTTGGAAACCCTTTCAGGTTTTTATTAGTTTATACAGTAGGCTGTGCCTGAAAAAATGAACTTGACCAGTTTGCTAATGACATGCCTGCAGGAAAGCTCACCATTGCGATCCTCAGATCTGAGGCTCTTCTTTGCAACTTCTGCCAGTGCTCCAATGCCAAGACCAACAGCTAATCCTGTAAAATATGGACAGGGAGAGAGAGCCAGAAGTTCAATCAGTAAGTGGACGAGAGAAAGAGGTAACATCTATATATATTATACCACCCAAATACACAGATCAGATAACGCATCAACACCTGTATGTATTTGTCCCAATATACAGAACTTAATAATCTGAAAGCAGGAAAAAAAAAAAAAAACTGACAGCACATAGGATTTCAGCTGTTATATATGCATATAAAATACCATGATTGGAGCAGCCTGACTTTTGTGACGGACTGATCCTGCAGTTCCATGCCAATCCCCCTTCTACTGCCTCCCTCCATTCTCTCTAGCACAAGGCCACTCTCAGATCACATTAAGAGTTGTATAACTTTTGTACTCAAAGGGACACACCAATGGACAGACAAGTAAAGGTAGTCTTGCCACCTCCTGAATGTAGCCATGCATTAGAGTGGTGCTGTAGGATAGGCATTTAGGAAAATTTGTTTACAAATCTGGTTTTGACATTAGTTACATTATCAGTTACAGTTACTACAGAAATGAAAAAAAAAAAGCCACCTTCCCTGCTGAGAAAAACCACAAGCTTGTTAGGCAAGGTTGTTACTAGCGAGTTCAAGGGGAGGGGGAGAGAAGAGGGTCAAACAAGTTGAACCTGTCTGTGTGAGGGGTTTCTCTCCTCCTCAATTAACTCCACTTTTCCCAATAAACACACCTTTTTTTTTCTTTTTACACAGTGTGCTCCCGCCAAGTAGAACTCAGCTTCATCTTGATACCATACAGATTGCCCTCTCTACCGCCAAATATCCAGTGTGAAGCTAGATGAGGACAAACTCTAGATACATTACAGTGTCTTGTTAAATATTAGCCAGAACGACTGTTTTTCCTTGATCAATTCCAAGGCTGTTTACACATCATTTAATCCCGATAAGGCAAGCTGAGCCATCTCTCAGATGCATACTGAGCTCCGACAGTAAAGGAAGCTGCTATAGATATGGAACTAAGCATTCTTAAAGCAGCACATAAAATTGTACTTTAACAGTGCCTTTCAGAAGAGTGCTCTGCATCCATACAGAAGGTTAGTATTTCAGATCTGTAAAACAGCAGTACACAGAGACCATGAGTTTCAGGACTAAACCTTGCCTTATGCAGGGACAGCACTGTAGTCATAAAGCCTCCACAGTGAACAGCTGCTTTAAGACTAAGGATATGCTACTCCCAGAACCAAAACAAAAATCCTCCAGAGGAACTACTTCTCAATATGGCCAAAAATGTTTATATGCAGGAATGATACCCATGCAACTACTGCAGACAACATGAGGACACTGAGCATCTCTGACCCCATCCATTATACAAGAGTAGTGACACATACAAATAACAGAACACGCAACTGTCCAACTGACTTAACAGAAGGAAGCAAGAAGAATCAGGCTCAATGTCATAAAAAGTGGAAAAAAAATAAGGTCTTCACTAATAAAGGGCAATTTCGTAGGCTGTGAATGAGCACTGGCCTCCAGCTCTCCCATTCTCTGTCAGCAATATGCCCATTTATATTAGCGCAGAGCAGTGTTCCCTATCAAAGCTCCATTTGATCTTCCTCTCAATTCTGACCTGGTTTGGCCCTTTTGTGTCTCCTCCATCCCAGCACTGTTCCAATTTGAGTCAGCCTACACCTGTTAGAAATGACCTCACTTTTCATACTGCACAAACAGCAATTTAAGTTGGTCCCTCCCCATTTAAGAGAGAAGCAAATAAACATGGCATCATCTCAGAAACATTGATATCTATTTACTTATTCTGTCCCGAGTCTCCTTTGGCAAGGGCAGCACATAAATTAAATAAATAAATGCTCTATTAATACACAAAACACTTTACAGGCAAATGGTATCAAGAACCAGATTATATCCTAGGATTTGGGCCTTTGATCCATTTGTACACCAATGTACACTATTACCCTATGATCCAGAGGAAACAGCTTGTATTTCAGAGTAGCAGCACACAGTTGGCTGCTACTACTGAATCCCATCATTAGGTGACAGGGAATAGGCAGTAGGCAGTTTGCTCAAGGCAAACTCATATAAACACACTATACCTATACTAGCATAGCAGTATATACTGTAGTGTATACTGTAGTTTTGTCGTCAGTTTTTCCTGAAGTTAATTCTACAGACTAACATAACTTAAACAAATGTAAGGCTGCATATCATATATCCACTTCTTTTTAATCCACTAGAAAGGCTGATTATTCCAAAGTAAACATATTGCACCATGAAACTTTTAGCTATCAATATAAAATCAGGATCAATTCCAGCACACTGAAAACTAGTCCTTGCTTTGGTGAAACTAAAGTGAGAATATGGCCCAACATTCATCACACTGCATATCCTGCAGTTCCAACATGTTTATAATCCACCCTGAAAAATGAGAATGCAAAAATCCCTCCTGCAAAAGGCTGCTGGGATCTACATTATATACAAGAGATTAAGAAGGACCAATTTTAACAAATACTTCTTTTTAAATTGCTCAAGGGTTTTCCACCTAGAAAATGTGTACCAAGTAATAGCAAACAACTGCTCAAAACAGATGAAGAAAATACACACATAAGCAAGTTTAAGCCTTGACAGCTGCTTTCTGTTCAAGCCCACAAAGTCCTAACACTGATCACAAGCATTTTGACACTATGGTGAGAGAGTCTGACCGGATGATTGTCCTCCAGGCATTATAATGACATGCAATGAGACACCCCCACAGTGGATCTTCTGATAAAAAGAACTATTTGGAAATGTAAGAGGATATAAAACAAATGTCCAATTCTAGTTTAAACAGAGTGGGAGGAGGGTACAAAACGCCCCCAGGCGTGGGTGGGATTGAACTATTTTGACATCATACCCGAGAAAGGGCAGGAACTGATTGTACTGCAAACTCTCCATTCCTCATGGGTTACTGAAGACCTGGAAGCTACTGCATGGTTTTCCACCTGCAGATTGTTTCTTTAGATATTTTCCCCAACATTTGCCAACACCTATTATGTTAAAAACTAAAATCAAGTGTTAGACATCCTGGAAGCAGGTCTGTTCAAAAAAATCCATTCATCAAGCAAGTGACACAACAAAGCAGATGGATGTTAAACAACTGTGTATTGTTCTGCACAGCTTGCCAGGCTCCAGAAGTGGAAGATATTTTCCTCTT